>NW_026652281.1:25023262-25214996 GCF_009828535.3 Hylobates moloch
TCCTTTGGGTATATACCCAGTAATGGGATGGCTGGGTCAAATGGTATTTCGAGTTCTAGATCCCTGAGGAATCGCCACACTGACTTCCACAATGGTTGAACTAGTTTACAGTCCCACCAACAGTGTAAAAGTGTTCCTATTTCTCCACATCCTCTCCAGCACCTGTTGTTTCCTGATTTTTTAATGATGGCCATTCTAACTGGTGTGAGATGGTATCTCACTGTGGTTTTGATTAGGCACTTTTCTTTGCTCTTATTATGTTTTAATTTATAATTTCATAAGTCCAATTACACAAGGGTCATATTATAAATTTTCAAATAATTTTGAAAGTGTATAGGACATAAATTATAAATGAATTCAGTCTTTATTTTGGAGTGGGAAGGATTCAGGCATGATCCTACTTAGGCTGTCATATTAGTCCATCATATCATGTGTCAGTTAATATTATAAAATACACGAAGTCAATGAAAATACCATTCTTTGTTTTACCTATATAGTTCCGTAGAAACCTATTAAGTTAATCACTTATTAAATATTAGGATGAAGTCAGATGCAGTCTCAGTAGGCTGAAAACTCTTAGAAATAATGAGAAATGAGCAATGTTCAAACATCTCTGTGAAAACATGTGAAACAATAAACGTGAAGTAGTGAAATAATGAATGAATAATGAAATTCATTCACCCTTTGATAGTCCAAAGGAATCCTACGAGCCACCTCAAGGAATCACATAAGAGTAAGAAGAGGCTAAGAAAATAAATCTGGTAATTGTACAGAAATGGTAGGAAAATTTTCTAATAGTGCCTTAATTGTTGAACTGAGCAAAACCACTTGCACACATACACACAAACTTAAAAACATGTAAACGTATACAGATACATACAAAATATAGTCTGTGTTATGCAAATAGAATATAATTTGCTGAATTAGCTTTTCTAACTATATGAATTGAAGTCATAAAAATGTTTACAATTTAGACACTCTTGCCTCTAAGTTCTTCACCCTAGACTTTTATAGATCTACTCAAATAAGTCTACCACACATTACTGAAAATTCCATAAACTACAAAATTCTACAAAAGTACTCAATTATATAATTTAAATTACCTCTAAAATTTAATGATGAGAAAAACGTGAGAGCTCATAAGATTTAATCATGATTTAATTTTTAGAATTCAAATCAAGAAAGAATAGAATCCAGAGTACAGAATCAGTTGATTAAATATATACACTAAGAAAAATGCAAATTTGATAAAATGGCAAAATATTCAAGTGAAAATATGTAAAGAAAAAAATGAAAATGTAAAAAAAAATCTAAATTGAAATGTACTGGGATAATATTTGTTATCTCACTTACTTTAAGCTGGCTTTTAGATTACCTTAAACCGACATTTTAAAAGACAATACAAGACTCAGCAATCTTTCCCTATTTCTACAATATACATAAATGATTAAAATTTATGGGACAATGGAGGGCAGAGTATATACAGTAGCGATCTCTAAGTGTATAAAAAAGGTGAAAAGAAACAAATCATAAATAAGGGACTGCTTTGAATTCATCTAAAAAGCCATACAATTTATTGAGGGGAGTATTTAATAAACACTTGTTATTAAAATTTCCATCTGATATTTTCTATAAGTACAAACAAAATATGCTATTAGAAAAATTAGGGTCATGTTTATTTGAACAATTAATCAGAAAGTACATTCTGAGTACTAAGGATGAAAAAAGATATTTAACTGATTAAGTTTGAAGGAGGCAAAGTCAATAAATGGGAAAAAATACAAAAATGTTCTATTAATTAAAGCATTAAAAAGACTGATCTTACTGTAAAGTCAAGTTTAATACCTATTTCAAGCATAATCCCGTTTGTTTTTCTAATCTGCTGTATGACTTAAATATTGTTGCATATAGCTGCAAAAACGAACAAAAGAAAAATCTTGGTATTCCTGATAGTCTTTCTAGACCACATTAATTTTGGTTTTTCTGGTTAAATAACAAAGGAATAGAATTATGGATAGAGTAGTTCAGCAACAAATTTTCCATTAAGATATGAAATCATGCCATGAGTTCCAAAAAAAAGGGTTAGTTGTATAAATCTGGGTAATAATCACTCATGCAAAAATCAGAAAATACCTGTACCGAGCCACCATGTCTGTCTGCTGCAAGGTGAGCTCTCAAATGGTGGGGATTTGCCTGCTGGGAGTCCCAAGCTGCCCTGTGGTCTGCCGACTGCCATTTATTTAATGCATATGGCATGCATGGAAGAAGAAAAACCCAATATGTTAAACATTTTATCCTCATAATACATAAAACAAACGTATAAAAGGAAATTTAAAATACCCTTACTATTCTGAATCATGGTGCAGTTATCTCTGTATACAGAATGTGGAGTGATTTTAATTAAGTTGCCAAATTGTGTAATGATCAGCAAATAAAAATAAAATAGAACCATAAAATTTTAGAAGTAAAAATACTTTAGAAATCACAGACTCTACCCTCTAGCTTTAAAAATGAACTAATAAAGAACCAGAAAGGTAAAAATGCCATGACCAAGAAAGAACTCCAAATAAATCCTAGGCACACTAGAAGCCCACCCACTGTATTTTTACACAGTAGAGGTCATCACTGGTTTTCTGATGAGGAGCTATTTTTAGCAAGGTACAAATGATGGCCCTTAAATAACTGTACCTGAGATTCTAAAAATATTTTTTTCTCTTGCTTAGTCCCCCATTTCTGATTTTAAGGATAATATGAGAAAACAGAAAAGTTCTTTGAAAAGGGAGAAGCACTATACAGAATACTATGAGAATATGACAAAACAATTTTTTTTCTAAGTGATAATCCTACACATATGAATCTCTTTGCTTCCTTGATCTCCTTTTACCTGGTTCAAATTAAGGAACCCGTGTCTATGAAATAATCTGAAAATTCTTGATGTTTTTAGATCCCTTGGCAAATATGCATGGCAATAACAAATATCATAATCTACCAGTAAAATTAAGAGTGGTTTCTTAATAGGGGTCAACTTCTGTTACAGGAAAATGTGGACAACACTAATAAAAAGCAGGGAGAAGAATATACTATTTAAACTTTATTACATGTTTGGTTCTGAATTAGCTGCTTTATATATTACCATATTTTGAGGTAGATATTATCATCCACTTTTACTGATGAAGACAGTGAGACATTAACCACTTCCCTACAGTCACAGACCTACCGAGGAGTACAACAAGAATTCCAACTCAGAGCCTAATGCTCTTCCAATAATACTACCCAGCTCCTTACCAAAATTAAATATATTCTAAAGCCTTCAGTACTCTTTTTCTTTCTTTTTCAAACAAAGTCATGAAAATCTTGCCACAAAGTGCCAAGCATATTAGAGTATGGGGAGCCTCAAGCATATTGTTGGCCAGAACCTTAAGGGGAGAGATGTAAAATTCAAGTAGACACATGAATACATGTTCTGGCACTAAGCTTCCTAAATTGTACAATGCAAAATTACATACTCTGTGGCATAAAGTATGTCATCAAAACTATGATAGTTCTACAATGTCTTTTCGTTAAACCCTCCAAATCCATAACCAGAATTAAGCAGATTTGTAGCTTAAGTTGAAATCAATCAGATGAAGTCAAGCCTAGACAAGATCAAAGAATAAAAATGATGCTAAAATTGAGACAAACATCTAGGGCAATGAGCAATATTTTGGGGTCATGGAATTCTCTAAGAATATAGTAAGAGCTACACGCCCTCTCCTGAAAATAAACAATTACACGTACCCAACAATTTCAGGATCCCCTCAACTTAAATCTATCATTTATCTAGGGGCATTACAAAGGTTTAAGTCATTTGAAATAATCTTTCTTCCTCTGGGATTGTGAACTGTGGGTTTCTCGTAGAACTTAAGCTGCTTAGTGGTCTAGAGATATTTAAGAAGTTTTTTTTAGATATACAACTTTTCTATCATGATGAAAGTCTGTATATTCACATCCCAAATTCAATATATAAGCCTATCCTAAAGAATTGACTAAAAATTTTATATATATATGTGTGTGTGTGTCTGTGTGTGTGTGTGTGTGTGTATATACACCCTACATTTAGTGCAAGAAGGACTGGACAAGTGAAACATGGTTCCCACCCTCAGTGAGCTTACAATCTAGTTAGCAAGACATGTCTGAAACATGTAGAAAACTAAAAGTCTACAACATTAGATTTATAATTTAATTCAGTAATAGAGGAATTTCACTTATTATAATACCTAACAGCTCAAGTGGAGAATTTCAAAGAATACCATATTAATCTTCTTCCAAGTACATTCAAGGAATTAACTCTGGTTTATAAAACACAAAGTCTCAACTTCTGAGCCATTTCTTTCTTTATACAGAATCTTTTCACAGCACCCTAGCTATCAACTAATTTTGATTTATATATCAAGTAATTTATGTATGAGATGCTTTATAGTACCAATTTTTCTAAGTCAAAAATTTAATATTAATCTTTTAAAACTGGCCATGCTACATAGCATAATATTGTTAAACAGTCCCTAAAATGTAGCATTTTATTTTGCTATGATTTTTAACAAGCGGTGTTCTTTCTTTTGATTGTCATCCTGTTTTAATCTTTAATCTTCACTTAAACTTTGATGGGATAAACAATATAAAAGTCAAAAACGACGGCACACTATCCTTCTCCAAAAAGGATTGTAACAGAAAATTTCTAGACACTCCTTAACTCAGCGTGATAGTAAAATTTTTAAGTCAAAGATGTTTTCAATAAAACTTTTTTACCAAAAAAAAGAGAAAGAGAGAGAGAGAAATTAAAACATTGCCCAAAAATTTCAACAGCTTTCTATTCCTTTACCTGGCGAGGAAACATGAACTCGCTACTTGACCAACTTCTATGCCTTATCTCAGACTGACTCTCTACTCCCTCTCTAATCCATCTCTAACTACTTTCTGCTCCAAACAAATTGAACTGCTTGCTATTCCTCAAATTCTCTATTTTTAAACTTCTGCTTCATATTTTATATTATTCACTCTCCCCAAAATGCCCTTATCTTCATTTCCCTTTAAAAATTCCATTCATTCTTTAGGTTCATGTCAAAAGCTACCTTTTCCATAAAATCTTCATAGAGCCCCAAATATGATCTCCTCCATGGTACTTAGTGTTTCACGAAATATAGCTTATTCTCTTTTTAAATATAGTTATTTCTGTATTTATTGTAATAATAATAACAGTAACTGCAGACACAAGAGTTTTGACTGAATAAAAGCTTACTGTATGCTCTAAATTAACATGCATTATTTCCATTTTATAGATGAGGAAACTGAGGCTTTGAGAGATTAACTTATTTGCCCAGGGTCAAGCCATATCCATGTATGCCTGATTCTAGAGAACTGAGTGAACTCTTAGCTACAACACTGCTTTTAGACACTGGTGACAAAATCATTCTTAAAGGTTATACAGTCTTCTTTACTTCTGAATTTCTATAATGTGTAGAATAGAAGCTTTACAATAGCAGAAATTCAATAAATAATTTATTGAACTAAACTACAGTTAGAAAGATCAAGTGTTATTACAATTCATTCCAATAGGGTATCCAAATACTTCCATTCTAATAGAATATCAAATATTCCTAAAAGTTTACACTAATTTGTACCATTAATTAAGGATTTATGATTAAACATTTTAATGCTAATATTAAACTAATAAACCGTGAAATTAAGAGAAAATCGTTTATTAAAAATACGTATTTTCAATCCTTCAGTCTGTTTTATCTATTGAAGAAAAAAGTGTATGTTTCAATCATGAAAGGAAGATATTTCATATCTAAAGGGCAGCAAACCTGGTTTTTGGATTGTTGCATCTTATCTCTGTGTTGATGTGCTTCTCTGTTTGATGACAGAGCAGGATCTTGCTGAACTGCACCCACTGGAGTAGGCTACAATAGAATAACAATTGGTATCAATACATTCCATTTCAAAAATCTTATTTAAAACCATTTATTTAGCTGCTTAAAAGAATTAAGGAAAAAAACAAAAGACTGTTAAATAAACTAAGGCTTGAAGGCATCATTCTCAAAAAATATGTTGTTAAAGCCAAGAAGGTAAAGCAAAGAGAATATATCTACTTTTTAAAGTGTTTTTAAAATATTTAAATTCTTTATAAAGTACTTATTTTTACATCTACGAAACACCTAATGCTGCCATTACTTTTAGGCTACATTTTCATATCGAAATGATAAAATGTATATGTTTATTCCTCTCATTTCCAAAGCAAATATATAAATAGAATAAACTTTTAAGAAAATTAAAAGAATAAAAAAACTAATAAAATTACCTATGTCCAATATTTTGACGTGAAGAGATTCATACAAAATTTAATTTTCATCAAGGCATTGAAGTACTAAATTTATCATGAGAATATTACACAAAAAAAGAGTATATTTGACATTAAGAACTAAATCAGGATGAAAAGTTAAAAGTAACTCTTCATGCTAAAAGGCAAAGAATCCAGATGTAGGGCTTTTCAAAAACTCAAAGAACACTAGTACGGCGCTATGGGCAGAAATGCCCTTTAAAAAACAATAAAATGAATCCTTTAAAACAACTATTTGTTCTCAACTCTTTTCAATTGAAGATATTGTACTATTAAAAAGACAACAGATACTGTAATATATTATTATATAGAATACTCACCAACTGTTTACCAATCCAGTCATATTCATAATCAAACATATATCCTTTTCGATCAAACAAGTCAGTAAAAAGCTTTCTTAAGTAGTCATAGTCTGGTTTTTCAAAAAAATCTAGCCTTCTTACATAACGAAGATATGTTGCCATTTCTTCTAGAAATAATATAAAAATTATTTGGATTATACTTTTCTTTAATTCTCAATAATAAAATTAAGTATCTAAAAGCACACTGTATTATATAAAAACACTTGAAAAGTAACAAAATTATATTGCAATTTAAATTTTTCTGAGTTTAATTACAACAAAATAAAAAAGAGGAAAAGAAGGAAGGGAATAGAGACACAAGAAAAATGAGAGGTTTAGTTTAATAACCACTATTTTTGCTTCATTTCATTAGGAAAAGCTAAAATTTTTATTTTTATAAGATTATTTTTAATATTTGGTAGTATGAGAAGTTGAATAAGCAGTTTAATAATGCATGATTAATCACAAAGCATCATATTCAGTTTATAAATTTAAAATTTTATTTAAAATACTGGTGAGAACTGATTTATATGAAACCATCTGTATTGGCTTGCTGTATTTCCTTTAGAATCAGTGACATATACCAACTAACTAATAGAGAATTCAATTTCCTAACCTTGGCTTTGAGCAGTATTCTAACCAATTAAGCTAATAAAGGAAAGCTAAAACAAATCTCAAAAACATAACACGAGAGCACAGTGTAAGTCTTCTCTTAATTTCTAGTCATATATTTAACAATTATCTGGCAATATACAAATCTCTGCATGCTACTATAATTCCAAAATGTATTAGATACATGTATTTTTAAGGGTCATACTTTCCAGAAGAAAAAGAAAACAAACAAACAAATATATATATATAAAACAATGGGCAAAATGATGAGCAATTAGTAAAGCAGGGCATTTCACCATCAGGGCACAGAAAATCACTACAGTAAGAGATCGTAAGTTACACCTGGCATTCACAGGCAGCCCCAGCCAATAGGAAAAAGATCACACCCAGCACAATCAGGCAACAAAAGTGGTATGCAGTGACCTTCTTTATGTGGTGACTCTCCCACTATTCCACTTTCTAGCTAAGTACTTAGCTAATTTAATTTGGCAACCCCATTTTTCCCACCTTTATATAGGCTTCCTTAATGACAACTATCCTATCTGCCTACACTAAACTGCTAGTACTATTAACCAACATTAAAAAAAATCTACTTCTAGATATTATAGCAAGAAAGGAAAATATATAATTAAAGTTTGCTGTCAATGAATAATATAAACAAGCTTGAGAAAGAGCTACTCTTACACTGATAATATTATTATCACATTAATAACACCAGCTTTATACAGGAGAACCAGGGAATACTAAAGTGAGATAGGAATTCAGTATTTTATCTTCAAATTTAGTTCTCTTTTCACTTAATGTGACTGCACAAATAAATCACAGTCATTATTTTACAATACTAACAAGTTATTCTTATTCCTTAATTGATGTAGAAACCTTAAGTAAATTTTTGTTGGCTTAATTTGAGTTGCCATAAATCTACTTGAAAGCAAAATTATTTTCATAAATGCGTACAGCTCCCCAATATAAAATTAGCCCCAAACTAGTGAGGTCAGTAAGGTTTTACTGGCCTTACTTAATTTAAGTAAGTTTAATTTGAAAACTAAACCAAATCATACTTCACATACCTCCTTTGAACTTGACATTGAGACCCAAATGACTAACACTGTATACCAAAACTTTGTAACTGGCATTTCTTAGCAAAAATTTTAACTCATTAAAAGTATATCACTAAAGAAAATATTACTTCAGCTGGTACTGATCAACACTATTAACAGACAGGATTTTCTTCTATTAACACCATGTGCAAAGCAAATACACAAAGTGTCCCTGTGGGTTCGGCATCAAATGCTGACATCCTTTAAATCATACTTTTAGCTCTTTTTTTAAGCATAAAAAAAATGTATAAACTTAAGCAATAAAAATTAGCATTTCTAATTTTCTGTATATAATGTATCAACCTCACATTATTCATTACCTGGAAAATTTTCACATAACACTTCTATTGGTGTAGCCCGTTTTGTATCTCCAATTTTTTGATACCTCTCCTTTAATGTGTCAGCCTAAAACAGAAAAAAAAAAATCTTGAGAATGTGGTAATTTAAAAATTATTTAGCTGGGGCTGCACACGGTAGCCTGTAATCCCAGAGCTTTGGAAGGCCAAGGCAGAAGGAATGCTTGAGCCCAGGAGTTTGAGACCAGCCTGGGCAACACAGTGAGCCCTGATGCCTACTTACAAAATAAAATTTTAAAATATGAAAACTGTTTAGTTGGAAGAGAGGACCTTAATATCTTAATATTTTATGAGATTCAATAAAGAAACACAAAAACAATTACCTTTAAGCCTTGCCAAGGAAGACTGCCTCTCAGAAAATACATGAACATATGACCTAAAGCTTCTAAATCATCTCTTCTACTTTGTTCTGAAATACAAAAGAAATATAAATTTCACTTTTCTCTAACAGTTAAGAATGGAAGAATGGAGAGTTTGTTCTTTCATTATGTATAAATTAATTTCCAAAAGTTCAACACATAAATACAAAATACAGATCTAGTAACTATAAGTGACAAAATTATATCTATATAAATAATATTTTTACATTAAGATTACTGAGCATCTTTAAAATATTCCTTTATAATTTTTAGATGCTGTTAGAGATTTATTTATCTGCTTAGATATCTATTCATGGAAGTACAGGCCAAGGGGAAAAGAGTTCCATGGTCAATCAGAGTCACTGTATACTATAGCTCTGTCTTAAAGATTCAGAAGGTAACATATTAAAACTTCTGAGAAGTCTAGAATTTAAAATGTTTAACTTTTTCAACCCTGCATTTCCTAAAGTTATATGAGCACAAAACTTCCATAATACTCTCCATTAAATTAAACATGATTATGGAGTATTGTGTATAATATATTTTAAGAAAAACTTGTGTTTGACACATACCAACATTAATAACCCCTTCACTATCACAAAAAATACTCTTGAACAAACTGTCATTTTCAAGTTGTTGTTTTAACAAAATGTCATTTAGCACGTAAGTGAATAAAGACTACAGACTAAGGCTCAGGGAGATGCTTATAAATATTTGCTGACTGAATGATATTTCAATTTTTCTGTCACTGAAGTTAAATACTTAAGATTTCTTGATGTTTCAAAATAATACCAAAATGCTAACTACCAATGAGATAATACTTTAATAAGAGGATGTTTGTTTATGTGCAAGATGTTTTATCCACATGAACAATCATATTATCTAGGCAGTACTTAATGCTTTCAGAAAAGCAAACTTTTCAAAGTATGGATCTGAACTAGGATGAAGGGGCAGAAAAGGTTTTGATTTTTACTGTGTAAATATTCTATACTTATTGATATGGTTTGGTTGTGTTCACACCCAAATCTCATCATGAATTCCCATGCGTTGTGAGAGGGACACAGTGGGAGGTGACTGAATCATGGGGGCAGGTCTTTCCCATGCTTTTCTCGTGATAGTGAATAAGTCTTATGAGACCTGATGGTTTTATAAGCAGTTTCCCTGCACAAGCTCTCTTTGCCTGCCACCATCCACATGAGATGTGACTTGCTCCTCCTTGCCTTCTGCCATGACTGTGACGCCTCCCCAGCCATGTCGAACTGTAAGTCCATTAAACCTCTTTCTTCTGTAAATTGCCCAGTCTCAGGTTTAACTTTATCAGCAGCAGCAGCATGAAAACAGACTAATACACTTGTTTTCAATAACACCTGTTATGATTTAAAGATATTATGTTTGTTTTTATTTAATCAATATACATACTTCCACCAGACTGCAAGTTGCAGAAGTATACATCAAAATTCATAGTCATTAAGGCTACGAGATTGGAAGACTAGAGAAGAGATTTCAACTTCCTATTTCACATGCTAAAATGTGATATAATGGAGAGGTTTTTTTATTTCTTGTACTTTTTATTATAAAATGTAAGTATATGCTATTAAAAATAGCAAATTTTCCAAAATAAGTAGTAGCCTTAAAGTCCATCTACATCCACTAATGAAAGCGGGGATGAGAATATGAAAAAAATTAGTTATAACTTTTATAACAAAAATTTTACTTCATTAGATTCTGGTAGTCCTAAGGGTATAGTTCAATAAGTTTTAACAACAAACAAACCTGCATAACTACCACCACAATCAAGAGGCGTTTCTAATGCCCCAAAAGGTTTCCTAATGTCTCTTGCCTATTATTCTCCCCCAACCCCCACAATACCATCAGCCTCAGGCAACCACTTATCTGCCTTCATCACTACAGATTAGACAGGTGCACATGAATGGAATCATACAGTATAGATTCGTGTCCAAATTCTTTCACTTACTATGTTTTCAGGATTTATCCATGTTGCTATGTGCAACCATAGCTCATTACTTTTTAATGCTGAGTAGTACATTACAATGTGTTTATTCATCTGTCGACAGACATTTGAGTAGGTTCCAGTTTGGGGCTATTGTGAATAAAGCTGTTATGAACATTCTTCTTGTACTAGTCTATGTTGACATAAATTTTCATTTATGTTGGGTTAATATCTAGAAGGGGGATTGCTACATGATGTTGTAAGTATAGGTTTAACTTTATAAAAAATTTCTATACCGTTTTTCAAAGGGGTTGTGTCATTTCACATTTCTACCAGCAATGTATGGGAGTTTCAGTTGCAAACGTGTCCAAACTTCAGTATGGTCTCTTAAATTTTAGCCATGCTAGTGGCTATGAAGTGTAAGCAGTAATAAATCCTTTCAGAAAAGCAAACTTCAAAGTATGGATTAACTGACTTAATTTGCATTTCACTGGTGACTAACATTGAACTTTATTTCATGTGTTTGCCCGTTTAAAAAATTGGATTGTCTTATTAAAATGTTGTAATAGTTCCTTGTATATTCTGGATACAAGTTATTTTCAGATATGTTTTGCCAATACCTTTTCCCTTCAAGAAAACAGCTTGCTATTTTTTTGTTTTCTTAAGAGTATGTTTAAAAGAAATTTTACATTTTGAAGTCCAATTTATTAGGGGTTTTTTCCTCTTATTTTTTATACTTTTTGATATCCAATCTAGGAAATCTCTACCCACAAGATCACAAAGATTTTCTCCTGTTTTTTCTTCTAGGAATTTTATAGTTATGGTTCCTACATTTAAACCTATTATTCATTTTGAAGTAATTTTTTTTTTGCTTTTGGTGTGGAGTAAGGATTTAGATATATTTTTTTTCAATATTGATATCTAGCTACTCTCATATAGTTTCTTGGCAAAACTATCCTTTCCCTGAGTTGCTTTTGCACCATTCTCAAAAATCAATCGACCATCTATGTCTAAGTCTATTTCAGACTCTGTATTCTGACCAACTTATCTGTATCTGCCTTCATATCAATACCACCCAAAATAAACAGAAGGACAAAATAATGACAAATGAGGAAATCAATGACCAGACAATGACCAATGGACAATCAGTAATGAAAACCAATGAAAACAAAAGCTGGATTGGAAAGTTCAATAAAATCATTAATCCTCTTAGCAGGCTAAAAGAAAGAAACACAAATTACCAATAACAGAAGAAACAAGAGGGGGCATCAGAACAGATCCCACAGATATTAAAAGAATGATAAAAGAATACTACAAAACAACCCAATAAATTAAACAACTTATATGAAATGGACAAATATCTTGAAAGCTACTAATAACTAAAACTGCCTCAAGAAGAAAATGTGAATAGCTCTGCATCAATTAAAGAAATTAAACTTAGTATTTAAAAACTTCCCAAAATACAATTCAGATAGCATCGCTACTGAATCGTATTAAACAGTTAAAGAATAATACCAATTCTAAACAAACTCAGGATTAGAAGAGTTCCCAACTCACTGCATTACCCTGTTACCAACAACAGATAAAGACATTACAATTAAAGGAAACTACAAGAAATATTCCTCATAAACATAAACATGAAATCCTTAAAAAGATAATACCTCATGACTAAGTAAGGTTCATCCTAGGAATGCAGGTTTGGTTTAACTTTTAAAAATAAATCAATGTAATTCACCAAATTAATAGAATAAAATATAAATCATATCGTCATCTCAGATACAGAAAAAGCACTTCACAAAATCCAACATGTATTAATGATTTAAAAAAAAATCTCAGCAAACTAGGAATTACAAGGCAACTTCATCCTGACAACAACTATGAAAAATATCAACTAACATAATTTTTAAATGATAAAAGACACTCCTAAGATCAGGAACGAACAAAGATGTCCACTCTTACCCTTTCTACTCAGTATTGTACGGGAAGTTCTTGCCAGTACAAAGCAGCAAAGAAACAAAATTAACAGATATTCAGATTGGAAATGAAGAAATAAAACTATTGCTCTTTGCAGACAACAGGATTGTAAATGTAGAAAAATCCAAATAACCTACAGAAGGTCTATTACAACTAGTAGGTAAGTTTTAGCAAGGTTACTATATAAAAATCAACTGGGGCCAGGCTCGGTGGCTCACACCTGTAATCTCAGCACTTTTGGGAGGTCGAGCCAGGAGGATAGCCTGAGACCAGGAGTTCAAGACTAGCTTGGGCAACATAGAGAAACCCCAACTTAAAATTTTTTTTTAATTAGCTGGTGGCTGGGTGTGATGGCATGCACCTGTAGTCCCAGTTACTAGGGAGGCTGAGGTGGGAGGATTCCTTGAGCCTAGGAGGATGACATTGCAGGCAGCCATGGTTGCACCACTGCATTCCAGCCTGGGCGACAGGGCAAGACCCTGTCTCTAGAAATAAAAATAAAAATCAACTGGATTTCTATACTCACAATGAACAAGCAAAAATTGAATTTTAAAACCAATACCTTTACAACAGCATCCAAAAACAGGAAATATGTAGGGATACATTTATCAATCTATATGCAAGACCTATATATTATATGCATATAGTTTAAAAAACTTAAAATACCGTACATGTAAAAGTATGCTGAGCCCTACAGTAAGACTCTCTGTTAAGGAGAGGAACTCAATATAAAAGGCAATTCCTCTTTGAATTCTATCCAAGGGGAAGCTTTAGGCACATAGTGCCAATAAGCCATGGTCATAAGGTGATCTTGCCTACATGGTTCTATCAGAGAACAGTATTAGTCTCATAACCCACAAAGCATTTCAAAATTCAAGGCATAAATATTAGCTAGTAAAACAAATCTATTACTGAAACTCAGTATGAAACGCTCTTTACCCTCATAATTCCTTTCTTTGTGTTCTTTCACCAACTGACATATCTGGAAATAAATTTTACCATGTAGTAAGTTACAGAAATCACAGGAAGGCTTTCTCTTTGAAACACAGTAACTAAAGAACACCCCCTAGGGTCTTTAACAGTTCTTTTACATGAAAAAAATCTCCCAACAGTAATCTGGCCCTTATTAAACCCTGTTCACATTTTTTAAAGCATTTAACTACAAAGGCCTGTTTGAAAATGAATGTTTTTCCACAAGGCCAAGAATCATTATAAGAACTCTTAAGGTATAAATCATGCTGCTATAAAGACACATGCACACATATGTTTATTGCACCACTATTCACAATAGCAAAGACTTGGAACCAACCCAAATGTCCAACAACAATAGACTGGATTAAGAAAATGTGGCACATATACACCATGGAATACTATGCAGCCACAAAAAATGGTGAGTTCATGTCCTTTGTAGGGACATGGATGAAACTGGAAACCATCATTCTCAGTAAACTATCGCAAGGACAAAAAACCAAACACTGCATGTTCTCACTCACAGGTGGGAATTGAAAAACGAGAACACATGGACACAGGAAGGGGAACATCACACTCCAGGGACTGTTGTGGGGTGGGGGGAGGGGGGAGGGACAGCATTAAGAGATATACCTAATGCTAAATGACGAGTTAATGGGTGCAGCACACCAACATGGCACAGGTATACATATGTAACAAACCTGCACATTGTGCACATGTACCCTAAAACTTAAAGTATAATAATAATGATAATAAAAAAAGAAGAACTCTTGCTATGAGCACCTAAAGAAACCAGAAGTGATTATTTTTCTTTACAACAGGTATCATTAAAGGTCCTTTTAAACAGGTCTTGAAACCAATTAAAAAGGTACATAGTCAATTAAAATTTTCCTCTTCAGGAATATATGTACCATACAAAATAATCAACACATATTAAGAGTCTGTGTCCATGCTTCACATATACTATCTTTCAAAATTACAGCTACACTGAAAACAGTTATTTGTAACCCCAAATAGGGAAAGTAAAGCTCAGAAAGATTAAGTGACTACTTCAAAACTAGGTACCTAATAGGTGAAGGGCAAGATTTCAGCCCACTTGTCTGCATTTTTTTCAGTTTGGAAAGCATTTCATCACTTAATCAAATGTTGATTGGAAACCTTCTGCAATGCTTTTCTATTTAAAAATTCTACTCTTATATCTCAACATTATTTATTTTTCTTTTTTAAATCAGATTTCATTCCTCACTTGCCTAGCACTGTTTCCATTTCAATTGAAATTTCAATTCAATTTTCAACAGAAAAATATTCCCTTTTTCGTTAACTAAATTTATCGACGCCTCACACAGAAGCAGGAAGTTTTCTATGATACATGCATATATTTGCAAAAATAAACTTACTACTGCATTTTCTACCATAATGAAAAACAATGAGGCCAAAAGACATGTTGGCTAAGCTAAGTACAGACATGAGAAGACAAAGAAGACAGCTCAAACAACAAAAATTCTCCCTGAAGAAAGTGTAAATCATTTCTTTTAAGTAAAAAAAAGACAAAAGTTATCCACAACAAGGAAGTAAAAGGTTCACTATATTTCCTTCTTAAATATTAAAAGTTACTTTAGTTGGCACTACCCTAAAAAAAAAAAATACACCTTCATCAAGATTCATTGAGCTCAGTTTTCAAAATTATATAACAAGGATTTAAAAAAAAAGAGAGAAAACAAACCTAAGAAGGAAAAGAACAAAACACAATTATGCAAGACAATACACAGCAACAGTTCACTAATCTAAACACCTAATCTAGTAATATAAACAAAACTTAGAAAGAAAAGTTTTCTGTGCAGCTGAACCCAGTACATGCATTCACTTAATTCCTAAAGTTCTCTTGAAATCTAGTTCTCTTAATTTAGACACAATTCTAGTAAGTTTGGTGACAAGGTCAAAAGAAGTAAATCAAAGGTAGAGAAAAGCAAAGTGTTGCCAGCAGTAGCTATACTACATACAATATCAAAAAGTAAGGGACAACACAGGTGAAGGCCAAAAAAAAAAAAAAACCCAAAAAACAAAAAGAGAATCCATTAAAAAGTATAAATAAAATTGTCTCCAAATTTATTTAAAGATATCCATCCTAACCTTCTCCAACTGATCTTGAGAATATTGCTATATAATAGTAATCATATAAAAAAACTATACCCTGAAACATCAAGAAAATATAAATTATGTTCATTATACTTTAACAAGAAATTATACATTTTAATTGTTAAAATATAATTATAAAATGTAAATACATGTTTTTAAACTGCAAAAAAGCTGTGTGAGCAGCTTAAAGAGCAGGCCTCAGAAACTGGGACAATTAACCTAGAAATTAAATTATATGAATTACACCACAGAATGATAGCACAGAAAGAAGGCATTTTTGGAACACCATAATTCTGTGGTTCCTTCTCTCCTATTCAGAGAATTTACCAGTTAGAAGCTTGAAACATCATTCTTCTACGAACACAGATTTTTATTAACACTTACAAAGCAACTCCCAACTTATCCCTCAAATCCTAGTTTTTTTATTCTTGAATAATCAATAAAAATTTAAAAATAAAAGACTTGATTTTTATTTCAAGACTACTCGCCAAAGAGAAATAGACATTATTTACTTAATATCAAATGACTTCAACAAGAAGGCATAAAAGGGAAAAATAGTCATCCAAAAGAAGATTATGAGGTTCAAGGCAGCTGACAAAAGTCTTTAAAAAGATATTAAAAAGCAGACACATGATCAGATGTGACACAAAAACAATTCAACATGACAACACTAAAGAAAGTTTTCATGCAAGGACACCATGGAAATCCACATTTGTAACACAAAGCTTTATCAAGATTGCATCTTGGACAGAGACTTAAGCAGATATAAGAAAGGTATAAATGTGAACTGCAACGTCTGCTTTCTGAACATAAATCACCTAGTTAAGATCAACAGATACTACAAGAATAAAATGTTAATTCCTATTATGTGATTTTACACTATTCTTCTATATTATTATATTAGGGACATCTTTTTCCTTTTTAAGTCTAAGATAGTGTCAGTCTCCAAAAAGGAAAAATACTTACAAACCCATATAATGTTCCTTTGACCAAACTCTCTATTTTGAAAAGTTCATGTGAGCAAGAAGTCCTTGAGTGCCTAAGAATGAATGAATGGATGGAAAGATGGGTGAATGATAAGGCTTTAAAAGTAATCACCAAGATCCAGGCAAAGCAGGAAGGGCAGAAATAAGATATGCACAAATTAAAATCACATTAAAAGGTCATGTTTTCTCTGCTCCTTTTCCTTCTTTATCTCTTCCTGACTCCTCACAAAACCAAGTACTCTAAACTTAAAACACCACTATGTATTCCATATCCAAAGGCATCACAATTTACCAAATGCTTTAATTCCTCAGCATCCAAACTCATATTACCTTAGCTTACTCTTAATTTTTTAAATAGGAATTCATGTTATCTTAGAAACAAAATTTTTTATCTGTTAGTATTACCCACCTACTCCTGAGTTTTACATGAAAACTGAGAAGCAGAGTGTTTATAAATGGGGAAAAGTAAACATTAAGCATTTGTTGTTTGATATACCTGCCAAACAAATACATTTTTATTTTATTCCTGAAAGAGGAGGAAAGAGAGATCATTATAATAGTTAAATCTCATTTCCCAGGTACTGATGACTTTTCCTAACAATGACAAACATATCACACTCACTTTGCCATTTCTACAAATAGAATGCTGTTAATTTACCATTGTTCAGATAAGGAACATTAGGCCCTAGGGAAGTTGTGACTTCATGTCTCACAATAAAACAGTGGTGAACCTTTGTTAGTTGTTATAAAATAGTCTGTTAACAACTTCCGTAAAATGAAAATTTCTCACAGACACTGAACATGTAAATAAATATAGGTGTGCCTGGTTTTAATAGAAGTCACAATCCCAAAAGTTGTATAGCTACCCAATCATATTTTTAAATCTATCGGGAAAGTCAGCTATTGAAAGCGACTCCCTGAACATATTAACTGAATAAAACTTGTGTTTTATAATTTTAAATATTTGAAACTTACTTTTCTTAAAAAAAAAAAACGGCAAATTTACATTTTTCAGGCATTTCAGATGTCTGAAAAGAAAAAAATACCATAAGCCTACAGTCAGGTCGGCTGTCAGGAAAGATGCCACATCCTATTGAGTTATGATTGAGAGGCAGAGCAGGGACATGCTCTATAGAGTAGCTAAAGCTGGGGAGAATGTTTAGAGGAAAAGCTAAGATCAGGATCTGAAAGTTGGATTAGACGACCTCCAAGATCCTGTCGAAATCTGTGATTGTGTATTTGAAGGTACTTTTGAGCAGCAGTGATGGATATATACTGATTGGTTCACATTTCTGTCTATCTGTTGTGAGATGTCTAATAGTATCTGAAAGCAGAATAATATCTAAAAGCAGATAATTAACTTTGTACTTTCTCTGATACGAATACTGAATGTGGCAAATATAATCTAGAATTGACTTTTTAAGAAACACACTAAGGTAATTCAATAGGAAAGAATATGATATCATAGAAAGAACCTCAACCCCTATCTCACAGCATATAAAAAATCAATTCTGATGGATCACAGATATAAAAGGCTAAAACTATAAAGCTTCTAGAAGAAAGCATAAAATGTAATGAAGGTAAAGATTTGTTTACCTTATTACATGAAGGTAAAGATTTGTTAGAATTCAAAAGGTAATAACCATAAACAAAAAAACTGATAAACTAGACTTCAAAAATATTTAACAGTTCTGCTCATCAAAAGATACCATTAAGAAAATGAATAGGCAAGCAAAGACTGAAAGAAATTACTCACAATGCATATATATGACAAAATAATTATACCCAGAATATATAAAGAACTCTGTAAATTAACAATGAAACGACACACACTTTTCAAAAGAAGATATACAAATAGCCAATAAATACATGAAACAGATCTCAGAAAGAATAATCACAAGGAATTAAAAGACCACCCCTTGGCCACTAGAATAGCTACAATGAAAAAGACTGACAACTCTAAATGTTGTCAAGAATATGAAACAAACAAAATTCTCATTCATTACTGGTGGAAATAAAAAAAGGTATGAACACTCCCAAGAACAGACAGGCAGTTTCTTATAAAGTTAAATAATACCTGCCACAGGACCAAACTGAAAAATATGCCCACAAAAAGATTTGTAAGAATATTATACAAGTTTTATTCATAAGGCAAAAACTTAATCCAAATATCCATCAACATTCGAACGGATAAGCAGTTTGTGATATGTTTATCCAATGGAATATTACTGAGCATTAAAAAAGAATAAACTACTGATACTTGCAACAACATAAATGAATCTTAAAGACATTATACCAACCAAAAGAAGTTGGATGGTTCTATTTATATTCAGTAATAGAATCAGCAAAACTCATTTGTTGTGATAGAAATCAGATCAGTGATTGCTTCTAGAAAAGGAGGGGAATGACTAAGAGGGGTAAAATGGAAGTCTATAGGATAATGATAGTGTTCTAAATCTTGATAGTGTGTGGGTTACATAGTCTGCACATTCATCAATACTCACAAATTATATAATCAAATGTTGTATATTTTACCCAATGTACATTTTACTTCAAATAAAAAAATAACTCTTCAATAAAATAAGAATTACAAATGTTATAATTCTATTAGACTTGCTATATAAAGTGGTATCATTTGGCAATCTGAAACTACTTTCTGAGTATCCTCAGCTTCTAAAAACAAGTAAATATATTATAAGTAGTGATAGCCAGATTTCTCACTGTTGGTTAAAAAAAAAAAGATGCAAATATGGAAAATGGACGGGAATTACAAACATAGAAAAGGGAAATACTATTTTGTACTGACAGACTGAAATTAAAAGTGTATCAGTATAAACTCAAAATTTTTAACCGATATTAACATATGTATGTGTGTGTGTATATATATATATATGTAGGCATATTTCTATGTGTGTATGCATATACATATATGCACAAACATTTCCTAGTTCTGCTGCAGAAAGGGCCTGGCAGTAACAACATACCACAGTACTGAGCATATCCAGTGGCCAAATCTTGGTTTCTAAATACCATTATCCAATAAAAGGATTCAGAACTTCTTGGAGAAAAGGACTGATTATGGGGCTGCAGAAGAGAAACTGCAAGATGAGTTTGTTTATAAGAACTTGCTGCACCAAATGAAAGAAAGTACTCAAAGATTCATGAGAACATGTCAAAAGGACAGAGAAGCCAGCTTGAAGGAGCAACCGGTGACCAAATCTGGAACCCTTTGGCTATCAAAATAAATAATGATAATGCATTCGATACATTACATTAAATAAGATAAGAATTAATCAGTTCATATAGACATAAGTCAATAACTGGGGGAGAAGGGAAAGCTTCTGCTGACATTAGAATATCAACTGACAAATAAGGAAATGTAAATATTAGAAATAATGGAGTTAGAAAATAATCAATGGATGCTAAATCTAGAGGGTAAAAATCTGATGAGGAACAACATGTTTACATAACCCCAAAATCTAACTATAAGAAACTTTTCAGTAGAGAAATTTGGCAGATATCATCCAAGCAAGTGATCCCAACATGATGCAGTAAGAACACATCACTTCTGTGATATTTGTGCCCAAAATGCCTACCCAAATCTAGTCAAAAAGAAATAACGGACCCAAATTGGAGATATCCTATAAAATAGCCTGTGCTCCTAAAAAAATATTAAGGTCATGAGCCATAAAGAACGACTGAGGAACTGTTCCAGATGAAAATGATTTAAGGGACATGATTATTATAAATGCGACCCTGGGTGAAGGAAGAATGCTATAAAAAATCCTGTGAAGTTGATATTGTTTTACTCTTTTTACCAATAAGAAACCCCTTAAAAAGGTTAAACTTGTTCGAAGTCATAGTTAGCATACAGGTAACAGCTCTGCCCACCTCTAAGGTATATGCTGTTAGCATTATACTTATTAGGCTAGTTGCTATTTCTGTGGCTAGCCATATTGGAGAGCTATAGTCTCAATCCAAAATTTCCACATGCACTGAATTCAGTTAAAATTTGGTATTCTCTCATATTTTGTAAGAGAAATAATTAAATGCATCCCCATAACTGTATCAAAGTTGAACACTTCAAGTTACATAAATACAAAAAATACAGTGAATGTAAAGATAGCTGTCACTCATTTACTCTATAGTAACTTACTTTCAAAGAGTTTTATTAAAATATAAGTGAAAGTAAACTCTAGGTAGATGTGATAAATGAAAATCATAATAAAAGCTATTATAATCTGCAAAAACTGAACCATAACAAACAAAAACTCACAGTGTTAGCACAGCTACTAAATTCAAACTTCCATACTTACGAAAGGTACACATACCTTTTCCTAAATGTGTGTTTATGCTCATATATCTAGCTGTTCCTGTAAGGCTCTTGTGTTCTCTGTATGGTATGTGTTTCTTTGTCTCCGGATCAATATATTCCTTTGCCAAACCAAAATCTATAATGTGAATAACTTGCTGGGTTTTGTTTCCTGGTCGTCCTATTAAGAAGTTCTCAGGTTTTACATCTCTGTATATCAAGTTCTTTGAATGGACATATTCCATGCGAGAAATCTTGGTTTAAGAAAAAAAGAAGAGAAGTTTTATTTTGGGCTTTGACTAGCCTAAGCAAGTATGATAAAGGCAAGACAGAATGAAAACATACAAAAGAAATAAATCGGAAATTGTTTCAACCCTTTAAAAGTAAAATGATGTCAGCCTATCGTTCTTCACATAGCAAATTGCAATTTAAAATCTTTGCCTTTACTATTATGGTCACTGCTAAACGAGAGTATTTGAATTTTATGATTCCTTTCATATCAGTAAGCCTGATTCAGTGAACACTTTCAGAGGATGCTACTTCATAAAGCCAAAAAGCCATAATGATATGACCTTGAACCCAAAAGTATAAGCAGACATATACAAAAAGTTGCAATATAGACTTCCTTATCAGTTCAATAACCAAGCTACTTTTAGAAGTATATTAAAGAAACTTAAGAGTCTAAACTATTAAATAAAAACAACAGCACTATTCAATATCTTTTTCTTTTCATAACATGTTTCCCTTACCTTTTCCTAGGTATTAAACATTTAAAAATGATTAATCTTAAAGCTAGGAAGATCATAAAGCTAGAAAAGTCTGAAATCCAACTCTAATATTAATAATATAGCTCATTTTTGTTAATTATTTTACAGATTCTCAATGTTCATTGTACAAACTGTCATAAAATAGAGCATTACAAATAAGAAAATAAAACTGCTTCATTTAGTGATAATCATGGTTAACAATGCAATGTAAACATACAGTTACACAGGCCATTCTAGTTTGTTTAACAAACTTTGCAGCATATAATATACAATATTCTATGTCTATATATTCTTAATTAATGATATGAGCATTTTCAAGGTCATGAAATATTCTTTGTTTTGTTTTGTTTTGTTTGGGGGCAGTTGTTTGGTTTTTTGATGTTTTGTGGGGGGGGGGGCAGGGGGGCAGGGTCAGGGTCTCACTCTGCCCACCCAGGATGGAACGCACAGCTCATTGCAGCTTCAACCTTTAACCTCCGGGCTCAAGCAATCCTCTTGCCTCAACCTCCTCAGCAGTTGGGACTACACAAGCAACCACCACACCTGGCTTTTTTTTTTTTTTTTTTTTGTAAAGACAGAGTCACACTATGTTGCCCAGATTGATCTCGAACTCCTAGGCTCAAGCGATCCTCTAGCCTCAGCCTCCCAAAGTGCTGGCATTACAGGCACAAGCCACCACAACTAGCCTATGAAACAATCTTTAATATGCACTTTTTAATAGCTGCATATTTTCCTCTGGATATTAATTTATTCAACTAACCCTGTTATTTCTGCACATTTGGGTTGCTTCTCATTTTTTTATTATAAACATCCTTTCATATAAAGCTTTAAGTACCTATGAAAACATCCACAGGATAAATCTGTAGAAGTAGAATTAATGAGTCAATGAGTAAAAACAATTTTGAGACTTCTGCAGCACACTTCTATTGGCATTTATTTCAAAACTGCCTTAAAATCACTCTCTAATTGTTATCCAACAGATTCCCTGAAGTCTAAGTAGTTTATCAAGACTCTCTCATTAGTTTGCCTCTTGTTTTTCCAGGTCATAAAGTCTATTACCAAAATTAAGAATCCATGTTTCTGGCCAGGCACAGTGGCTCACGCCTGTAATCCCAGAACTTTGGAAGGCCAAGGCGGGTGGATCACAAGGTCAGGAGATCGAGACCATCCTGACTAACATGGTGAAACCCTGTCTCTACAAAAAATACAAAAAATTGGTTGGGCGTAATGGCATGCACCTGTTGTCCCAGCTACTCGGGAGGCTGAGGCAGGAGAATCGCTTGAACCCGGGAGGTGGAGGTTGCAGTGAGCCAAGATCTCGCCACCGCTCTCTGGCCTGGACAACAAAGCAAGACTCCATCTCAAAAAAAAAAAAAAAAAAAAAAAAAAAAAATCTATGTTTCTGAGGGTTCTCTTTTGAAGTATTCATCTTTTATATGAAGAAATGGCTAGCAACAACTTAATTCGCAAACTGAGCACTTTGATCTTAAAGCAATTATTAGTTTTTATACAAGTAAAATATACTTGACTCAGTTATTTTAAGTTACATGGATCCCAGAAAGAAAATATGAAAAGTAGAAACATTTGTATTAGGTCAAATGCTCTGTAAGCCAAAATCACAGAACTTTAAACTTTTAATATGAATTTGTGACCAACAACCATGTAATTGTTCAAACAACTTCAAATACCTTATTTTACTTACCAGTTGTATAGCTATCATGAGAACTGTTTTAAGAGAAAATGTTCTGTCACACAAGTCAAACAAGTCTTCCAAACTAGGTCCCAGCAGTTCCAGCACCATAGCATTGTATTTACCACAAGGGCCGAAATAGTAAACTTGAGGTATACCATCTGGGGAAAAAGAAATACTCATTTAATAATTTCATCATCTTAAATACTAAGGTTTTCCTCTTAAAAACTGATATTTAAAATTTTATAGTTTCAAGAACTAAAGCAGTACTATCACTTTTTCCAGATACATACTTTTTCTGACCAAACCTCCCAACCTCCCAATACCTTCTCTTTGATGTTCACATTGTAGCCTGGATACACCTTTATTGCAGCTGCATGACTGAATTACATTATAAACAGTACTTCATTGTTTCTCTCTACCACCTTAATACTGGACAAAAGCTGGGCTTTTTAGCTTTATATTTCCATGGCCTGGAGAAAGGCTTAGCACATAGGAAAGATTCCAGTTCTATTGAACAAGAGAGTCACTACTGGCTTTAATAACCATGTGACAGGCCTACTGCTAAGATCACCACTATCAAGATTCCCATCCTCTGGCTTATACACCTTGTATAAACCCCTCCCTTTGAATGTGAGCATGATTCCTGGGATCTCACTATTGTGACCAGGCTAACTTACATGGCAAATGTAATTAAGCCTCCTATCAGTTGACTGTAAGTTGATCAAAAGGAAGAGAATCCTGGTGGACCTGACCTATTCAGGTGAGCCTTTAAAAAGACGGTCTAGAAGTCAGAGATATTGGAAACAGCAGAGAAACTCTCCTGCTGGCCTTAAAGTAGCAAACCACCATGCAGTGGAGGCAGCTACATGCCAGACAGGAATCCTCGAGGAAGTAAGGGCCACAGTTCTATTGCCATGAGGAATTGAATTCTGACAAGAATCAGTGAACTTGGAAGAGAGCACTGAGGGTCATGCAAGATTGTAGTCCAGGCTTACACCTTAATTTCCACATGGTAAGACTCTAAACAGAAGACCCAGCTAAGCCATGCCTGTATTCCTGACCCATAGAAATTGTGAGATAATAAAGTCTTTCATCTTAAGCCAGTAAGAGATAGTAATAATTATGAAGCTATATAGAATAATACAAACTCCAAATATGAAGTATGAATAATACAGACTCCAAATATGAAGTCATCTGTATTTTATTTTCAGATCTAACAGATTCCCAATAAACTGAAATGTAAGTGATCAATTTACTTTACATGGAAGCTGTCAGAATCAAAACAGAGTCACTTGTATTAAGACCCTGACAAACAGAGCTAGGGAAGGAGATGAAGGGAGGGTCCTCACACATATATATGCCTGATAAGAAGGACTACCACAAAAGACTGCAAAAACCACAGCCTGGAACAAAAGCCACCACAACCTTAAAAAAAAATTACTCTGTGAGGACATCTGCCCAGGAACTGCCTGTCCAACCTCGGACTGATGCCATTCTTGTTAATGATCCTTGTAGCCAAGGGTAACTCTCCCAAAACAACTTAGGTGACCCTCCTCATTTTTCCTTTAAAAACTCTTGTCTTCCTTTTCCTCCCTGAATATACTCACATATATTCCCATTGTAATGCCCACTCCTAAATAACTATCATTTTCTTTTAGACAGTCTCCCTCTCTATTATTTAGTTTGACACTTAACACTGCATTTATCTTCTTCCACCACAAATGTCTGTTTTACTTCCAAGTGATTTTTTTCAGTATATTGAAAGAGAAAACAAATCTAATGAAAACTTCTCATTCTTTTTAATAAAACATTTTTTAAATATAACATTCTTATTATTTACCCTATTATTTTGAATATAAATTATTGCAGGACGGAACAGAAAACACTGAACTAAAAACCAAGAAAACTACATTCTTAGTCTAACCTAATATTCATCAGCTGTGTGGCTAGCTTGTCATTCAACCTCTCAAGTGGGCCTCGGTTTACTTATCTATAATAATATTAGTGATCTGGATAAGACAAGTATTTCTCGGATATGAATATGAGTGAAGCAGCAGAACATTTGCAGGTGGGAAGGTAAGCTAGTGTAATCACTGTAGTCCCAGCTACTCGGGAGGCTGAGGCAGGAGAATCGCTTGAACCCAGGAGGTGGAGATTCAGTGAGCCGAGATTGCGCCACTGCACTCCAGCCTGGGCGACAGAGCAAGACTCCTTCTCAAAAAAAAAAAAGATAGTGTAATCATATCAGGAATGGATACAAATTCAAACTGCATACATGGTGCCCTCCCCAGAAACGAAGATTCTGATACACCCCAATGTGTATATATCAGCACCCCCTGCAAACACACACACATCACACACGCTTGTTCCAACTCCTCTTGCTACTGGGAATCAAAGACACTCCTACCACAGCCACTCTTATATGTATTTGTCATATCTACCCCTCACATGTGTAAAGGTGGAGAAAAGGTTCAAAAACAGGGAATGAGAGGCTTGTTTAGTCCAACTCTAAAATCCTGCTTTTACAATGCTATATACATTAAGAGGCTGGAGATGCAATTAAGATTTACAGACAGCTCTCAGCTACCACAACATCGATAGCTCTCAGCTACTAAGCTTTGAAAATTCTTTCCATAATGCTTTTTCCCCTCTCTGCCGCTGAAAGTTGTTAATTTACATCCTCTCAATTTAACAATCTCTAATAACTTATTCCACTCCAGTTTGTTACTTCTGATATGCAGGGTGCATGGAAACCAGATCAAAGCTTGTTAGAACTATATACAAAAAGTAAAAATAAAAAGGTTTTGAACTTCTTCAAAGAAAGGACTGTCGGGCTGGGTGCGGTAGCTCATGCCTGTAATCCCAGCACTTTGGGAGGCTGAGGCCGGTGGATCACTTGAGGTCAGGAGTTCGAAACCAGCCTGGCCCACATGGTGAAACCCCACCTCTACTAAAAATACAAAACAGTTAGCCAGGCGTGGTGGCGCGTGCCTGTAATGCCAGCTACTTGGGAGGCTGAGGCAGGAGAACTGCTTGAACCCAGGAGGTGGAGGTTGCGGTGAGCCAAGATCATGCCACTGCACTCCAGCCTGGCTGACACAGCAAGACTCTGTTTCAAAAAGAAAAAGAAAAAGAAAGAAAAAAAAAAAGGACTGTCAAAAGGTTCTCTGCTTCCTTCTGAATCACCTTCTGAATCACCATCTATATTCCCAATAGTTAACGTTGAGAAATGACTGCTGAATAAGATAGATAGCAGTATGTTTTGGTTTATAAAATGACTGGTTTTTTCAAAAGTTTTCAACAGTTTCCAAAACAGGAAAACCATTTAGGGAATTTCACTGTCTTAATTAATTGAATAAATACTTACTGAACATACACTATATCTTTATGGGACTGGGTTGGGCGTTACGGATACATAAGTGAATGAGAAACCATGCTAAGAATGTTTTAATCCAGGAATACAAAGTTGGGTTAATATTCAAAAATCCACCAACATAATTCACCATAATAATAGAAGAAATGGCAAAAACCTTAAGATCAACTTAATGGGTGCTAAGAAAGCATTTGATATAACACTCAAAAACTTGGAATAGAAGGTTTCTAAATCTGATAAAGGGAATCTAGGAAAAGCTACCAGCTAACATCACATTTAATGGTGAAAGATTGAATGCTTTCCATTAATGACTGAGAGCAAGACAAAAACACCCACTTTTAACTTTTCTATTCAAGAGTACAATGAAGCAAAATAAATAAATAAATAAAAAGCATTCTCAAGAATGAATGAAGAGACTCTTACTTCAAGAAAAACTGACATTTATTACCAATAATAAAATTAAAGCTTTCAAGCAATTCGAATTTTGTAAACATTTTTGTATGCTATGATGACCTTGACAGTTTTCCAACACTTAAAAACTTGTTCTGATGAAATTGCGGTGATATTAGCTATTATGATTTAATGTTGGGTAGTGAAATGTGTTAGTATTTGAAATACATGCATAACTCAATGAACCAGTGTCCTCCAAAAGACAATGCATGTAGTCACAAATGGTTCATTCAAACTACAATGGATTTTAATGTATGAGAGTAGAAAAAGTTTTTTGGTATGATTTCTATACTCTACATTGTAACTGACCTTTAAGAAATGACCACTTGTCAAATTTTGGTATAGTTTCAAAGGCATATTCATAATTTAAAAATTAATTAGTCAAAACTGACAAAGTTGTAGGTTAAAACATTGATGAGAATAGAAAGCAGCACATTTTTGGAGGAAAATTACCCTATCCTTTTGTTTTTGGAGGAAAATTACTCTATCCTTTTGCTTTTGGAGGAAAATTACCCTATCATTTTCAAAGTAAGCATAAGTACGCATATAATCATGTTCAAGCTTCATTGTTTGTTATAGTTACAAAAAGAATTGGCAGCTATCTAAAAATCCACCAACTCTAAGCTAATTAAACAAATTATTAGCTTGGTACAAATGTAATTGCAGTTTTTGCATTGTTGGAAATTGCTGTTTGATACTGGAATACATTCTTAAATGTCGTCATGTTATACATCATTTTAATGCGTGTTTCTCTTTTTATGTATTTTTGCTAATGACTTATTACTTGCTGTTTATTTTAAATTTATTTTAGACTGTGGAAATGATGTTAGGCAAAAAGCAAATTTGAGTGATTTTCTTATTCAAGTTCAAAAATGGGTCGTAAAGCAGTGGAAACAACATGCAACATCAACAATGCATTTGGCTCAGGAACTGCTAACAAACATAGAGTGCAGTGGCAGTTCAAGAAGCTTTACAAAGGAGACAAGAGTCTTGAAGATAAGGAGCATAGTGGTTGGCCATCAGAGGCTGACAATGACCAACTGAGGGCAATCATCAAAGCTGATCCTCTTACAACTACACAAGAAATTGCCAAAGAACTCAACGTCGACCTTTCTATGGTCGTTCAGCATTTGAAGCAAATTGGAAAGGTGAAAAAGGTCGATTAGTGGGTGCCTCATGAGCTGAGCAAACATTTTTTAAAAAACATCATTTTGAAGTGTCATCTTCTCTTATTTTACACAACAATGAACCATTTCTCAATCGGATTGTGATGTGAGACAAAGAGTGGATTTTATATGACAACCGGTGACAACCAGCCCACTGGTTGGACTGAGAAGCTCCAAAGCACTTTCCAGAGCCAAACTTGCACCAAAAAAGGTCATAGTCACGTCCGGTCGTCAGCTGCTGGTCTGATCCACTGCAGCTTTCTGAATCCCAGCGAAACCATTACATCTGAGAAGTATCCTCAGCAAATCAATGAGATGCACTGAAAACTGCAATGCCTGCAGCTGGCACTGGTCAACAGAAGGGACCCAATTCATCTCCACCACAACACCGACTGCGCATCGCACAACCAATGCTTCAAAAGTTGAACAAATTGGGCTATGAAGTTTTGTCTCATCTGCCATATTCACCTGACCTCTTGCCAACCAACTACTACTTCTTCAAGCATCTTGACAACGTTTTACAGGGAAAACGTTTCCACAACCAGTAAGATACAGTAAAAATGCTTTCCAAGAGTTCATCAAATCCCGAAGCACCAATTTTTATGCTACACGAATAAACACTTATTTCTTGTTGGCAAAAATATGTTAACTGTAATGGTTCCTACTTTGATTAATAAAGATGCACTTGAGACCAGTCATAATGATTTAAAATTCACAGCCCAAAACTGCAATTATGTTTGCACCAACCGAATATGTCATACCCATATTACGGAATATAATACAGCCTTCAACTATCTTTGGAGATAACTGTGAAAGACAAACTTTTATTACTTACTTCTTATAATACTGCTGATTAAAATTTTTGTTGTTTTAAACCATGTATTACTTTTAAATTTCTTTTTTAAAAATGGAGTCTCACTCTATTGCCCAGGCTGGATTGGAATACAGTGGTGCAATCTCAGCTCACCACAACCTCCGCTTCATGGTTCAAGTGATTCTCCTGCCTCAGCCTCCCAAAATAGCTGGGATTATAGGCACCTGCCACCACGCCCAGCTAATCTTTTTATTGTATTTTTAGTAGAGACAGGGTTTCCCTATGTTGGCCAGGATGGTCTCAAACTCCAGACCTCAAGTGAGCCACCCACCTCAGCCTCCCAAAGCGCTAGGATTACAGGCATGAGCCACCACGCCTGGCCTTAAAATAAAACATTTCTAATGAGTCACTAATATGGTTTGGCTGTGACCCCACCCAAATCTCATCTTGAATCGTAACTCCCACAATTCCACATGTCGTGGGAGGAACCCAGTGGGAGGTGACTGAATTATGGGACTGGGTCTTTCCTGTACTGTTCTCGTAATAGTGAATGAGTCTCACAAGATCTGATGGCTTTAAAAACGGGAGTTTGCCTGCACAAGCTCTTGTCTGCCAGTGAGATGTGCCTTTCACTTTCCGCCATGATTGTGAGGCCTCCCCAGCCACATGGAACTGTAAGTCTAACAAACCTCTTTCTTTTGTAAATTGCCCCGTCTCAGGTATGTCTTTATCAGCAGCAAGAAAACGGACTAATACAGTCATTAAACATACATACGAATAGAAAAGATAACACAAGAAAAAAGCAGAAAGCTAACATTACTGGAAGCACTGGTGATTTCTGCTTTCACTTTTTTTTTAAACTTTTCCTAATTTTGATTACAAACGTATGCTATTTTTGCAATCAGGAAAAAAAGTGCTTACTTTAAAGATTCTAGGACCACAAAGAAAAACTTAAAATGATATTTACACCAAACTATAATTTTATTTCCCAGAACAAGTCTGTCCAGTTTTTTTTTATCACTGAGCAAAAAACTTAAATTTTTAAGAGTTAAGAAGAATTGTAATTAACAAACAGAGGTTGAGGCAGGGTATACCCTAAGCAAAAACAAACCAAAACCACCACAGCAACGTAAATGGTAGGTTAGATCACAAGGTAGAGATTTTTTAGAAATGGGAGAGGTAAGGAAAAAGAGGGCATGAGAGGCTCAGAAAGAAGGTCTGTTCTTATACCCAGTGAATTTTCAATTACAAAATCTTACTCCACCCATTCCAGTGGTTCTAAAATTATTTTTATTTGATACTAATATAAAAAGCTATCCACTGTGAATTCATGAAAGTTATGTCTGATAATTTCCAATATCTTTACTTTCCAAGAGAAGTTTATTTTTTCCCAAGAAAAGCTCAAGGAGTATGAACACAAAATTCACATATTTGAAAATACAATCTCACCCTCACTCCCCCAAAATTCACTTCATTAAATATCTCATTTTATATGTTGGTATTCCCTTTAAGTGACAAAACAAAATTAGGTCACACAACAGTAATACATAGGAACTATTAAAGACTGCTTGGTACTTTGTGTCAAGTTTTTAAATACTTCAGGTCCTTACAGATAAGTATTAGTTAATTAGACCAGTAAGGAAATAATATCATGATCCATTTCATAGTAATATCATGATCCATTTTCAGGTCTAGAATTCTTCATGTAAAATGTAAAATAGTGATATAGTTTGCGTGTTGTTCCCTCTAAATCTTACATTGAGTTATAATCCTCAGTGTTGAAGGTGGGGCCTGATGGGAGTCAATTGGGTCAATGGGGCAGATCCCTCATGGGTTTGTGCTGTTCTCATGATTTTGAGTTCTTATGAGATTTGGTTTAAAAGTGTGTTGCACCTCCCCCTCATTTTCTCTCTCTCTTGCTCCCACTCTCTCCACGTGATAGCTGGCTTCCCCTTTGCCATCTGCCATGATTGTACGCTTCCTGAGGCCTTACCAGAAGTTCAACAGATGCCTGGCACCATGCTTCCTATACAGCCTACAGAACCGTGAGCCAACTAAACCTCTTTTCTTATAAATTACCCAGACTCCAGCATTTCTTTATAGCAACACAAGAACAGCCTAACACAAATAGGAAGAATTAGAACAAAAGTACTAACAAACTTATTAGGAAATTTAAACTTCCTGATTTAATTTAAACAGCTCTGATTAAGAAAACCTAAATCGTGGCTAGAAATGCTAAGTACAGAATTATCACACACTATTACCCTATCTTTTTTCAGGGTAATTTTGCATTAAGGCATTCTTAACCTTTAGCACAAATGCTTATACTCCTAGGTCAACAGTTTTCAACATGTGGCCTGAAGCCCTTGAGGACAGGGGTGGTCCGTGAGACCCTTGCAGGAAGTCAGTAATATCAAAATTATTTTGTAATAACATAAATGTTTTTTTCACTCTCATTCCAGAGACTATGGGACTTGTGTTATCACAATATACTAAACGCAGAAGATATGGGATTCTAGCTGTTTACTATTAAGCCAGACATTAAAGAGATTTGCAAAATACGTAGAACAATGTTACTTTTCTCACTTTTTCTGTTTTGGAAAGTATATCAACAAAATTGCCTTGATTTTAAAATGTCTCAATTATTATTTTTATTTTAAACAAATATAGCAACATTTTTATATTTCCGTGTTAATTTCTGATATGGTAAATATCAATAGCTACAACTCACAACAACAAAAGTGCTCTGAGGTACTCAAAAAGAGTAAGAGCATAAGAGAATCCTGAGACCCAAAAGTTTTAGAAGTGCTGTCCTAGCTGAAGAGTAAGCGCTGCTATGAACCAAAAGGTGTACTGAGTTATGGACTTGGTAACAGTCCTTCCATTAAAAGACCACAGTATCTGCATTTAGCAGTAAAATTCTATCAATTAACCCCAAATAAAAGGAATCAAGTTATCCCACTGTAAAAAAGAGCAACAGTCCTTTCTGTGATGATTTAATTTACACATTTAGAAATTATTCTAACATTCAAACATTAAAAAAATAACATCACCTACAAACAAGTAAAAATTTAACTGTTGCAAAAAGTGAAAAGAACTTAAGTTGTTATCCAATATGGGCCCATAAAATTTAAGGTAAAAATGGACTCTATGATTCTTTCCCCTAGTCCCTAAGCTACAAGCTTACAAATCTTTTCTTCTTACAATGCATTATATAACACTTAAAGCAAAATTAAATATGAAATTTTCATAATTTTTCATAGTTTTATACTTTCTATCTTTTTACAATTGCACGAGGAATTACAAAAATTATGTATATTTAGTAATATCCTATTCAAAAGTATGGTTTGCTTTTTGTTTAAGATTCCTATGTGCTTAATTAATCACTGAAAATACTATAATAACCACACCACACACAACAACACTAATGCCTGCACCATATAAACCAAACTAAAACCACTATCAGTTAACACCTCTTTCTTAGTGATAATGCATAACATTCTTCAAATGTACCCATTCTCCATAAACTACAACTTTAACATCTGCTATGATAGTAGTAACAATGTAAGTATATATTCACATATAAATAAGTAAATGTTTAGCAATGCAAAACTTGTAGAAATTTCCATACAGAGAGACCTCTAACTTTAAAGAATTAGAAGTATTACATATTTTTAAAAACTTCTTCTAAAAGCAATTTAGCTGTGACAGAAAAAGGAATTCTAAGAATCTGCTACATAAACTGTTGGTTATCTGGGCTGAGATTAAGTTTACACTACTGACTAACCCACTCGTATCAAATTTTCATTATTTTTGTTAATATCAAAATACAGTAAGCAATATTCTAAGTATTTATTCACTTAACTTTTCTGGTTTTTACAGTACTTCCTTTCAATTTTATCAAACAACAGCTTATAATATACATAGAGCAGAATTTTTTGAACGTCTTACCTAAAACATGGTCTGAGAAACTTGATCTGGTAACTGTGAATTAAATCAGTTTTAGATACTACTGAATGGTTTATAACCACAACTTTTAACAAAGTTTATACTATTACCCATAATACTTCTCATAAGTGAACAGTACAACAAAATTTCCGTACATTACAAAATCACCAACATTCATTTAACCAGCAGATGGAACTAAATTGTCTTAAAAATAAAGTGAAAATGTAGGCATCGATAAACCAGAGTAAAAAAATCTAGGGGGCACATAAATCCAGACTTTTTAACAAGGCACAAATCAAGAAGGCAGAAGGATCAGCATAAAGAAGAAAGAGGGGGCTTTTCAAACACCTTTTAAAAGGCAACATTATAAAGAGTTATAATTTTAGTAACAGCACCTGTGGCTACCATCAAATTATTGCTTAGAACTACATAGTCCAAGGAATCTCAAAAAGTCAAGCCACTCGAGAAATGATGATTTAACATATGAATGGTGTCAAACAGTATTTTTAATATCATTTCTATAGCTAGAGATTTGCCAAGAATAATTTATGACACAGAAAAAGATCATTTACTTCCTCTGATAAGTAGTAATTTATGACAGAAAAAAAGGTTATTTTATTTCCTATGATTAAAAATATCAGCTAATCAAGATGTTCCAAGGAATGCATTAATTGCAGTTTCTCCTAATGTAGCCTATTTAAACTAGTGTCAAAAAAAATTAAGAAGTGTTACTGAGAATCACAGATCTTCAAAAACAATTTTCCCATAAATTTCAAATATGTTCTACGCATTTTCATGAAATATCAACAATTCAAACATACTTATTTTCAAGTAAATGAAGAAACTCAGTTAATTCTAATAATTAAAGCCCACCCTTCTCAAGAAAGTGACTAATTTTAGGTGGCTGAGTTGTATAGTTCAGTAAGTTTTAATATAAAACTTTCTGCATATCTCCTTGGTTACCACTTCCATTAATTAAAAAATTCTCACCAATAATTTTTTCCTTTGATCTCTAGTTGTCCAAAATGAGAAAGTAAATTTACCTAATCACAGGATAATACAAATGAAATTAATTTTTAGAATTTAAAAATTTGAAATTGTATTATTTGTCCAGAAATAAACTCAAAATTAATAATACAACAATTCTGTGTAATATTAAAATATCAAACTTTAGTCACAGGATCACAGAAGTTAGAAAATACAGGAAATTTGAAGATTATACATCCCAACTTCACATCTAATGAAAGAAAACAGTCTATTATTTTTATTTAAGAATTTATTCTTTCAACCATTTACCAAGAACCTATAAGTGCCAATCATTCTGCTACCAAGAAGAAAAAGATGAACATATCATTATCACTGCCCTCAAAGAGTTCAAAATTCAGTGGAGAAGACAGACACAGACAAACAATTACCATACGATAAAAGAAAAATAAAGGTTTCAAAGGTTCTCATATTCAAAATAATATCAGATCAAATAAGCAGCTTTTCTGGAGAGGAAAAGATGTCAGAAAATGCATTGCTAAGCAGATGACATTTAGCTGGGGCTTAAAGAAAAATAGAATTCATTAGAAAAGAAAGATATTCCAGAAAGAATACAGACATGTGGAAATAGTAAGATCTACTCAAGGAATAGTAAGGGTAGTGCAACTAAAAAGTAGGTCAGTAGAAAGAGAAAGAAATTTGGACTTTATACTAAATGATGTGCCCCTATGTACAGGTAGAGGTAAAAAGTGGGTTGAGATATTCAAAAGGAAGCCCAATTCGAAGAAAAGTAACAATGGGGACTGGAAGAGAATGAAGTCAAGAGAGATTTTAGGAGACAAAATTGACAACTTTTTTACTATACCAATACGCCAAAATCATAGGAGGCTAACATTTTAGCTTAAATAGATGTGGAACTAATGGAACTAGGTAATCCAAAAGACCAAAGAGGAAGGTCTTTTAAGAGAGAGAGAAACTGTTGAGAAAATAAGGGGAAAAGAAGGTAGGGAACTCAATTCCAGCTATATGAATTTTTGATTTCAGTAGGGATATTCATATACAGCTAGACTTTAAGACTGGAAGCTGGAGAAAAAGAACTGGAAGTTGTCTTTACACAAATAGTAATTTCATTTCTTCCTCCTTCCCTCCTGTTACAAAAAATCCAGGATTGCAGGATGAAGCCACACACTAAGGTTAGGAGCCTGGTTCCTTACTTTTGAGCAGCTGTACCAACCCTACAATTGCCCACCTCTGAACTCACTTGTCTCACATTACATCCCTTTACTTGTTTAACCTACTGCTGTCACAACTTTTGTTATTAAGAGTCAAATCTATTTATATCCAATGGAGTAACCCACACAGCTTTGTTCTTGCTATTCTTTTCTTGTCAACCTCTATACTCTCCTCAGGGAGATCTCATCCATTTCTTTAGCTTTAAAAACCATCTATGTGCTGATGACTCCCAAATCCAGGTAGGTCTTCGTTTGACTCAATGAATACTGAGTAGATGTGACAAAACAAGACTATTCAATACACTAAATTTTTGCTATCACAGAGAGTGATAATGGTATAAAACAACAGTCTAATCCTATGCAAAGCTAAAAAATGTAATGTAAAGAGGGATATTGTCAGAGAAGCTACATAAAGAGAAGGAAAGAAACACGGATTTACAGGAGGATCAAAACCCAAACAGGCAAAACCAAATTGTATATTTTTTCACAGATACCCCACTAAATAATTCTAAATAAATCTATTTTCCAATTTATTTGTGGTAAAATACACATAGAATTTGTCATTTAAACCATCTTTAAGTGTACAGTTCAGTGGCATTAAGTACATTTACATTATTGTACAACCATCCCCACCATCCATCCATCTCCAAAATTTGTTCATCATCCCATACTGAAACTCTTACCCAATGAACAATAACCCCATTTCTGCCCTCCCCCCAAGCCCCCAGAAAACACCATTCTACCTTCTGCCTCTATGAATCTGACTATTCTAGCCTCATGTAAGTGCAATTTATTTGTCCTTTTGTGACCACCTTATTTCACTTTGCAGACTTTTCCTTTTTTTAGTACAGTGGCATGATCAAAGCTCATTGCAGCCTTGACCTCCTGGGCTCAAGTGATGCTCCCACCTCAGCCTCCCAAGTAGCTGAGACCACAGGTCTCAGTGCTGGGATTATAGGCATGAGCTACCACACCCAGCCTTCCTTTTTAAAGCTGGATAATATTCCACCTTATGTATATACCACATTTTTATCCATTTTTCTGTCAATGTATACTTGGGTTGCTTCCACCTTTTGGCTAGTGTAAACGATACTTCTATGAACATGAGTGTACAATTATCTGTTGAAGTCCATTCTCTCAATTATTTTATGTATATATCCAGAAGTGGAATTGCTAGATCAAATGGTAGTTCTATGTTTAATTTTTTTGAAGAATCAACATACAATTTTCCACAGTGGCTTTTTAAAATTTTTACACCAATGCACAAGGATTCCAATTTCTCCATATCCATACTAACACTTGCTTTCTGTGTATTGTTTTGTTTTGTTACAGCCATATTGAGGGGTATGAAGTGGTATCTCATGGTTTCCAGCTGCATTTCCCTAATGATTAGTGGCGTTGAGCATTTTTTTATGTTTTTCATCAGCCATTTGTATATCTTTGGAGATTTGTCTATTCAAACCCTTTGCCCATTTTTCAATTGGGTTGTGTATTTTTGTTGGTGAGTTTTAGAAGTTCTTTATATATGCTGGATATTACTTAAATATATCTAAAGAGAATATTAACAAGCAAATTGCTATATAAATGAAATTCAGCATACCATAGGAAAATTATAGGTTGAGTTACTCTAAATAGCCCATTTATAATTAAGAGCAGTCTGAAAATATAATCTTTTCAGATACGAATTCCAAAATCAAACTGTTTAAAAGTCATCAGTTCTTCCAAAACAATTAAGCACTCATTTTTCTACAAAGCTCACAAAGGTACTTAAAAATGCTTTCACAAAATTCACAAATGACAAAAAAAAAAAACCACAAAAAATATGCCCAAATTCACGACTCGTACAAAATACTAAAAAATATACACACGTGTCAGAGCTCAGAGCCAACATGATGGACACCTTCAGTAAGACCATTTGTATTTCAATCTACGTAAATGACACCCATAGAGCAGAGAGGAACATAGCACCCTTAGTAAACAGACTACCCTGTAAATGGTGGTCCCTGCAGTTGTGTAACACTGCAGTCCTATGGCATTCAAGTCCTAAAAGATGTTTCATTTTTATTCTTACTATCTCTGACATAGTTTTTAAATATAAAACAAAAAAATGTTAAAATAATAAAAGTACATCTTTGTTACTCAATTCAATGACTTGCTAAACTCTAAACTGACTTACTAATTTCTATCTAACTAAACCACTCAATCCTATTCTTCCAAATGACAGTTTTATTACTGTACTAGATAGATCTGTTTTTTTTAATCACCATGGCATCCAATCCCCCTTATATAACACCTCGATTTCCCAATAGGCAATCACCTCCCCCATTCTCAGTCCCTAAAGTTTGGATAAGTATTTGATCTAACTTGAGGCAATCAAATTCACAGTAATTAAATCATAGATAAGCATGACATAAGGCAGTAAGATTTAGTACTACAACTTTTGCTGAAATTTTTAGGAAAGAGATGCTTTCATAATTGCTAAGCCTAGGTTATTGGTGGCAACCTCCAGCATCTCTTAAGAAGAGCCAACTAGAGAGTGAAGCTTACACATACTCATAAGGCATATCATAGAGACTTGACATGTTGATGACAGTATTCGAAGCACTGGATAGAGCAATGTCTTATATATCAAGTCATTTCCTTGAATTTCCAAGTACATGAGTCAATAAATTTGTTTTATACCCACTTAACTTCTTATTTGCTAGTCTTAACTAATATGTATAGTTTCACATATAATTCATTTTATCCCAATAGCCTTTAAATCCCAGTTGTCAGTGATAATTTTGATAACTCCCTGAGGCCTGTATCAGACTTAAACATGTATTATAAGAAGTCTGTAGTGATGAACACATTACTACAAAATTTAAAACTTATTGCCCCTATAATGACTACTCATTTGCAAAGTGTACTCTTAGAAAAAAACAGAATGTAAAACTGATATCAGTATGAAACGGACAGCTCTACCCACTAGAACGTAAACATGCTTACAAAAAGATACATGAAGAAATTCCGTTTTATTAAATCTGGAGAAACAAAATTCCTCTACCTGTATTATACAAGAAGCTATACGAGTAAAATCCTTACAATTAATTGAACAGAAGTATACAGAAAAGTGCTATGAGAATCTTTTAACATAAAGGAAATGTAACATACAATACAAATTTTTTCCATGAATTTTCTCTAGTGGCATGAAATAATCTCACTTAAATTTAGAGTTTATCTAAAAACATACCCATATTAGTTGCTGAGGGCTGCTGTAACAAATTACTACAAATCTGGCGGCTTAAAACAATAGAAATTTATTTTTTCACAGTTATGGAGGTAAGAGTCTGAAATCAGTTTCACTGGGCTAAATCAAGGTCTTCGCAAGGCCACACTCCCTCTAGAGACTCTAGGTGAAAGTACCAGAAGCCTCTTCCGGGTCCTTATGGCTGCTCTGCTCCACAGTCACAATGCCTACTCCTTTTCTGTGTGTGTAAATGTCACTCTGCCTCTCTCTTATGAAGACACTTGTGATTGCATTTAATGCCCACCAGATAATCCAGAATAATCTCTCCATCTCAAAATCCTTAATTTATCATACCTGCAAAGTCTTTGTCATACAGTAACATGTAGAGGTTCTAGGGATTATGATACAGATATCTTCTATGTGGCCATTTTTCAGCCTACCACTATATTATAAGTCACTTCAACAGCTACAATAGTGCCGCCAAAAAAAAAAAAAAAGAATATGGAAGAAGTATGCATTTTATATTCGCAAATTAAATTTTTTCACAATGTTCTCTACTCATATCAGCATAAACATAAAAAGCTCCAAATACGTCATAAAACAAAAAAGGGATCCTAAGACCATAGTAAGAAAATGTACAGTAAACATAGCCTTGTAAAGTGATTTCCTTAACCAAACCTAAAACACCATTCCTTGAAACTAAAAAGTCATGACAATCCACTTTGTTTCAAATTTAAAAATTAATATAAGACTTTACCTCCAGATCCTAACTGCTTATAGAATCTGTATTCCAAATGTAGCTGTGGTGCTCTTGATTTCATGGGCTCCTAATTGAAAAACAAACAAAAAAAGACATTTAAGTTATTAAAAGAGCACTAGGTCCCAACACAAATGTTATAAATTTTGGTGTCAATGCCTATATTATGTAATAGTCTACTAGGCATCTTTGTCTAAGATTAGATTCATATAAAAATCAACTTTCTGTTCAATGTAAAATAAAATGATGCTATAAATGTACATAAAGTAAGTAGCCATTAGATCAGGCAGTAGAAAAATCCCTTAAGTTTGACTCTTTGACCCTGAGAAAAATATGTTCTGAACATTCATCACTAGAGAAATGATGGCTCTTATGCTATTTCTCCTGTTCTCCAAATTCACCTCTGAACTGTATATTTCTTACATAAAGGTTCTAGATTAAAGTTGTCATAGGAGAGTAAGAAAGAACAAAGATGGTAACTTGAAAATTTTGATAGTAGCAACAATGTCTTAATTTTTTTTCACTAAGGTATAACTCATATGCAATAAAACACACAGTTCATAAGCGTTAAATCCATATTAACTCCATATATCTCTATAACCACCACACCAATCTATACAACATTTCCATCATCCCTTTTTTACTTCTGTCACCTTTGGATTAGTTTTGCCTGTTGCTGGATTTCACCTAAATGAAATTATACAGTATATGCTTTCTGTTGTGTCCAGCTTTTATCATTTGACATAACTGTTTTTGAGATTCATATACACACACCACACACACACACACACACACACACATACAAACATGTACAGAGGAAACATGAGTTTTAGACAGAAATAATATTAATTATGAAAATACAAGAAGTAGAAAACTATAACAGGGTAACAGGAAATTTAAAAAAGAACCAACAGAAAAGTATAACAAGGTAGTAGAAAATTTCAAAAAGAATCAATAGAACTTTGAAAAATAAGAGAATACAATAACTAACTTTAAAACTCATTTTGCCAGCAGATTAACATAACAGAAGAGAGAATTTGGAAACTGTAAGGCAGACAGAAAAACTATATAGAATGCATCATAAAGGAAGAAAAATTAGAAAACAGAAGAGAAGATCAGAGACCTGGACAATCCAGTGAGAAGGTTTAGTATGGATTTGATAATAGTATCAGGAGGAAAGGAGACAGAAAAGTGAGCAGAGGTAATAACTGGATAAATTATTGCTATGAATATTCCAGAACTGATGAGGTTAACAAACCACCAATTCAAGAGGAATGTGAATCCCAAACTGGATAACTAAGAAGAATTTTACACCAACACATCATAATGAAACTATGACCAACAACAAAAGAATTCACATAAGCAATATTAAAATCCCACTGCAAAACTTACACATTTTATTACAGGAGAAAACAATCACCTTAGTTCTTGAGAGGCAGGATAGTACAGTAGTTAAGAGCACAGACACTGAAACTAAATTGTACTAGGTTTGAATCCTAAATCCTCTACTTCTAGCTGTGTGACTTTCAGCAAGTTACTTAACTTTTCTGTACTTTCCAGTTCCCTCATCTGTAAAATTGGGTTAAAACTTAACCTTTCTTATATATAAAGTACTTAAAACAGTGCCTTCTATACATATAGCACTATATTACCTATAATTCTTCAGTTAACTACCTAGAAGTACATAACCTTAAAATGCAATAAAAAGATGTCCACGTACACAATCACAAATGAAATTAAATACATAACTTATTCAATCACTACTACCCCTTAGGATAAAAATACAGACCCAAATCTGACTTAGTTGAGTCATTTCAACTAGATTCCAGGACTTAAGCAGTAAAATTTTAACACTATATAATAAAAGTCACCTTCCCCAGGATGACATTTTCATTATTCATGTAGAACAAGAATAAGTATGGTAGCTAAGGTAATATAACAAATTATCCTGAAACAAACTGTTGATCTGAACTAGGGTAATATTAGATAAATGTAAAAAATCTTTGTAAGAGATAACAGAGCTGAAAGCAGTCACAGAAATCTGCTCTCTGAACTCAGGTTATCAAATAACGCCTTTATTTGTACCAAGCAAACTATAAAAGCCAGATAACACTGAGGTATACAGACATAAGATTTTCAAGTGATTACTTTTATGGCAGGTTTAAACAAAATCATGTTATCTGGCACAAACAGATATAACAGATACAAATGAAAAAACATATAAGGAAATCATGAACTATCGTTCAACGATATATGTGAAAAGTTTTCTGTCCTTCCAATATTTTGGATGAACTTGAGGTGAACGTGACTAGATACCACTCTACAACCTCAAAATACTAGAGACATAGATCCAAAAATATTCCTAGTTCCCCCAAAGAACAATGAATAACCATAATTATTACATGTAATGCTGATCATTGTGCTTTAAAGAAAGAGAAAGCAGAGAGGAGGAAGAATGTTTCCCCCAAAAAAGGGGAGAAAACTAGTTAAGAGGACAGAGATACAGCACAAAAATAAACTTAAAAAAGTGACATATGTGTATGTATATAAGAAGGCTGAAAGACGACATAATAAATGTTTAATAAGGCAACAATGGTATGAACAAGTTCCAAATCTATAAATAACAGGACCTAAGGATCACCACTTAATGAATGAAACAGACAAGGAAAGGTCAGCCTAGAGCAGGGGTTTCTGCTTTGACACAATGGTTTATCTGCCTTAACATATCCGACAACTATCATTCACATACAAAGCACGCTCCCATGAGTAGAGTTGCCCACTACAGGCTGTTGTATCAATAGCACAGACTGTAAACACTGCCACACTTTTATCCTTGCACACCACAAGGATTGTTGTAGGTTCAGCATCACTGGCCTACAACACGAGAAAAGGAAGAATTTCAAAGAAATGAAAGTCAGCAATGCCTGTTCAAACAACATCCAGGCCGGGCGCAGCGGCTCACGCCTGTAATCCCAGCACTTTGGGAGGCCGAGGCAGGCGGATCCCACAGTAGGCCTCCCCACTGTGATTAATATTCACCAACCTCTTTCTGATTTCATGCTCACAAGGACACCTTGTGGTTTTAACTTGGCTTTCTATGTACATCGGCCTATAGAAAGAAACTTGGGCTTTCTAGACCTGTAAAATACCTCATTATTAGTTAGAAATTCACTCTTTCCTGAATCTGAGAGCTTGATAGTGTGAATTGATTACTGTGAATCCACCTCTAAGAAAGGCTGACAACTGGTGAGATTTCGTTTCATAAGCCAAGGACCAGATCTTAACACCAAGATGGACTCATCTAGGTAAAACCCAGTCTAAAGCCACATGTCAGCCAACCAATCTCTCTTCGTGGCACTGCAACCCTACTCTACATCTTTATTTCAAGTAAAAATAAACATTTGTTACACTAAAACTTGGTCTATACTCAAAAGATACTTAAAAATTAAATAGTGGAGTTTTTCTATTTCCTCCCATTTGCCTCTTCTCCTAACAGTCTCTCTTTTCTATATTCATTTCACATTACCCTAATAACAGAGGTTATATTGACAGAGACAAGGTTGAGAAAGGCAGAGAAAACCAAGCCATGCTAAACCTCATACACATACATATATGTGTATGTATATATAAGAAGTCTGAAAGATGACATAATAAATGTTTAGTAAGGCATCAATGGTATGAACAAGTTCCAAATCTATAAATAATAGGACCTAAGGATCACCACTTAATGAATGAAACAGGGAAACCTGGCTGGCAAACCAGACAGAAAAGTTGTACCAGGAAAAGTATGTCTTACAAAAACAATTCCTAGATCCCAATTTTTCCAAAGAGATCTCTCTGCTTTGCAGCTGTCATACTGGGCACACTGAAAACTTCAGAATAATTCCATGGGAGTTTGCTTTCTCCGTTATCTATCACCTACCACATCAAGCATTTCTGGATCCCTGAAAGTCAAGCAATAGCCAGCTTTGCCATATATATGAAGTAACAATTTAAAAAGAAATTTCAGAAGCTACCTGGAAGTATGTTTTCAAAGAATATAATCCTGAATACTAAGAACACTTTTGTTTTATCAAAATGTTTGAATCAGAAGGCAAAATCTTGTTAATTTTTATCCAATTAAAAATCCTTCTTTAAATTAAAAATAGGGCCAAGATCCAGTTCTACAATGCTGCCAAAGTAAAGGGATTGAGTTTTTGTGGCACAGACAAACATGAATGTCCTACACATTACCATATACTTTAAGAGCAGGATGATGTTAGGAGCTTAACAACAAAAGATTAGCTATGCATATAACTGTCAAATAAACATCCAAATTACAAATGACATGAAAACAAAAAATAATTAAAATATGTAAGTTAATCACTTAAAAAGTAACAAAGAAATCATTAAGAAAAATTAAGAAACAGGAACTTACCAACTTAATTGCCACATATTCATTTGTGTATAAATTTTTCCCTTGAAAAAGAAAAAAAAATCAGATTCTGCCAGTAACTGATTTTAAAGATACATTATATAAAACTGTACTCTGAAAAAAAGCACATAATACATTTAACTAAAGCATAGGTTTTTGCTTCTATTTGGCAAAAAAACTTAACAAGGAAATATTTAAACTTATTATCAACTCAATGATATACTTAGTATTTCACCTAGATTCAGAGCAGAAAGTGATAGACACTACAGATACTAGTAGCCCACTTATAAAAATGGAAAGATTCTGACTTTGTTGGAATATTGTATACAATTTAAAAGTAATCAATAGTCAAATGCATGCTTAAAAAATTTCAAAACCAGAACTCCTATATAAGAATAAGAATACCAAATTCCTCTTCCAACCACCATTTCATTTGAAATTCATCATTATTATGAGATGTAATCTTACTAGGACTCATATTTAACCCAGTAAGTATATTAAATAAACTTAAAATATCTGAAATAAAATTTAAAAGCATTCAATAATTAGCTGTGATAAACTAACCACTTTGAGGAGAAAAGTAGTTACTGGCACCTCACCTTACAACAAAATTAATTCCAAATATCTTAAGAGTTAAATATAAGCTAAAAACAAAAAAGAATATTTATCACATCCATATACTAAGGACATTCTGAGCATAAGAAGATCGTGGCCGGGTGCAGTGGCTCACACCTGTAATCCTAACACTTTGGGAGGCTGAGGCAGGTGGATCATGAAGTCAGGAGTTCAAGACCAGATTGACCAACATGGTGAAATCCCGTCTCCACTAAAAATACAAAAATTAGACAGGCATAGTGGCGCACACCTGTAATCCCAGCTACTCAGGAGGCTGAGGCAGGAGAATTCACTTGAACCCAGGAGGCAGAGGTTGCAGTGAGCCGAGATCACACCACTGCACTCCAGCCTAGGCAACAGCGTGAGACTCCATCAAAAAAAAAAAAAAAAAAAAATTAGGATCATAACGTTGTATACAGATTTGATTACATAAAATATTTTAAATAGACATTTAATATCACTAACTTGTAAAGAATTCAAATGAATTACAGTAATCTTTAGCCCTGCAAATCAAAAATAATACAGAAAATTCCAATTGGTCAGCACCTGCAGTCAAAGTAGAGTACTAAAGAGAATTTTGGAAGCACTAAGTATATGAAGATAATTTGATTAATGTGTAAGTACACTAAAAAGAATGAAACAGTACAACATGATTTCTGAATTTCCAGTATTTTTTCAATTTGTATGTATTACTTTCATAGTGAGGAAAATAGAACAATGATAGTTTTTTGGGTTTCTTTTTTAACAGTGACAGTAACTGGCCCTAGTCACATTGGCTACTGAACACAGAAGAAGCAATCAACAACTATGACACATGTGATTTTCCAACATAATAGCCTGAACCTCCTTCCATAGAGCAGCTGATGAACAGTAGCAAAACTTCTAGGCAAAATTTTAGCTTCAGTTGTGTTGCCACCTTTCTACAGTAGTGTTTATTTATACAAATATTATAATACTTTTCTGAATTTTGTCCTTATTGTACAAAATTGAGAGAAAATAAAAGGCAAAAAAAGAAGTATTCATATTAACGCTAAGTAACATAGATGTCATAAACTCAATACAGTTGGCAAAAAGGATGGAACTCAACAGAAGTTCCAAAAGTGGTCAACTTTAAGCTCTATTCATATACTCATTGAACCTATATACATATTTTTTAAAATTACAGAATATTTCATATTTTAGTCAATTAGTTCAACATTTAGATGTGCCTTCATATACATTTTCAAAAATGCATTACATATGAAAAGTTAGGCTTCCTCTAGTAAACTTGGCAGTAAATAACTTAATGATATTCACAATGAAGAATTTAATGTCAAAGAATATTAACAAAAGACAATTCTGGTTTTGAGTTCCAAGACAGAATTTGTATTTCCCAAACATATTATCATCTTTTCATAACTATTTTGTATATGATGTTTATTCACAAGTACACAAGGAAAAAACTTCACAGGACAAGAAGTTAGGTTAACTACAGATCTCAAAGAATCAAAATATACCAAATGCCTTTAAAAGTACTATTTTTGTTGGCTTTCATACCTTTGAGGTCACAGAAGAAGGCACTAAATCCTAAAAGGATCATCTTTTTTTGAATACTAGAGATTTTGCTGAAACTTGAAGTCACAATTATGAACAAAAATTAAACAATAACATAAGTGCATTTTTGTCACCTAGCATAGCCACAACCTCACTTTTAATCAGTATTTGTTATAAATATAAACAAACAAACGATGCACAAAGTATGTGTTTATGTATGGTGTGACTGAAAGGGAGGGAATGTGCATGTAGTGAGAATCCCATTAAAAGAAAAATCCAAGTAAACTCGTGCTGGTTAAGTGATGTTTTAATCCAATTTTAAAAGACATTTCCAGTAAAGCACTGTGCCATATTAAACTTGAAAATAAGTTTTACCAATTTTGTGGCTTTGGGGTGATAATTATCAAAAACTATGTTCTTCAAAAACTACATATATATGTTTACAGCAGAAACAACTATTTACCCACCAATAGCCATTCTCCCCCTACAGAATGCCCAAGCTTGAAAACGGCTGCCCAGCTAAAGACTACATTGCCCGCCTCTCTTTTAGCTAGTGTGGCCATGGGACTTAAGTTCTGAATGTCAGTAGACAGTAAGTATGTTTCTCCTTACTTCCAGAAAGGAATGTATACGTTCCTGCCCCTTTTTTTCTTTATTCTTGCTGGCTGGGAGATGGAAACAGCTAAAGCAATTACCTTGTGCACAGAGACTGAAGTCACACATTAAGGATGCAGAGGTACCCTGACAGCCTTTGGGTTTCTCCCTCTGGTCTGTGTCGTGTGAAATGAAAATATACCATTTGCTTGAAACCACTATATATTGGAATTTTTTGTTACCATCTTACAGTCTATTCCTTAGTTATTACATTTTTCAGGTAAGTTTTATAATAGCTTCAGTTAGAAAGAGTAGAAAAATCAATAAACATGAAAATGATGAACCCATCCAAATCTACATATTCATTTGATACATATACTATAAGGCCAGCAGAATTTTCAACAAAGCAACTATCAAATATAAACGATAAAATAAGGAGTTATTAGCTATGCAGGAATAAGAAAAGAAAAAACAAAAATAAGAGACGTTATGGAAGCTCCTGTGGCATACTTAATTATGTCAAAAGTTACAATATCTTATTTCAGGTATGGTTATTCATAAAGCAATACATAATATTCTCTTCTGTGCTCTTTTATATGATAGACAGATGTGGCCACAGAGTACAAAGGAAAGTCCCTCATGAAAACAAAGGTTATTATACCTACACATTCTGGACAGGAAGCCACATCGCATGCCACACAGGGTCACAGGGGAAACACTAGGTTTTGGTTAGGTGGCAGAAAAACAAGAGCACGCAGAGTGCCTAGGCTAAAGCATTTACTGGGGTTTCCCAGGGAAAGGCAAGGCAGGGCAGGGTAAATCGTAAAGGATTACTTAGTTTGAATAATTCCAGTGACTTTGGGCTATAAGAATGGGTCTCTAGCTTCCAGGTACCCGGCCCTGGGGAAGATAAGGTAGAGGAATATTGCCTCCTGGGTGTATGGGCCAGATAGAAAACAGGTGTGGATTGGTTAGTGCACATATCATAGGCATGCTCCCAGCTGAGTTTTTGGCTAATTCTAAGAATTGGCTAACCTCTGGAGGGGCAATCTCTTCCCAGCCAGAAAGGTTTTTTAAGATGTCAAAACATCATAATATACAGAAAAATAAAAATACATACATAATACAACCCTATATTTTAGCTAGCTATGTTTGGTCTTATTCAGTGCCTGTCAAAAACATTCCTAGGAGTTTGACTGCCTAAACTAGAAATACATCTATCAATGGCAGAATGCAAACCTTACTACCAACACATAAAACTACAAACACAGATGGTTCTCAACTATGATGGTTCAATTTGAGATATTTCAACTTTATATAATGATGCAAAAACAACATGCATTCAATAGAAACCATACTTTGAATTTTCCTGGACTAGCAATATGAAGTATGATACTATCTCTCTATGCTAGGCAGGTGCAGTGAGCTGCCGCTCTCAGTCAGCCACACAATCATGAGAGTAAACAATCAATATTGTACAGCGTACTGCATTGCCAGCATTTTCTGGATATTGTGTTTTGGGGTTTCCAATGTCATTATGTCTATAAAATGCCCATTTTCAACTTATGACATTTCAACTTAAGATGGGTTTATCAGGATGTAAATCCATCTTAAGTTAAGGAGCATTTGCACATCAATTCACCTTCCTTATTATTATTATTATTTTTTTTACAGACAGGATCTCACTATATTGTCCAGGCTAGACTCAACCTCTTAGAATCAAGCTATCTTTCTAACTCAGCCACTCCACTCCAGTAAGTGGAACTACAGGCATGCCCCACCACACCTGACCATTTTAAACAAAAAACGGAATCCAGATAAAAATGCTAAACGCATGTATTTAAATTTGAAAGCAAATAAATAAATACAATTTAAAATTATTATTTTAAATGTTTACCTTTTTTTTTTAATCTCATGGCCATTTTTTTTTTTTTTTTTTTTTTTGAGACAGAGTCTCACTCTGTCACCCAGGCTAGAATGCAGTGGCACAATCATAGCTCACTGCAACCTTAAACTCCTCAGCTCAAGTGATCCTTCTGCCTCAGGCTCCTGAATAACTAGGACTATAGGCACACACCATCACACCTGGCTAATTTTTAAATTTTCTGTAGAGATAGGCTCTCACTATGTTGCAGAGGCTGGTCTTGAACTCCTGGCCTCAAGCCACCCTCCTGCCTTGGTCTCCCAAAGTTCTGGGATGATAGATGTGAGCCACCATGCCAAGCACCACAAGTCTCAAGTTTTAAATGCCCTGCAATGTCTGGGACAGTCTTCTACCCCAAAAAAGAACTGCCCAGCCCAAAATACCAACAGCACTTTTATTGAAAATCACTTGCCTATAACATGTATACCTTATAGTCTCTCTTACCCAATACTAACCATATAAAATTTCAGTACCAGTAATCAAATGTTCAAGATGTATCTATTAATGAGGTTTTAAAGAAAGTACTTTAAGAATATAAGCCAGCTTTTAACATTAGTGTTTATCCAGTATAGAAAGATTAATGCTCATAATATTATTTTCTTAACAAAGAAACCATCTGAGGCTTTTTGAAAAAGCAGTAAAATATCCTTTTGGAAGTCTATGAAAAAGGAACAATAAATGATTAAATTAGCTCTACGCATACATATTATAAGTATACATATAATATAGAGATAATACATTTAAATAAATTTAAATAAATATACACAGATATATATACACACACATCAAAGACCCATACACAAATTAGATAGAATAGACAGACAGATATACTAAGAAGCTACCATACTCCTATTCTTGCTTATTCACAGACTACAAAAGAAAGGGGTGTTTTACCTCTTTTTCAGTGTATGACATATATAGCTTCAGTATATGGTACATACAGTTTCTCATATTTCTCATATTGCCCTTGTTAAAATGGTCAACTAGCTTTGTGTGAATACACACACACACACACACCTATATACATGTGCCGTGTGTGTATATATGTGTGTGTATTCACACAAATACATATGAATCTGTGTGTGTGTAGTTATTTTGAAATAAATTATATGAATCGGATTCTGAATAAAAATGGCCAAAGTATATTCAAGTATAGTGTTGTTCTTTTTACAGTATCATCTAAATTTAATCCTCACAATAACCTAGGAAGTGGAAATAATCCTGATATAAAGAAAAACGTAAGGCCCTGAGTGGTTAAATGACTTATCTGTTCCATAGGCACTATATTTTATATTTTTCCAGCATATTATCAATGTCTAATCATGCCTGGTACATGATAAATATGTAATAAGTACTGCATGGATGTTGCTGAGAATGATACACAATAATAACAGATTATAAACACGTAAGTAATGTTTTCTCTAACTCCAAAGTCTGAAACAATTTAAGAATTTCAAAGTATCTAATTCAATACCCTTCAAATAATAAAACATAAAACATTCACCCTTTCAAATATTTGAGTCTCTACTAAATGTGAGTCTGCCAGCCACATCATGTAACAAGTATGTATAAACTATATCATTGCCTTTTATTGGCTTTCTTCATTCAAATATTTACTGTGTATCAACTTTCCAAAACTAGTAAGATGAAGGAGTCACTACAAATTAGGGTACTTCACAAGATGAAAAGGAGAAGTAGTTGAATAGATAAACATAAAATTGGATTTATTTCTAGCAGCAGGATTGAATCTAAAAGAAATTGAGAAGCCAAATTTTCTTTTTACCTCTAAGGTCACTTTTGGTGGTCCACTGACCAGAGCCCTCCTGGTGCCTGAATACTGACTTCCATACAACCATTAAAACCATACCACCCCATAACTGTATTGGAGGTTAAAAGACCTAGATTTTGATCCTGAGCTTGTCATTCAATTATTGTGAACATCTGACAATTAACGTTCCCTCATTGAGTTCCAACTGCCTTGAATATAGAGTTAGGAAGCTTAATTAGACCAGTGTTTCCCAAACTTGCCTAATTATAATAACCTGAATCAATACTCTGAGCCCCTTGTTAAGAATATAGACTCCTGAGCCCCACCCCAAACATACTTGGGGCAGAAGGAAGGGTAAAAGGAAAAAATTAAATTACAATGATGTAAATTTCATCAATTGTATGCAGTTTCAGTATATTAACTTGACTTTAAGCCATACCCATGCCTCAAAAGTTATCAATTACTAAACATTTTTGAATCTGAAAAAGTAGCCTAAATATCATTCCTAAAGAACACTGCAAAGGCTCTACCGGCAGCTATTTCAGCCTACTGGGCTATTTTAATTTAATTGTTTTCTCATAATCTGGATAGTCAATCTCTGGATGGCTAAAGTAGACATTCCTATACTAGGGAATTTCTTACACGTGAAAATACAACTACAAAAGAAATTTCCAACATCTGTATTCTTTAAAATTACCACAACCATTAAACAACTAAACAATTAAATAACTAAATCATTTTCATTAAAAAGTATCTTCCAATTTTTAAAATGTTTCTAACATAATGGAATAAACAAAATAGTCTTACCTAATCGTAATTCTCCAAAATTGCCACATCCAATTTTTTTTCCAACTCTAAAGTTAGGTCCAACCATTAAAACTCCAGACGATGAAGACCCAGTTCCTCGAGTGTTGTGTCCCGATCGACCACTAGGTCGTGCCATTCTATCATCTGATTTGTCCTTGTCTTTCTTTTTATTTTCCATATCAAGTTTGCGGTACTCCACTTTGAATTCTTTAATCAAGACAAGCACACTGAAACAGGGTATTGTGAAAATAGGTACATCACTAGGTAACTGTTCCAGATGGGTAATGTTAACATTCAAATTGCAGTAGGTAGTCAATTAACTGGAGCATGTTCATCCCATTCGTAAAATTTTTCTTAGTGTCTTTTCAGCAAAACATGTCTTCAAAATTATCTTTTCAATGATGTGAGCTGATATTGATAGAGAGCTAGAATATTAAGAAAAGGAAATTAGTCAACTAAGAATTTTAAAATATATGTCTGGGAAATTAGATAACATAACAAAAGCTTAGGCAAGAATTACTGCTATCTATTGATGCCCATTGAAATCAAACCACAGCATACTTTTAAGTTAACCACTACCCTTTATTTATATATCTTAATAACAAAGATATGAAACAAAGATATCAGGGATTCAATTACTTCTTAAAAATTAAAAAAAGGAACAAAATTATACTGTTTCATAAATCAACATACATTCACTAATATGAACCTCCCAACTTAAAATTACCTCAATTAGACAAAAAGTACTCAAAAAATTCCAGTAAGTCAACATAAAATTTTCAATTTAAAAGTAGAAAGAGAATGAATTATAAAAATAAAATACCTTAATAAAAATATATTCCCCATGTTCATATACTTAATAATTTTCAAAGTCTTTTTAAAATATATATTATCAGATGATTTTCATTTATTCAAATATTACCTTATAATTACACATGGGATTAGAGCATAGAACTGACAATATCAAGAACATTCTTCCTGTCCCTCAAAGAAAACAATTAATTCTTATATAACATTTAACCTGGGCCTTATAAATGTAATTTCACAAGACTGTGAAATGTTGACAGGCATCAACCTTATCAGATGCAGAAATTAGGTATTAAATTTCTAACATACAGATAAAAACATTAAAGCTCAAAATATTTTTCAAGGCTTTTGGAAGAGTCTGCCCCATTCATATTCTCAGGGAATTGCAGTGATCAAATGTACCTTAATTCTGCGGTAATTCTGCACCTTTACAGGATTTCCCTACTTTTGTTTGAACAATTTGAGTGGGCTCTCATTCGTTGCTATTAAAGAAGTTATAAATTCAAAATATAGTCACTAATGAAGAAACAAGAATTGATATCAAATACTTATTCCCATTACAGAAATTTTCTAATTATATAATGCAACCATAACAAGAGTTGAAACGAACAGTATTTTCTGATTAATTTTCAGCAACTCCCCAAATATGCAATTACTGTTACAAGTAGTGACTAACTGGAGCCGGTGGTGTAGGCAATAAGGGAATTTACCAAGACAGTTGGTAAAGAAAGGCAGGCTTATTAGAAAAAGTAGGAAAAACACTTTTCAAGAAAGCAATGGGCAGATGAGCAAGAAAGGAGCTGACTGAAAAGAGACCAAGGCTTGGTGGGGATTTTATAGGATCATTCTTGTGCTGGAGAGGGCTATGTGTGGTACTGATAATGCCAAGGTTGCAGTGAGCTAACCTGCATTTTTCTATTAGCAGAGGGTCTGGTGATAAGTTGGACACAGGAAGACTGTGAGTTTTTTGCACAGGAGGGCTATGTGTCCCGGACTATGAAGAAAGACAGACTTACAGCTTATTTGCTTTTTTCTTTTTACGCTCCCCTGCTCCCACCAGCCTGACTCCTTTTCCCTAATTAGGATTCCACAACTAGTCCTAACACTCAATCTATTTATGAAGTTTCTTGTTTTATTTGCCATATTCTTATTTGCAGATGAAACTGTGAGTTCCTGTTTACTCTGCTTCTAGCCATGACACAGTAACTATTCTAAACATCTCTGCCTGTTGTAAACAGGTAGAAAGCTGGACAAAACATATGAAGCACCTGTTTTTAAGCATCAAATAAAAGGCAGTACAGACTATGATCCCTTAGAAAAAAACACAAAAGGTGAGTCGCACCTTCATCCAACCTCTCTGGCTAGGAGCAATTTCCTGACCACAGCACAAGGAGGTGAGGCTCGGGCAACACACAGTGATCACAGATCAGAATTTGCAGCTGCTGAAGTAAATGGAATTTGTAGTACACAGTATCAAAAATGAAGGAGTTTTGCAGTGGAGTGGTGGGGTAAGGTGGCAGTAGGGCAGAAGGCTACATGTGTACAAGGGAATAGTCAGAAAAAGCCTAGCAGAAAATAGTTACTACAGTGTTAAATGAAGAATGGAGACATTAAAAGCTGCACAGAACTGAGAGACTCTAAAGTTCCTATTCAGTCATAGTAGAAGAACCTCACTAATATCCCAGGCATTCAGCTCAGACGCCAAAAAACTCTTAAAAGTAAGTACCATACCCAACATAAGGCCTACTCTAAACTGTCCCAACTGAAGTCTAAAACTAAACCTAGATAGGATTCAGAGTAGCTCTGAACACATTAACTGCATTCCAGAACAAAACTCAAGTCTCAAAAAGACAAAAAGCCAGACTCTCAACAACACTGAATTTCCAATATCCATGACACAACTAAAAATTACCAAACATGTAAAGCATCATCAAATGTAACCCATGTTCAAGAAACAAAGCTGTCACAGGAGACGGACCCCAAGATGACCCCGATGTTTGAATTAGAAGACACGACTTTAACACTAGTAAATAGCTGTTAGAGTCCTATTTAACCGGGGAAAAAGAAGAGGGAGGAAAAAAAAATCGAATAATAGCTAAAAACTCCCCAAATTTGGTAACACACACACACACACACACACACACACACACACACACACACACACTAAATCTAGTAGGCATATCACAGTTAAACTGCTAAAATCCAAAAATTTTAAAAATCTTGAAATCAGAGAAAGAAAAAAATACACATGACATACAGTGGAACTAACTTCTTATCAAAAACAATGGAGGCCCAAAAGAAAATGGAAGGATATTTTCAAAGCAATGAAAGGGGGAATAAAAACTTTCAACCTAGAATTATTTTTCCCCTCTTTTTGCCACAGGTGTTGATCAATTCGGAATTCTACATCCAGTAATATTATTCTTCAAAACAAGGAGAAAAAAAAGCCATTTTTGGATGAAGGGAAGCTAAGAATTAGTTGTCAGCAGACCTGCACAACAAGAAATGCTTTTAAAATAGTCTTTTAAGCTGAAGTAAATCACATAATACCAGATAGAAACTTGAAACTTTAAGAAGAAATCATGAGCACTGAAACTAGGAAATGCATGAGTATTCATTTCCTTTAAAGATAAATTACTATTAAAGCATAAACAATTTCTTAGTGTCATATATAACAGGTAGAAGTAAAATATATGACAACATAAATGGCAAGGAGGGGGAGTTGTAAATGGAAGGACACTGTTTTAAGATTCCTTCTTGAAAATTATTGAGAGAAGATTTTAAGTCTTCTCACCACACACAAAAAAATGTGAGGTAATGCATATGTTAATTAGCTCTATTTAGCGATTCCACAATGTATACTTATTTCAAAATATCATCTTCTATACAATAAATATATATAACTTTTATTTGTTAAATATATAAATTAAAAAGAAAACAGATGGGGAAAATGTTATATTTGTGAAGAATTATGTGGTTCCATATTAATTCTAGGTAGCCAATGATAAGTTAAAATGCACATTTTAATACCTAGTTCAAACAATAAAAAATTAGTTACAATAGGAATAGCTAAAAAACCAGTAAAAGAAATAAAATAGAAGACTAAACATTACTTGGTTGAAACAACAGAAGAGAAACAAAAGACATACAAGATAAAATAAAACAAATAGCAAGACAGTGGACTTTAAAACATACATAAAATGAAATAGACCAGATTTTCCCCCAAAAAGAAAAAAATTGTCAGACTACATAAAAAAGCAAGACTCAACTACAAACTGTTCACAAGAAACTATTTTCAATACAAAGACACAGCAGTGGCTCACAACTGTAATCCCAGCACTTTGGGCGGCACAGGTAGGTGATTCGCTTGAGCTCAGGAGTTCAAAACCAGCCTGGGAAACATGGTGAGAGCCCGTCTCTACCAAAAATACAAAAGTAATAAGCTGGGAGTGGCGGCGCACACCTGTAGTCCCAGCTACTTGGGAGGCTGAGGTGGGAGAATGACTTGAACCTGGGAGGCAGAGGTTGCAGTGAGCCGAGATTGTGCCACTGCACTCCAGCCTGGGCAGCAGAATGAGACCCTGTCTCAAAATAAATAAACAAACAAATACAAATATACAGATAGACTGAAAGTTAAATAATAGAAAAAGGTATACTGTGTAAATAGCACATAGAAGAAGCTTGCAAGGCTATAATATTATCATACAAACTGGACATCAAAACAAAGGATTATCTCCAAATTTACAGAGGTGCATTTCATAATGATAAAAATATCAATTCAACAGAAAGACATAAAAACTATAAATACGAATGAGCAAAATGAGGCAAAACAAAACTAAAAAGAAAAAAGGCAATCATTTTTAAAAATTTTTTAATAGCATGATTTCAGTAATCAACAAGATATAAGACAAAATATCAGTATGTGTATGGCAGATCTAGATAATACCATCAACTACCTTGAGCTAACTGCCATGTATAAAATACCGCAAAATAAAATTCCCTTTCAATGCTCACCAAGAAAGATCATATGCTGTGCTATAATTTAAATCTCAAGTAACTAAAATATTACAGAGTATATTTGGTCAAAATAGAATTAAATTAGAAATCGCCAGACTTGGTGGCTCATGCCTGTAATTCCAGCACTTTGGGAGGCCAAGGTGGGTATCTATCACTTGAGGTCAGAAGTTCGAGACCAGCCTGGCAAACATGGTTAAACCCCATCTCTACTAAAAATACAAAAATTAGCCAGACATGGTGGTGCATGCCTGTAGTCCCAGCTACTCGGGAGGCTGAGGCAGCAAAACCGATTGAACCTGGGAGGCGGAGGTTGCAATGAGCAAAGATCAGGTCATTGCACTGCAGCCTGGGCGACAGAGCGAGACACTGTCTCAAAAAAATAAAAAATAAAAAATAATTAAATTAGAAATCGATAGCTGTATAGCACCTAGAAGAGTCCTAAAATTTGAAAATTAAGCACACATTTAAATAATTCATGAGTTAAAAAAAAAAATCCAAGAGAAATTAGAAAAAAATCTAATTTGCAATTCTAATACTTAGCAGAAAACTAGAAGCTTTAAATGCCTATATTAGAGAAGAAGTTTTTAATTGGTGATCTGGACCTTCTTCTTAAAATAGCTAGGGAAAAGAGCAAATCAGACAAGAGTTGAGGAAGTACTTCAATAGAGTTATTACTAATATAGACTTATAGGAAAATATAGTCTTAATGAGCAAAAACAGGAATTCTCAGCTGATAAACGGAAAAATACCAAAACAAAGAGAAAAAAAAAGAGACCCTCGAATAAAAACTGTCATATCTGAAATGAAAAACTTCACTAGATACACTCAATGGCAAACTGGATAAAGCAGAAGAAAGTGTCAATAATTTCCAAAGAAATTATCCAGAGAGGAAAATCAACAAAACAGAAAATACACCACAATAGAAAAAATAAAGACAAAAACTGATTCTTTGAAAAAGGTCAACGAAATTTCTAACTCTTAGCAAAAATGATCAAGAACAAAAGAGAATATACAAATTACCAGTAAGAACAATGAAAGAAGGGATATCAAAATGATCCTACAAATACTAAAGGACAAAGGACTATGAGTAACTTTAGGCCAGTAAATTTAATACAGATGAAACGGACAAATCCCTTGAAAAGTGTAACACAGGGACACAAGGTGAAACAAAATATCAAAAGTTCCATATCTATTTTTACAACTTAATCTATTAAAAAAAGTATTCCCATAAAGATGATTTCACTGGCAAATTTTATCAAATTTTAGGAAAAAGTAATACTGTTCTAAAGCTCTTTCACGACACAGGAATAATCAATTTACTTTGTGAGATCAGCACAATCCTAATGCAAAAGCCTGACAAAAACAATTCCAGCAAAGAAAATTAAACCTGCATTTCTCGTGAGCATAGATACAAAAATTCTTCACAACATAAGCAAATATGTAGAAAGTTTAACAAATAATAATCAAACAGAGTTTAATACTAGAAATGTACCACTGACTTAACATTTGAAATCAATGTACCACCAAACTAACAGAAAAAAGAAAACCCACAGGGATAATCTTTTTTTTTTTTTTTTTTTTTTTTTTAAATCTGCTCTTTCACCCAGGCTGGAGTGCATTAACACAATCACAGCTCACTGCAGCCTCGACTTGTTCAGGCTCTGGTGATTTTCCCACTCCAGCCTCCTCAGTAGCTGAGACCACAGACACACACCACCACGCTCAGCTAATTATTTTTTTGTAAAGACAAGGTTTTGCCATGTTGCCCAGGCTGGTCTCAAGCCCCTAGGCTCAAGCAATATACCCGCCTCAGCCTCTCAAAGTGCTGGCATTACAGCCCAGTGGGGTCATTTCTACAGATATGAGATTACGTTTGACAAAATTCAACCCACAACCAGGCGTGGTGGCTCATGCCTATAACTCCAGCACTTTAGAAGGCAAAGCCTGGAGGATTGTTCGAGGCCAGGCCAGGCTGAGAAACAAAGTAAAACCCTGTCTCTACAAAAATGCATTTTTAAAAAATAATAATTTGAAATGGATCATAGACCTAAATACAAATACCAGAACCATAAAGAGGGGTGTCTTTGCTATCTTAAGGTAAGTAAAAATTTCTTAGAAGACGCTAAAATCACTAATCATTAAAAACCTTAATAGAGTCATCAAAATTAATCATTTCTCATCAAATGATAGCTTTAAAAAACAAATACAAACACTTCAGAATGGGCTAAATTATTTTAGATGAGTGTGTATAAATACATGGCAACTGAACAATAAGAAAAACAACTTTTAAAAAAATTATACTTTAAGTTCTGGGATACATGTGCAGAACGTGCAGGTTTGTTACACAGGTATACATGCGCCACGGTGGTATGCTGCACCCATCAAACCGTAATCTACATTAGGTATTTCTCCTAATGCCATCCCTCTCCTAGCCCCCAACTCCCCGACAGGCCTCGGTGTGTGATATTCCCCTCCCTGTGTCCATGTGTTCTCACTGAACAACTCTATTTTTTTTAAATATAGAAACGATGTGAACAGACTCTTTTCACAAAGAATACATACAAATTGCCACAAAACATATGAAGCACTGCTCAATATCATTACTTGTCATGCAAATATAAATTAAAACCATAATGAAATACCATTTCACAGCCACTAAAATAGCTAACATTTAAAAGACTGACAACATCAAGTGTTGGTAAGAACGAAGAACTGTAACTCTCAAAAAAGTGCTGGTGGGAGTAAAACATAGTATGACTTCGGAAAAAAGGTTGACAGTTTCTTATAAAGTAAAATATACACCTATCCTATGACCTAGCAATGCCACTCTTAGATGTTTACCCAAGGAAATAAAAATGTATGTTTACAAAAAGACTTGCACACTAATGTTTACAGCAGCCTCACTTATAGTAATAGTCAAAAATTGGAAACGATCCAAATGTGCATTAAGAGAAGAATAAACAAATTGGTATAGTCATATAATAGATGACTACCCAGCATTAAAAAGGAACGAACTGCTGATACATGCAACAATATGGTGAATTTCTCAGATATTAGACTGAGTAAAAGAAGTCAGGCATAAACAATTACCTATTACGTGATTCTAGTTATATTTAGCTCTAGAATCAGCAAAACTAAGCTGTGGTGATAGAAATCCTATCAGCGGTTAAGTAGGGTGGTAGGAAATTTGACTGTAAATGTCATGAGGAAACTTTCTGGAGGAAAGAAATGTTCTATATCTTAATTGGGAGGAAATTACATGGATATACACATTTGCCAAAACTCATCAAACTATATTTAAAATCTATGCATTGTATCTAAATTGCATCTCAAAATATGATTTTTAAAAACTGCCCCCATACACACACAAAAAACTGCATGTTTCCTCTCAACATGTATGTTTTCCCCAGTATACCATTACTATAAAACTTACCTTAAAATGCTACTTTTGTTTTTGTACAAATCTATGGGGTACATGTACAATTTTGTTACATACATAGATTGCATATGGTCAACCTCAGGGCTTCTACCATCACCCAAAACATGTACATTGTACCCACTAATTAGTTTCTCATCATTCTACTCCCTCCCACCCCCTCACCCTTCCAAGTCTCCACTGTCTATCATTCCACTCTCTAAGTCCATGTATAAACATTTTTAGTACCCACTTATAAGTGAGAACATGTGATATCTGACTTTCTGTTCCTAGCTTAAGATAATGACCTCCAGTTCTATCCATGTTGCTGCAAAAGACATGATTCATTCTTTTTTACGGCTGAATAGTATTCTATTATGTATATATACTACATTTTATTTACACATTCATCCTTTGATGGGCACTTAGCTTGATTCTATATCTTTGCTACTGTGAACAGTGCTGCCATAAACGTAGGAGTGCAAGCATCTTTTTGATATGTTGATTTCTCTTCCTTTGGGTAGATACCCAGTAATGAGATTGCTGGATCCAGTGGTAGTTCTATTTTCAGTTATTTGAGAAGTCTTCATACTGTTTTCCATATAGGTTGTACTAATTTACATTCCCACCAACAGTGTATAGGAGTTCCCTTTTCTCTGTATCCTCGCCAACATCTGTGATTTTTTGTCTTTTTAGTAACAGTCATTATGATTGAAGAAAGATGATATCTCATTGTGGTTTTAATTTGCATTTCCCTGATGATTTGTGATGCTGAATATTTTTTCATATGCCATTGGCCATGTGTATATCTTCTTTTGAAAAATGTCTATTCATGTCCTTTGCCCACTAATAGGATTATTTCTTCTTTTTAATGCCACTTTTTTAACAGTTAATGAACTTAATATTTTATTTTAGAAGTTTTATTTGACATATAATTGTACATATTTAAGGGGTACATGGTGATGTTTCAATACACATACTATATAGTGATCACATCAGAGTAATTAGCATAGGCATCATGTCAAACATTTATGATTTATTTGTGTTGGGAACATTCAATATACTCCTTCTAGCTATTTGAAACTATGCATTATTGTTAACTATAGTCCCCCTACAGTGGTATAGAAAACTAGAACTAATTCCTCCTATCTAGCTTTAAGAAGCTTTTTTTTTTAAAAAAAAAAAAGCCCTTCATATTTTTTCAATTTAGAAGGAAATAATTTTCTTTTGGCAAATTTTCATGTTATTTTAAATATATAGCTTTTCATTTATGTAATCAAATATCAAAAAAAGCATGCTACATGTAATAAGAATTCCAATATTACAATGAAGTAAAAATATACCTTGGGATATCCATACCCCTTGTCTTCCATCCCACCTGCACTTGTCAGAGAGAATCATTATAACCTTTTCATTCGATGTGTATGCTCCAAAGCTTTTAATGCTTGTGCATGCATACAAATACTTATGTATAGAAATATGTGTAGGTGGGTTGGTTCATTTTACATAAGAGGTCCATATGAAGTCTCTGGAAAACCAAAACTGTTCCACAATAAAAGCATTTAAAAGCACATAAAGGACTTCTGCCTTTTCCCTTTCCTATTCCTTCCCCCCACATGAACCCTAGAGGAGCAAGGGGCAGCTAATGAACGGGAGAATGGAAGAAAGAAGAGAGGCTCCAGAGTCAAGGGCCAAGTCTGAAACTAGGAGGGAGAGAGAGGCAGAAAGAAGTGATGAGTCAGCTTAAAATTGAACATCAAAATTTGAACAGGTCATTTTGATATCTGAAAAGTGATCCATTGAGAAAACAGAACTATTCTTATAAAGATACATGACAAGAAATCAGTGAAAATGGACTAAGATATCATTCATGAGTTGGGAAGTGAAAATAATAAAAGATGTAGATGACAACAGTGGTTAGGGAGAAACTAAGCCATTTCCTATTTTATTCCATCTAGTTTAGTACATTCAGGCAACTGTTCATAAACTTGTAATAATGTTTTTTTTCACTTTTCAAAAATACTTTCAACAAATTAGAATTTTAATTAAAATATTTTCTTAGTAAGAGTCTTAGTATGTTATAGTATTTTCCCTATCATAGCACCTATCAAGCAGTATTAGAATTGCCTACATGTTTGTCTATACCAGGAGTCATGAAACTACAGCCTGCAAGCTATTTGCCTATTTTTATAGAACCTTGGACCTACGAATAGTCTTTACATTTTTACATAGCTGGGGGCGGGGGATTATAAGAAGAATAATATTTTATAACATGTGACAATGATAAGAAATCCAAGTTTAGTCTTCATAAATAAAATGGTATAGGAATCCATGCTAATTGGTTTACATGTTGTTATGGATGCTTTTGTGCTACAAGAGCAGAGTTGAACAGTTGTGACAGAGACCATATGTGGTGCTCTTATCACTTCACACTGCTGCTCAGAGAATCATAGCAGTGGCACAGTTATAACTTGACAGTAGTGCCACACACATAACCTACCCCTACATCGTACTTATTTTTTATTACCAATGCATATGATCATGTCAAAACCAATAGAGAAAGTGGACTTGCACGGTCGTGCTTTTAAAGCACAGTGGAGTGTTATTTGTTCTCAAATTAGATGAGAGAGCATTGCATTTATTATACAATGGCACTATGCTGAACAACACAACACACTTGGACATGACCAAATGTATTAGTTTTCTATTACTGTGTTACAACTTATTAAAATCTTAGAGGTTTAAAACAACACAAACTTATTATCTCGCAGTCTCTGTGGATCAAAGCCTGGGCACAGCTTAGCTAAGTGATCTGCTCAGGCTGTATTCAAAGTATTGGCGGTTCAAGTGGGGAAAAAATCCTCTTCCAAGCTCCTTCAGACTGTGGGCAGAATTCATATGCTTGCCGTGTATAACTGAGAACCCCAGCTTTTTGCTGGCTGTCAGATGGAGGCCACCCTCAGTTTCTAGAGGTTGTCTAGAGTTTCTAGAAGCTACCTACAGTTTGCCATGTGGGCTTCCCCAAAATGCCAGCTTATTTCTTCAAGCCCTCAAGAAAAATCTCTAGCTCTGATTTTCTAAGATTGAGTATTATATAAGGTAGCATAACCTTCTCTTATACCTAAGTCCCAAGCTTTGTATCCTGCTCCAACACACCAATTCTCCCAGGTCTTAGCATCCTTGATAGCTGCTTCTAGACCTCTTTAATGCTGCTTGCTAGGCTAAGTACTATTATAAAAAACATAGAATTAAACAAAAGTAGTCCTGGAATCCCATTTAGCTCCTGTGTAGTCGTACAGCATTGAGCAAGACACTTAATCTGTCTAAGCTCATTTTAATAATTATAAAATAGAAGGATTAGACTTGGAAATTTCTAAGGGGATTCTTATATTATATGCAGTTTTGTAATTGCCTGTTGTATTTGATGACAAGGGCTCTAGTATATGTAACTTTATGTCCCTGAACCTAGCACACTGCCTGACACCTAGGACAGTTAATACATACTGTAGATGAATAAATGAGTTATTTCTATCTCTAAACATTTCTAGTCAATAAGCCCCATCCGTGTACAGGATCCCAAGAACTTTATGAAGAAAAAAAACAGCTGAGAAAACAGAACAGCAAAAGAAACCTAAAGCATTTACCCAGAAATATTAGCCTAGTACCTCAATCACAAATATAAACTGACAATCAAGCACCACTAGATACATACATCAGGAAAGCTAACAATATGAAAAACACCCTCTTCCAAAACAAATAAAAAAAGGAAAAAAACCTCTGGGGAAAGCAGCTCATATGAAGAACAGAAGAGAACTTTAAAAATAGCAGCAAAAATTGAAACAATTAGCCCCTAAGGGCTTTCGAGAAGTATAATAACACATAAATATAATAAGAAAATAATGCTGCATTAAATGGAATAAACAAAAACAAAGGGGGGGAATAATCCTAATATTTAAAACCAAAATGTAAAGACATTAAAAAATAAAGAAAAAAAGACGGAAACAATCCAATACCTCCAACTTCCAACTAATAATAAAAATTAATAGAGAGGACAGAGAAAATTAAGAAAAAGAAATCATAAAAGAAAATTTTCCTAAGCTGGGGCCAAAAGGGACCTCAGAATGTTAAGAAGGAAAGAAAAGCAACTCTATCATACTACTTGATTCAAAAGCTTGTCATAATACTGTACGATAGATAACGGATTTTCAACTTTTAAATTCAATCTTAGCAAAAAGAAAAAATGCAAGATAAAAGTCACACAAAAATATAAATTTAACCAACCTTGACAGTGTTAAAATAATACTATAATTGAAACTGACAGACACTCAGCTGTTAATGGGGAATAGCTAAGGTAAAAGGAAGGACGGGGCAAGAATATCCGCATCCCGCAAAGTACAGAGTTAAGAGATAACCTAAAAATTTACTAGAACAAGAAACAGAGAACATTATTTAAAGTGTCAACGGTAAGTAATAGGTGAAGTAAACTTAATAACTACCCAAACATTTAAAGACAGAAGGGAAAGTGGGAGTATGTGAGCTAAAATTTCATTCTTAGTGGAGAATTAAAAGATAATACAAAAATTTGACATAGTATCAAAGAGAAAAGTGTATACTTATTATTTAGAATTCATAAAAGTAACCACCTGAAGCATTTAAAACTGAAATAACTAAATCTGGTTCTATCTACTGAAAAATTAAAAGACTATGAAATAAAGGGCAAGAGACTATTGCTTATATTTCTTTTCCATATACGGGCATTAATTTAATAGACCTATTAATTCTACTATCAACAAATGAGTAACTTGCATCCTAAAGATAACTAAAAAACACTGTCAAATTTGAGAAGAATATTTCAAAAAATTTAACAGTACAAAGTATTAAGTGCCTCTACAAATCAGTTTGTGCTTTTGTTTGCTTACTTTTAATGAAAACAGACTCCATCAATAATAGTGGAGACAGCTGTGGAGTTCTTAACCTGAAATCCATAGACTTCCTGAGAATTTTCTAAAGAGAAAATCCATAGTTTTCAACAGGTTTGATATCAAAAGATTATGTGATCTTAAAAAAAGTTAAGAACCACTGAAAAGAATACTGTTATTTTCTCACTGAACTGCTTTATAAATATATTCTTAGAAGCAATCTATCCTAAAAACTTAAGTAATATCAGCACTTTAAAAGCCAATGTTGTTATAAAAAATTATTTAGGGCAGTTTGTAATACATGCACTACAAAAAGGATAAAGAAAAGATTTACATAAACAAATCAGCAGAGAAGTAAAATGATCATAGAAATAAAACTATGTAATACTAATATACCATGAGTTTCAGTACCCATTCAAAGCAAATGTATTTTTGCACTTTCTAGTACTCAGGCAAAAACAAAAATATGATTAGAAATAGAATTAGCTACAAAATTCAGAGTGTACATTAAAATTATACCAGTGGCTAAAAATACCTTAATATTATAACAGTTGCTAAAAATACCTAAATATTCTTAAAAATTAAGAATAATCTTAATATTGTATTATACTTGCAGATGCAGTCAATGGTAAAAACTGAAAATTTCCCTCACAGAAGCTTTAGATTCAAAAATTACAGGAAGAGAATGGAAAAATGCATCTTGAAAACTTAAAAATTAGGCACCCATTAAAATAAAAACTACTGAGAGAAGATTCACATAAATAACCCCTGCTTACAATTTTTTGTAACATAGTTACTTATACTGCTTTACATTTTTATTTTTACAAGAGATATTGCCTCTTTAACTGAAACCTTAATCCATCTACTACTAAAAATGGCATACATTTAATGTAGCATAAAGCTACATGTGTGAATAAATGGTAATAAAATATTTACAACTTCAAGTCTAATTATTCTCAGTTTACTAACTTATTGAAATATCTACATTCAAAAGGAATTCTTCAAAAAAATGCTTTTAAAAATTATCTTTGAGAATGAGTGACTATAATTTGCTTTCACAATTACAATTTTGATATAGTAATATCTACTAATAAAGATAAAAATGAGCTGCTAAATACAGAAAACATTAGACATAATCTGATTATATGAATAGAAATGTCGGCCACTAGCATACTTCTAATTTGATAACCACTGATGAATCTACAAAACACAGAACAGAAAATCAGATTCTCTAATCCGCATGGCCCAATAATTTAGGACTTGACAAAGCCAACTGACCTCCTTAAGACTGCAAACTAGATAAAACGGAGGAAGTAGTCTGAGAACATATCGGTATTAAGTATTGAAAGTTCCTATAGGTATATTTTCATGTTTAGCATGTTATTCAATATTGTTTACAAGTATAAATTTACAACAAATGGAAATTTAAAAATCAAAATTTCTACTCAAATGTCATAGTATTGACTTCCCACTGCTTTGTTATCTCAAATGAAAACCTCCAAATTTAGTACATGAAATGACTCATTCAGTGTTTCAAATGCTTTATTCAGTCTCAATAAAAATTATATTACAATACATGTCTTCAGGCTTCTCCAAAATTTAAATCAGTAAAGATATTTGTGATGTGATGGCTAGCTGTTACATCACATGCTTCTATTAGCAGCAAGTGTCCCAGTTACTGGTTTCTGGCATTAGCTCAACTGTGGTTGTCTAAGAAAAGAATAAACACTTATTTTTAAAAGCTAAATCATTAACTGTAATGTCAAAAATGGATATCAATTTCTATAATTACATACTACAGAAACTTTTTTTATCCCAGAAAGATTTAGTAACTATCATCTACAACACTTTATAGTTTTGAAACTTGATTCAGTGATGTCTTTGTACATTCCTATTAAGACCCAGGAATTTCTAGCTTTTAAAAATTATCACCCAGTTTTGTTTGAACAATGTTCTCCGAACTGTGGATCAGGGCCCATTAGTGGGCCATTTAATCAATTTAATGGGTCTCAGACAACAGTTTTTTTAATAAAATAGTACCAAACAGGAAAGAAAATGGAGTATACATATGTAATGAGGATAAATCATGTTTAACAAGATTTGTAGGCTTTAAATGAATGTACATGTATCATTGGATCAGTAATCAAAAAGTATTTCTACAGTTTAAAAGCTACTGTATTATAGCACAGGAGTATCATCAAAACATACTATATTATAATCAGTTACAATTAAATCAATTATTAAATGAGAAACCTTATTAAAATCTAAATTTCCTGGGTATAAATATTCCTGGAAGTCTAATTAAATTGTCTAATTATTCAGCTCTCACTGTTCTCCAGTAACTACAATATGACCATTTCATAGGTCCTCATAATGTCTTTTTATGCCTTCTATTCTCAATTTCACAAGTGAATTTACACTCCCATTTGTAATACCCTTTATCATAGCCCATATGTCTCAATAGTTGGAAGGGGAGGAAATATTTAATTTATGATTTTTTTTTTGAGACAGGGTCTCACTTTGTCACCCAGGCTGGAGTGCAGTGGCCCGAACACATCTTAAAATAGCTGGGACTACAGGAGCATGCCACTACACCAGGCTAATTTTTGTATTTTTTGTAGAGACAGGGTTTTGCCATGTTGCCCAGGCTGGTCTCAAACTTCTGAGCTCATGCAATCTGCCTGCCTTGGTCTCCCAAAGTGCTCATATAAGTATGAGCCACCACACCCAGCAGAAATATCTAATTTGAAAATGCACACCCTCCTAAGCATTTATTATACATAAACCCAGAAAAGCAAAGAGCACCTTCATCTTTAAGAATGACAGGAATCAAAACTCAAGCCGAGGTCATGCTAAATTTATATTAAGGAAATATTCACCATACCAACCTCCGTGAGCAGGTCATCTTACTATCTATAATCAGAAATTTCACTGCAAACCCTAATCCTAACAATGCTATAAAATTTAAACTGCAAGCCATCAAGGAAATTTTGGGATGCTTATTTTCATTCAACAAATATTTACTGAGTACTTACCATGCACCAGACACAGGTACAGGTCTAGGTGCTAGAAATACAGTGATGAACTCGCCCCCAAAAACATCTCATCAGGACTCTTAATGATCTATCTACTTCCATTACCCACAACTTTCTGTAGCACATTTTTAATACTGATATAAAAGAATGTTCTTTCATCTCAGGAAAACCAAAAAACAGCTGATTTATTAGCAGTTATGTTTTATAAAGTCACTGCAAATACTGAACCACTGCTTCCAGGATAAATACAGAGTTATGTTCCGCCAGCCTCTGGTCACAAGATTTTCATCAACTAATCAATACATAGCTTTGTTTTTTGTATGTTTCTCTTTCAAGACACCTTATTTAATATACATCTCTGATTCATTAACATTGCACTAATAGTCAACAGCATTATACTCATGCCTGAACTCAGCTTATTTAACACATGAATTTTTTCCATAAGGCTTATCACACCTCTCTTGCACTTAGGACCACTAGGCAGCAGTACATCAGACCTAAGCTTGGGGGCCATTTTAAACAGTGAAATCACCAGGAAAAAGGTAATAAATAGCTTGCAAAGTGCAAGCTTTTCTTCAGAAAGCAGAGAATCACCTTATTCAACTTCAACTGGGAACACGCACATTGGGTGACTCAAAATTTTTGCCACTCTGTGTATGTGCGTGTCTGTGAATGAATGGGATTACTGAGTTTAGGGTTACAAATAAATTTTAGCAAGCGAGTAAATTTACAAATATGGAATCTATGAATAATGAGAATAAATTCTAATTGGTGAGGGGGATTTTCTCTTTAAAAGTACTCTAGCTAATAAATGAATAAGAAATGACAACTAAATTATAACCATTACACAACTCTTAGTAAATTAATGGACTAGGCAAGGATCATCAATGACTGCTAACATTCCAAAAAGAAAGACAACCTTTGATCTTCCCAATGGAAGAAAAAATAATTGAAACTGAATCTGATCAAACCTCTACATCTCACTACCAATTTAGAGGAAAGACATGGGACAATGTTTTCACTCTTTAACATTAAGATACTCCATTTGTTAATCTGATGTCCTCAAGGAAAAGAGTGATTTTATTCAATTCTGTCTCCCTAATATCTACTATAACACATAGCAGTCAACACTGATTAAAAGTTTCTTAAATAAATAAGTGAATAAATGAATGAATGAATGAACAACCTCTTAGAAATTTAAGAATGTTAATGTACATGATCATCACTTTTTCAAATAAAAGAGGAAAGAAAGTTACGGGCAGGCAGGCAATTCATAGCTCTAAGAGATACTACAGGTGGAATAACACTCCACAAATCAAAGGTCATTTACACAGTGATTTCAACTCTTCAAAACAAAGCTATGAGCCAGAAGAAAAAGAAATTCACTATAAGGAGGTCACAAAATGCATATTCTCTTCATTAAACAATAAGAGCCTCTAAATTCCACTTGAGTCAGATACTTTCATTTTTAAATAATTCTAGTAAGTTTATAATAGAATACAAATTAAAAGGGAAAAACTGAAGTGACTAGTAAAATTATGACTGAGAACAAGGAAGACAAACAACTTTATCCTCATCAATAGATTTATAGACATCTCTGCATAACAGCACTTTATAGCTGAGGTTCAGAATGAGAGCCCTAAACTAACAAGAAAAGACTTGAATATGTTTAGAAAACATGGAGAAAACAGTACTACTTTGTAAAGTTTGTCATTAAAAGAAAAAAACCTAAAATAAAATATATTTTGGTAAAAGGGTATGCTTCAGTATTTCTAATTTATCTATCAGGTCATTCCCTTTACTGCTAACTAAATGAGAAAGTACATCCAGAAAAGTCAGTGGTTGTATCACACATGGTTCTCATAACAAAGTTATATTCGTTCTTCTCAACTACAGTGAAATAGTCTAACTTACGAAAATATATAACTACTAATACATAGCCTAGTATATGCAAAGGCCACAAATTTAAAAGACTTATTTGAGAGTAATGATGTTTGGGTAAGTATGTGTCAACTCTCCTCATAGAACAGACTTAGTAGTATAACTGATTGTAAATTATAAATAAGTTAACAACTTCAAAATTGTAGAATGAAACGTGCAACAGATGATAGAAACAAGCTGAAAGTACTACTACTGCTCTGGAGATAGGACTTCCTTCTATCCAGCTAAATCAAAAGACTTCTTCCTCCAAACTACGAAAGCCTTAAGATAGAGAATTGACCCAAAGGTACCTTAAACCCCAATATGAACACAAGGTTTTAAAAGCCTAGTTTTTCTTATAGAGATCAGGGCTACATTACTTGAACAAGAAATAATAGTTCCAGAACACAATGAAGACTGCATTCATTGAAAAATGAGGCTCCCGTAAGTCACTATTTCTAAATGACAGAGCTATAGCAATGAAAATATCACATTCAGGATATTACTGTCCCATTATTGCTAGTGTGCAATCAAGCTAACAAATCAAAGTGATCCAATACAGCCAACTTAAATTTTAGAACCGCTTACTACTAGAACTCTTCTATATTGCCAGTGGGAATAAAAATGGTACTGCCAGTTTGAAAAATAGTTTGGCAGTTTCTCATAAAGTTAAACACACACTTGCCATATGACCCAACAATCCAAACTTTAGGATCGTACTCAAGGAAAAAAAATTATGTTCACACACACACACACACACACACACACACACACACACACAAAACCTGTACATGAATGAAACATTTCTTAATGGGCAAATAGATAAACGTGGTGAGGTACATCCATACAATGGAATATTGCTCAGCAGTAAAAAGAAACCACTGACACTCGCTACAATATAGATGATTCTCAAATGCATTCTGCAAAGTGAAAGAAGCCAGAATCAAAAGGTTATATAACACATGATTCAATTTATATGATACGCTAGAAAAAGCAAAATTATAGAAAGAGAAAACAAATCAGTGGCTGCTAGGAGTGGGAGAAGTTGACTGCAAGGGGAATTTTAAGGGGTGATAGGACTGTTTTATGTTTTGTTTACTGGCAGAGTGAATTTTAGAGAGAAAAACTATTTAATACAAAAATATCTTAAAATCATAACTAATTGAAATGCTAAAAAAAAAAGAATATTTCCTTTAACAAAACTATCTGGCCACCCACTAATACATTTAATTTTAATTTTAACTTCTGCCATTAAAAAAAAAAATTATTTCTAGGCTGGTGGCTCATGCCTGTCATCCCAACACCTTGGGAGGCCAGAGTAGGAGGATCACTTGAGGCCAGTTCAGGACCAGCCTGGGCAATATACCAAGACCCTGTGTCTACAAAAAAATAATAATAATAAATAAATTAAATAAAATTAGTCAGGCATGGTGGCGTATGCTTGTAGTCCTGGCAACGTGGGGGGCTGAGGTGGGAGTATCACCTGAGCCCAGCAGTTTGAGGCTGCAGGGAGCCATGATTATGCCACTGAACTCCCGCCTGGGCAGCAGAGTGAGACGCTATCTCTAAAAATAAAATGAAAAATATTTCTATAAAGTATTTCTACTTTTTTTTTTTTTTTTTTTTGAGATGGAGTCTCGCTCTGTCGCCCAGGCTGGAATGCCGTGGTGCGATCTTGGCTGACTGCAAGCTCCGCCTCCTGGGTTCACGCCATTCTCCTGCCTCAGGCTCCCAAGCAGCTGGGACTACAGGCGCCCGCCACCACGCCCGACTAATTTTTTTTTTTGTATTTTTAGTAGAGACGGGGTTTCACCGTGTTAGCCAGGACAGTCTCAATCTCCTGACCTTGTGATCCACCCGCCTCAGCCTCCCAAAGTGCTGGGATTACAGGCGTGAGCCACCGTGCCCAGCATTTCTACTTTTAAGCCTGAGCAGCTAAGTCAGATGCTTGTGTTTATTATTTTATTTAAACTGGAAACACTTTGTGTGTTTGAGATTGTCTCATACAACTGTAAAAATGCAAACTGCCAGGCATGGTGGCTCACGCCTGTAATCCCAACACTTTGGGAGGCCAAGGTGGGCAGATCGCTTGAGGTCAGGAGGTTGAGACCAAGCCTGGTCAACATGGTGAAAATACAAAAACTAGCTGGGCATGGTGGCACATGCCTATAATCCCAGCTACTTGAGAGGCTGAGACAGGAGAAGTGCTTGAACCCAGAGATGGAGGGTGTAGTGAGCTGAGATCGCACCATTGCACTCCAACCTGGGCGACAGTGAGACTCTGTCCCAAAAAAAAAAAGAAAATGCAAACAACTGGTGTAGGATAAGCTTGGTGCCTTGCAAGGCGTTTAATCAAGGTTCTCCCATGTTAACATTCTCCCTGATTTAAAAAAAAAAAGACAGAAACAATCCATTCAACAAATAAGTGATCATTAAAGACCTATTATGTGCTAAAGGCAGGAAATACAAATGGCAAACAAGACAACCTATCTGACATCACATAGGTTAAATGAGCAACAACAGAAAATATGACACGAACTACAATAAAATTATAGTGCTTTCGGAGCACAAAGACAGTGCCTATAACTTAACTGTGTAAGTTTTAAATCTTATTCTTGAGGTGGAGAAGAATGGCTACCTATAAGGTTCCCATGCTCCTATTAGGATCTAGAGAGTGCCTGGTATCTTGCTGAACTTGAAAACACAGCTTAAAAAGCATACAACACCACTGCTCCCCCCCACCCATTATCCTTCAGTGTTTAAGGATGGAAAGAAAGCAGAGACCACATACACAGAACACTGCCTCTGCACAAGAAGTACAATAACCATTCCCTTAAAACAAGGTCCTCTTTAGGGAACTATAATACTAAAATATACAGATTTGTCACCTTTCTGGCAGGCAGAAAATTTTTCTGATACAGAATACCATAACTATAAGTTTTTCTTCTCGAGGAATATTATCTTACAGTGGGGGAGGAGGAGGAAGAGGAAAAGAAACGAGAAGAACCATAAAGTATGGGAATAGGAACTGGAGGCAAAAAATAAGAATAAGCCAAAGCAGATATAAATATATTTGAAATGAAGTCTTAAAAACAAATTAAGGAAGTTTAAGGAAACTAAAACAGAGGCATTGCAACCACACCCCTGCTTCTTTCTATTATTAAAAAAGTAAGCCAAGATATGTAAAAGAGAGGGCTGCCTGTAGGCGCTTTGGCATGAAGTTATCATGTGCAAAGGTAAAATTACGTAACCCCAAGGACTAAAAAGAGTGTTTGATGAATACTCAGTTATGCCAAAGTTACCCAAAACATTTTCTGTCTCAAGCATCCTAATTACACAACACTTCTGGAACTACAGTGGGACCCACAGGACCAGAGTTAATAACTTAGTATCAAAAACCCAGGAGAGCTTTCAACACCTGTTAAAGAAACTAACGCAGATTCAAATAAAATGCCACTCTGCATTTACATATTTACAAGAAAAAAGGCAGAAGAAATTTACTAGCACCTTACTGAAACTCCACCTCAGAGAAGTAAGATATGGAGTAGTTTCTATTAAGGGGTTGCTGCAGGTCCATAATTCGTTTTCCAGCATTCTCGCAGTCAAACGTGTCTTAGAATTCAGAATGTCTGGAGATTTTTGACAGGTGATATAGCGGGTATACACCACATATTTAACAACACCTCTAGAGAAGGCTGGGATAGTACAGAGAAGCCTAGGACAGCACACTATAATCAAACATTTGCTATTTCCACAATGAAACCTTTAAATATATGAAATAAAGAGAACAGTTCAGAACAGATTTTATGAAAAAATCAATTTGTACCAAACACACAGAAAAAGTTTTGGTTTTCAGAGTGCTGTGGATGTTAGAACTGTTGAAAAGGAACTATGGTCCTATAGAACAGTACTCATTACTCTTTATCATGTACCAATTTTATTGTGGTATTTTGGTGAATCCAGAATAATTCTAAAAGTCTCCTACTGGTTCACACAACATGTCCTCTAAACCCTACCCAGTGCTAAATTTCTGTACCACATTCTCCTATCAGGGCAGTTTTCAGCAATCTAACCCTTGCAATTTATAGAACTGCCAAATCCAATTTTGCCACCACACAAAAAAAGTTCACTAAATTGAATATATTGAACTCATGCTAAAATGGCTTGCTCTCATTTTGTCACAGAAAAAAACACTGTAACTGCTGAGGGTGTTCCTGACCCAGGAAGCAACATCAAATCAGTCACTAAAAGGACCCTAATTTTGTCCTAAATATCGAGATACAATAACCCTATAAAACCCTATTATCATACTGTATTTATGTGTATACATTTCCAGACTATATGCAATATAAACAATATAAACTATATGCAATAAACACAATATACTATAAGGTAAAATATTTTCACTGAGTGGGAAAAAACAGACACCGTTCCTCATCAACAGTGGTATACAAAAGAAGAAAGCAGAAGTGCAGTTATACTAAATAATCTTTGAAGTCCCTTCTATCCTGATGTTCCATAAAAAATACAACTCAATGATATTGTAAATATGATAAATATAACCTAAAATGAATAACTTTTTATTAGTAACACTTCTTGCCCTCTTATAATTCATAATAACTTTAAAGATATCACTTAGGTCCCCAAAGATTTCCAAAAACAACTGAATTGATGCCTTATTTTTGATAAATTTCCCCATAACAAACTTTCTAAGCTTTAGAAATCCTCTAACTTTGGTGTTATACTTAATCAAAGACTGCTAACGAGCAATGAATATAGGGGCCTCACTAAGGATGCTAAGTACAATTGACCCTCGTTATCTATGGGCTCCTCATCCTCGGATTCAACCAACCGCAGATTGAGATATTCAGGAAAAAAAAAAAAAGCATCTGTACTAAACATGCACAGACTTTTTTTTTTATCATTATTCCCTAAACAATACTTCATAACAACTATTTACATAGCACTTACATCGTATTAGGTATTACAAGTAATCTAGGAATAACCTAAAGAATAGGGGAAGGTGTCAAAGGTTACAGGCAAACACTGTGACATTTTATATCAGGTACTTGACCACACCCTTGGATTTCTTTTTTTTTTTTTTTTTTTTTTCTGAGACAGAATCTCGCTCTGTCGCCTAGGCTGGAATGCAATGGCGTCATCTCAGCTCACTGCAACCTTTACCTCCCAGGTTCAAGCGATTCTCCTGCCTCAGCCTCCCAAGTAGCTGGGACTACAGGCATGTGCCACCACGCCCGGCTAATTTTTTGTGTTTTTAGTAGAGACAGGGTTTCACCATGTTAGCCAGATAGTTTCAACCTCCTGACCTCGTGATCCGCCTGCCTCTGCCTCCCAAAGGGCTGGGATGAAACACAGCGCCCAGCCCATCCTTGGATTTTGAAAGCCATGAGGGGTCCTGGAGCCAATCTGAGGAACTGTATGAAGCTATGAACAGAAGCCACTACTTGATTCTCTTGCTAATATTTTCTTTGCATTTTCTTCTGTGTCATCTTCATACCTCCACCCCAAATTTTAAAAAGGCAGTTGGAAAATAAAAGGAAGTCATTTTTTTAAAGGGCTAAGAGGAGAGTGTAAAAGGAAGGAGAAATTAGTTATTTTCAACCCTGCAGGACGGTGGAATCATCCGTAGAAATCCTAAAATGTATCAATGCCCTAGCCCTTTACAGGCCCTACTGATTATTTATGGAATATAAATTAGCATGGGTAGGATCTCAACATCTGTCTTTTTTTTTAAGCTCCCAAGAAAACTGTAATATGAAGTCGGGCCAAGAACCACTAGTAAAAACTTTCTCCACAAACCCTTCCCTCCTCTCATCTATTTAGTTAAATGTTAGCATTCCTAGCCCATAGCAAGGACTGCAGGAACTATCTTTAAAATTGTCCATTTTTCTTCTTTCATTTACTCTGTCACAGAAGAAAAATTACTAATTTTCAACTGGAAATTTTTAAACAAGTGTGTATAGTAAAATTAATTTTAGCTTATTGGATATTCTCATTCCCAAATGCTCAGGATTTCTTTTTCAGTCTTAAAAAAACCACCTTCATTAGTAAGGTATTAAGGTAAACAGCAAAGCATACAATAATAAGCAAACACACAATATGTATTCTAGTTATCAACTTTCAATAGGTATCAGAAAATGCTCAAAACAATTATCTTAAGGAGCCGATTATATTTTGATACTTTATTAACTACAAATATTTGCAGAATCTCAATTATATAAAGACACATCAGCAACAATATATCCTGATACTCATATGACAGAAAAAGTACTCAGTAAAGATCCTTTTTTTTTTAAATAAAAACTGGCATCACAAGATTCCACATCTTTAAGATTTAAAGATTTACATTTTTGGAGTAGGGAGAGTCAGACTGTTGTCAGATTCCCTAAAATAAATGTAGAAAAGAAAATAATGTTTTGTAAAAAATATGCATCTATAAACACTTTTTTTCAAGGTCATCTACAACTGATACCTACTAGTTTCATCTCCAAAACAATACTAGACTATTTTTGTACTCCAAATTAGAATTTTATTAAAAGATCCTGTAGTCATAAATTTGTGCACCCTAAGACTTACAGAATACGATAACTTTTCTCTCTTCTGTCCTGATTACCTAATATATTTGCCTGCCACTTGAAAGTATTCATTGCTAGAATATAAAATAAGTATTTCACAGAAATAGAAAATAAACATGACACAGACTGGGTGTAAAGAAAAAAAAACATTTTCACTTCCATTTTTACTACAGGAAATTCTGAATATAATTTTAACTCTAATAAATCACAGTCTAATACACTGCCTAGTATACCACCTGAAGTCAAACCAAACAAATTAAAAAAATAAATAACACAATAATTTCAAAATATTCAGAAGTCCACTAATTTTATAATGTATATTTGTACCAAAAGATATTATATGGCCAATTTCAACTTAAGATAAGTAATTTTAATAAATCCAATTTTAAACATAAAGAAATCTGCAAAGTATCAATACATTTGAGGCACACTTTATTCATGGTAATATACAAGGAAAGCAGTTATATATTAAAATCTAAACTGGTAGAAAACACATCCCACCCCAAGATTCTACTCTCCTCAAAAAAAAAAAAAAAAAAATTACTGTTTTTTCTGATGGCAGAAATAATGCAGTGATAGCTGAAAACCCAAACAATATACAGAAGTACATGAAGTATAAAAATAAAAATAATCCGGCTCATGCCTGTAATCCCAGCACTTTGGGAGGCCGAGGCGGGTGGATCACGAGGTCAGGAGATGGAGACCACGGTGAAACCCCGTCTCTAATAAAAATACAAAAAATTAGCTGGGCGCGGTGGCGGGCGCCTGTAGTCCCAGCTACTCGGGAGGCGGAGGCAGGAGAATGGCGTGAACCCTGGGGGCGGAGTTTGCAGTGATGTGAGATCGCGCCGCTGCACTCCAGCCTGGGCGACAGCGAGACTCCGTCTCAAAAAAATAAAAATAAAATAAAAAAATAAAAAAAAATAAAAATAATCCTAAATCTCACCATTTATAAACAACTGACATTAACATAAATATTCTTCCAGAAGATGGATGGATTTACTCCATACACTGACAACCCATACATATATGTATCTATGTATACATGTATAGTATTTATGCACATATATATTCCTTTCATTTACATATATTGACGGTAAAGAAATGTTTAAGATCATTTTCTTGAAAATAAAATAATAAATTGTCCCAAACAGTCTGCTTTTGCATTTTCATTTAAGCAGGCTAGGTTTAAGATTATTGCGTGTGTGTGTGTCTGCCTGTCTTTCTGTGTGATGTTGTCACTGTTGTTGACTGCTTGAGGCAAGCTGAAAAATTCTGTTTACTTATTTTACTGGAAAAAAAAGAAAGAAAACTTCTGGTTAAATTTTTCCAAAGCCTAAGAACACAGGTATCTGTACTAAAGGTGATTAGTTGACTGATTTACAGTGGTAGCCCACAGTCCTGAGCAAAACTGTAAAGTAGACAAGATTATTATGTCCTCCCAACTCAGACAGAGCACTACACTAGTAATTAGGATATAAGAGTTCTACTAATCAGGTGTGTGGCTTGAGCATTTCAATCTTCCTATGATTCATCTTAATTCTAAAATTCTATGGTTCTTCCCTTCCTCCCCATTCCCTTACCAACTTTGCTTCTCTCAAAATATGTAAAAACCATCCTTTCCTTCAATCTCACTGGGATTCCAGTATTCAAAATAAATCCTTCTGACCAAGAAACTCCCATTTCCTCAATGCACTTATTCTCCCCTAGATATGATAAGCAAAGTAATCAATGAAATCAAAGGTATGGGCAACTTCACAGTGAGGAAGGAAAGCAACAATGCAGAAAAAAATTTTAAAGAAGTTTATAGGAACAAATTTTTTATTTAAAATTAAATAGCTTCATGAGTTTCATGGAAAAAAATTATAATCTTTCAACTTAACCACCTATTTTATTGACTCAAAGTTAGCCAATGAAAAAATAAAGTAGTGTTTTTAGCTCCTAAAATATTCAGACCCGGCCAGGCACAGTGGCTCACGCCTGTAATCCAGCACTTTGGGAGACTGAGGCGGGCAGATCACCTGAGGTCAGGAGTTCAAGACCAGCCTGGCCAACACGGCAAAACCCCGTCTCTACTAAAAATACAACAATTAGCCAGGAAAGGTGGCAAGTGCCTGTAATCCCAGCTACTCAGGATGCTGAGGCAGGAGAATCACTTGAACCCAAGAGGCAGAGGTTGCAATGAACCAAGATCATGCCATTGCACTCCAGCCTGGGAAACAAGAGTAAAACTCCGTCTCAAAAAAAAAAAAAAGTAACTTGCCAGCCACAGTGACTCAAGCCTATAATCCCAGCATTTTGGGAGGCCAAGGCAGGCAGATTACTTGAGGCCACGAGTTCGAGACCAGACTGGCCAGCATGGAGAAACCTCATCTATGCTAAAAATACAAAAATTAGCTGGGTGCAGTGGTGTGCACCTGTAATCCCAGCTACTTGGGACGCTGAAGCACAAGAATCGCTTCAAAACAGGTAGACATAGCGGTCACTATTTATCATCTCTCTAACATCCATATCCCCCAAATTCTTCCTTCCCACAATTTTTTAAAAATATCCTCCCTCTTCTATCTAACTCAGAAAAATGTGATCCCAACACCTACTGCAGAAGGTATCTCCTGATTAGTAGAAACCAACCATGATAACCTTACTTCCCTTGTGATAACTAGTTAGGACGTTCATATGACCTAATTCTGGTCAATAAGATGTGAAAAGAAAAGAATGTTGGTAAGACTTATGCAAAAGATGTATTTGCTTTTCCAGAGACAGAGACAGAAAGAGAGAGAGAGATCCATTCCTTCCTCTGGCCAATGCATGTCTAGATGTGATCTTGCTGCTGGCCTTAGGATGACTCCAACACACAGAAGACACACAGCCAAGAAAATCACAGACGGGCAAACCAGAGCTCTCAAGTACTAGCTTGGAGCCACCCACCCTACCTTCATACTTCAATGTGCCATTTCAGCATCTACTGTAATTCAGCAAGCAATGTGGTTACACCAAAATAAATAGCATACCAAATATACCACTCCTTCTCCAACCTGGACTTCCTGCTGTTTCAACTGAAAGTTCTTCTTTCCATTTGGACTGAGCTAGGCGAGATAGAGGCTCAAGTGCTCCTGGCATATATCAAGGGTGTCACATTTCCTCCTCCAAAGAACAATCTCCTCTACCCCAGCATTCCTAATTGGATGGAGATGTTGGAACTACAAGAAGGCTTACCCCTTCAACCCTGACAGTACATAAAAGTTGAAAGGTAGCTTACAAAATCAGATTAGGGACCATATTGGGAAATATGTGAGAACCATAGATTGATCACCTGACTAGATAAACAATTCACTCTAAGGAATGAACCTCTGGGAATAACAGAATTTTCCTTTGTTTTTTTTTTTTCTTAAAGAGGATGCTATTAAATAAATCTCTAAGCGGTGGTGTAAACTAGGAAAGATGATGTTTTAGAAGCAGATAACTTCTTTAATATATTACAATTAATAGATGGTTCTGAAGTTAGCCTAAAAATGAAATTATTTCTCAACATCTACAAACTCCATACGTTTTATTACAACTAAAACAAAAATGTCCATTCACAAGACAATCTTATAATACAGAGCCATGGCCTTTTCTTCGAGTGTGGGTCTATTGATGAAAGTTCTATTTCATTTTTCTTGCAAAAACCACCCCCATAAAACAACACCTGTGATTTCCAGTTTCTGTTTCTTAAACACAGAAAGACATTTTACAAACGTGAAAAATAATATTATTGCAGATTTTTTTAGATTGTTAGGTGTTTTTTTTTTTTCCCTAATCATTTAAAATTATTTCACCCTCATCTATTTCAACCATAATTGATTTTGGCTACTCACTTGGTTCCAAAGCAGCCAATTGGTTCTCATACAAACACCTTTTTATCTTCAGAGTTCACTGAATAATAATTCATTAAACTATGTGATTACAACATCAAGTGCCATAACAGTGTGTTGTGTACAAACGCAAATGTTTCTTGGTAAGTATACAGTAACTGGGGGGAATAAAAGTTCAAGATAAAACTAAAGAATAGTCTACTGTCATTCAATGTAGCATGAGCATCAGTCAGCAAATTCTACAGAGAGAATGAAGACTATCATTTATTTAATCTCACGAGTGGGTTAAGCAGAGGTCAGGTATGAGAGATTTTCCTGTAATAGGGTGTTCCCAAGAGTGTTTGCTTGTCTACCCACCAATCCACCCTCTAAAATTCTTATCAGCAACTTCTGAAATGAAGGACAGATTTACACAGTGCCTACTATGTGGCAGGCATCACACAGTCCTTGGCACTTTATATGAATTTCCTCCATTTTGATGAAGAACATAATGGCGGAATAACAGGGTAACTCGCTTCCCTTTTTTTCCAAATGTAGCTAAAGAAAGTACTTCCAGATAACACAAAGTGATCTAAATAAATGTAATAAATTTGAATACAACTTCAACCTTGCATTACTACCCTAGAGAAAAACACATTAAACTTTGTATTTAAGAAAAAGAGGGTCATGAGATCATATCTCATTCCATTGAAAAGTTATGAAAAATGTGGACATGATTTAGCCATGTGGACATAACTTACTCATAAATTTTCAATAAATTATAACTATGTAATATATTAGTAAACAAAGCGACCAAAAAAGTATGTCTTATCTCCCCAATACATAAACACTTCAATTATTGTTCAGAGTGATTTCTTATAACTAAGATGATAAGCACGAAGTGGCAGGACAGAGTATAACTGATCACTATGGTCTAACAACACATCAACACATACTTTCCTTAGGTTTCATAACAGAAGGGAAGCCCAAACATTTATAGTTGCTAAATCTCAGCTTTCAGAGAGAGCTTAAAAAAAAGAAAGAAAAAATGTCTAACAGCAGCCTCCACCATGTCGCTAAAAGTTATACATTTCTACATTTATCTCTCATTCCATATCTCCTAAGCAGTTCAGATGCCCTTGAAAATCATTTCACATTATTAAAGCACATTTGATTTCTACACATTAAGAATCCAAGCATAGTTCTGTCCTGCAGATCAGCAAAAGGTGATGCTCTGAGGTACCTTAAATTACCAGAACCATACTGTCTGCACCTACAGGATCCCACAGTTAAAGACAGATGCCTCAAAACTGCCGCTTCTGAAAAAATTACATCATAACCAACACTCAGACACATACTATCAATTAATACCACGAATTGCTAACCGCTTGAGAAAAGACCAAAAAAGGGGTGAAGATGGAAGATAAGAAAAAATACATCATTGGTGGCTTAAGACTTTGAAGTCAGAAAAAAAAAAAACTGACTCAAATATGCACTCTGCTACTTCCAAGATATATCTTCAACACATTATTTAAACTCTAGAAGACTGTTTCCTGCTCTCAAAAATGAGGTTACACCACCTAACTCACAGAGTTGTCTTACTAGTATCATTTATGGCCTCTCAAAGTAGGCATACTTAATAAATTATAGGAGGTATTGTTGTTACTGGGAGGTAGAAGGGAACACAAATTCAGTTATAAGTCCTTTTTGAATACTAAGAGGGGAATAATTAGGAGAAAAAAAAAACTTCTAACAATTTTCCCTATAACATGATTTTACATGCACTTATAAACTGATTTTTTTTTCTAAGCACTCCTTTGATAATGATTAAGTGTGGGGTTACATTTTTTTAGGGTCATCTAATATTTAAGATGACTTAAAAACCTCACACACGTTAATCCGGAACTGTGAAAGTTTCTCATCTTATCATCCCTCTGTTACTATCAATTTTCTTCACGTACAGATTCTTTTATAATTACTTCATTAAAACCACTTTCTGTGAAAATATATATTCTTTACATTTCATCTCATCCACAGCAAATCTCACTATTGACAATAATATAACTATTCAATGACCTATATTTTGTTATTTAATACTTCAGCATTCCTTCTATTTAATTTGATACATCCTTTTGGGAAGCCCTTTGGAACAAAACAACCGCTTGTTCCATTCTGAAAAACATCTGAACCAATAAACTATACTAGAATAAGTCTACTCCCAGCATGGAGTGGATTACAGGATGGATCAGAGGAGACACAGAGAAGTAACTGGAGAGCTTCTCATTTCTTCCTGAGTCACATTTTTACAGTCTGGATTGATTTCATGTATAACCAATTACTAGATTACCAGACACACCCATATTCAAATGCAAATTAAGAAATATAACGAAACTATGTATAGATTGTTTTGGATTATATACTTTTCTGCTTTCCTTCAGTAGTGCCAATGACAGAAAACTGGCTATTTTGTTATAACTTGTTTCCTTAAACTTACTATCCTTATTTGCCCACCTACTGTCAGCATACGATCTGTACATTTAGACCTTCATGCCTCAAACTGACTCATCTTTAAATACAAGCTTAACTTCCATGGCCTGATCTCCACCTACTTTCATAGCTTCTCCCACAAAGACCTCCTGGCAAAACAGCCTCATGTCCAGTTCAACAAGCCCTATAACACAATCACATGCCTTTCCTCAGGCTGTTCCCTTCACCGAGAAAACTACCCCCACTATCACCCCCTCAGTCCCCATTTTGCCTATTAAACTATGTTAAGGCCCAGATGGAGTGTTACCAGCTCTACATTCATTCAAAATTTCCCAGTCAAAAATGAGTATCTCACACACACACATACATCCCATGCTTCCAATACACCTCCAACAAAACCCACAAGAATCTGTGAATTACCTCTGTGTATGTCTGCTTCTCTCCCTTGAAGGCAGTACTGAGTCTCATTCATCTTCATATTCTACCCACTGTTCCATCCTTGCCACAGAGTAAAGGTGGTCCTGGTTGAATTAAACTATTCCTTGATTCCACTAATCCCAGTCCTTTATTTTCAAGGAAGTAATAAATGCCTTTCATGTGCTGAAGATTTTGTTAATATATTGTAAATGTTTGCTAAATCTAATGATGAAAATGTCAATAATTACATAACGCACTAATGTTTAAGCTCATGAATGGCAGAAGGGGGTGGATGACTATAATAAATCATCAGTAAAGACAATCGTTTCTCAAGATCCCCAAAAAAATGTCATTCATAACAACACTAAAATTAACCTTTCTCCATTCTAATAACTACTTCTACTTAATGCAAATTCAGAAACGCAAGTTCACATAAAGCAGAAGTGTCTGTACATTCTGCTAAGAATGTATGTCAAAGCCATACAATGTATTTGATAACATCTTTCTTCCAATGTCCATAAATGTAATTTTTATCTTTTATCTTTTGTGTAACTATAAAGGTAACCATACAAAATAAGAAGATAATTTATCTTAAGATACAACTGGAGCAAAGTTTGTAAACAATTACAAAATACACTAAGTACATCTCAAAAAAAAAAGAAAAGAAAGCAAGCTATTAAGAATGTCACACACCAGATCTGATTTTTTTGGTGAAAAATATTTTCTTAAACTAGTTTCACATCTTTCTAATTCCACATTATTCTCACAATTTCTGTAATGTTTTTCTTCTAAATTTACGGGGAAAGCCAATATTCTTCAAAGAAACATCTTTAAAAAGAAACATCTTTAAAAAGTATATAGTTTTCACTTTATATCCCATCTTAGATATAGTTTGCCATCTCTCATATCTGTGGCCAAATGTCATTTGAATCGGAATAAGTAATTGCAAAAAGTAAAATAATGACTTATTTTCTTAATTCATTAAAAATAAGTACATTTTTAATTCTCTAATTTAAAGTAAATATTTTAATAGAAGATTTAAAAGGGGCCACTGACCAGCCTGGGTGCTTACTACAAAAGAGTTAAAAGTAATTCACACAGTGTATCAACAGTAGCTGTCTCCCACACACACAGGCACACTCACTCTCTCCCCCATCTGAACTTTTCCTCCCTAAAACATGAGGTGGGAGAAGGGGAATGACCATGACACAGGCCTAACTACCCCCACCCCACGAGTAGACACACATCTCCCTCCTCATCCTGCTGAAAAGAAATGTGGAGGCTGTGGACCAAGAGACCCGATGCTTCTCAGTGTCACTACCCCCGCATGTGGGATAAACAAACAAACCCGCACCATGAGAGTAACCATCAGAGTAATTTTGTTAACCTTTGACTAATGTCTTGGTTAAGTTTTGAGCTGAGTCAAAGCTCTAAGAAACAGGTAAATCCCTGTGTCCCCCCATCCAACCTCTTAAACACTCCAACGGGAAGTTTATCCCTGAACTGAACGCTGGCCCCCGTCGCCTCCTCCCAGCCTATCCATGCCTCCTTCCTGCCTGAAGCCCCCACTCCAAAGGTAATTGTCTGGACACAGTCATGGATCACCGTGGGCGACACTCCCCACCTCCCAATCTCTCCTAAGGAAGCCCCCGCCGGCCCAGCAGGCCCACCTCCCTCGCCGCCCCAGTCGCGCCGCACCACTCCGGCAACTTTTGCACCCAGCCCGACCCGCCACCCGCGGCCCCTGCTGCCCCCTAGCCCTCCGCGCCCTCAGCCTCCGACCGCGGCCCCCTCCGGCCCACGCCTCCGGGCCACTCGCCCTGGTCCTCACCCACCCCTCCCCCGACACCCGCGCCTGCGGCGCCGCCCCCGCCGCACCCCACCCCACCCCGCCCGGGACCCCAGCCCCACCCGGGAGAGAGGGCGCCGTGGCCGCGCCGAGGCAAGCGCCGGGCCGGGGTTGGCAGCGGAGCACCTACGCGCAGGGGGCTTTACCTCAGAGGCGCGGCCGCGAGCAGCGGGGTCGGTCCCGGGCGCGGGCGGCGCCCCCAGTCCGTCAGCGCCGGCGGGGGCAGCGGCGGCGGCACATCACACCCGCCGGCGGCCGGAGGAGGAAAGCGAGCCACGCAGGGAGCGAGCGAGCGAGGTAGGGGGGAAGAAGCGAGAGAGAGGTAACGCAGCGCTACTCGGATTCGGTCCCTGCACTGCCGCTGGTGCCTCCTACCGCCGCCGCTGGCCGGAGAGTCGCCGCCCGAGCCTCTGCTGTCGCCACCGATGCAGCCGAGAATGAATGCACGGCGGCGCCTCGCTTATCCGGAGGTCAAACATCCTTCTGCCTCGGGCATCCGGATCGACGGCGGACCCGGAAGTGAACACATAGAAAAAAAATTAAAAAGGAAAGCGTCTCTCTAGCGGCGGCGGCCCCCAAGCTGCCCGCATCAGCGAAAAGAGCCGAGTAGAGCCGAAGATTGCACCAGCCTTCTCGGATTGGTTGGATCGCCGACCGGAAAGGAGACGGCGCGGTCATTGGCTGGCAAGGTGTATAAAGCCTAAGCCGCGCCCTCTCTGGTTTTCTAGAGCCGTGCGTGAGGAAAAGTGAGGAGCGGTTGTGGATACGAGTGTTTCTCTGGATGAAGCAGTGGGCGGAGAGGCATAGCAAAGTCTACGCAGAGAACTGGAAGAAAACACCCCCGTGCTTTAGGAGAGCTACTAAGAACTGAGTGAGCAAAGAGCCTTAAGGGTGCCATTGTGCCAAGTCAGGGTGCTGAGGCTTTCCCTGTTGTGCTCAGCCCGCCAGGTTCCAAAAAATCTTAGGGCTCGGCCTAGGAGTATGACATCACTGGGTTGACCTTTTTCCGCACTTGTTTGTGACCCCAGTGCTATATCAGGGCTCCAACTGCTTAGAAATAGGCATTATGGCTCACATTTGCACCTCATTTGCTGTTTGTAAGCTGAGGTAATCCTCTGAACTATATAGTGTGGTATTACCTGTTTTTCAGATTCACCTCCCAAAGTTCGAGAAGCCAAACATCACCCAAGTTATCAAGTTGCAGCGCACAAGCTGAAATTGGTGTTTCTGACTCACACTTAAGTCCACTCTGCCTACATGGAAAGATTGCATTCCTTTCATTTTCCCTCTTGCAGTTGGTTCCCTGGGATGGAGATAAGTCATTTTGGTAGACTTCTATGGAAATTGATCCACCATGAAGGCATGGAAACTATAATTTTTTAGAATTATGATTCTTATGTCTCAAGTCCTTTCAAAAGTTAGGCATTAAGGTGTGGAGGAAGAAGAATCAGCCTGGTGCCATCTTTTTTAAATGTTCATTTTATCAAACCCGTTTATATTCTTGATATACTTACTGTATCAAGAAACTTGAGTCTTGTGTATCTCGATCTCTCCTGTCTACCTCTCAAAATGAAAAGACTAATGAAACAAATGCACTCCTTCATTTTCCTCCCTACTTTGCTAGATTAGTGGTATAGCTAATGTGTTACCTTTGGAAGGGTAGTTGGTAAGGAAATCTGGTTTTGATTTTGGTTTGTAATACAACAGTGCCTTTTTTCTTAAACCTCTCTTCTCTCTTTCTTCCCCAAACTGGAAGTTAAGAAGTGACTAGCATCACCAGCCTTAGAAGGGTAGTGATAAGAGCTTTGCTCCATGCTTACCACACCAGCATTCTGTAGGAGACTCAAAAGCAGCTAAGATGTATGCATGCTCAGAATTGTGAATGACTTGCCTAGGCAGATGACATATCCCAGAATTTCTGATCTCTCCCAGGACGCACTAATAGACAAGAAACAAAGTTAACAACATCTCCCTCAATAGAAGTGTCTGCAACACAGGAAACTCTAAATATTGTCCTCAACTCCCAACAAACCATTTTATTCTCTCTACCTCAAAAAACTCAGCTTTGATAAAGAACACCCACCCTTCTAAGTTTTCATAAATGGTTGAGAAAGTCAAGTATATAAATATATGATCAAATCACATTTTTAAATTAAAAATGGGCTGGTCTAAGTACAGTGGTACTTAACAACGAATTGATCACAACCAGTTACAGATTTCTTTGTTCCTTCTCCTATCCCACTGTTTCACTTGACTAGTATTTATTAAATTATATTAGAAATGGATGGGAATAAATGTTTACATTTTTAACACTGCAGTGAAGACTTTTGGTTAAAATTTGGCCTATAAGCTCCTATAGATTAAAATTGGCAAAGCCTGGTGTAGTGGTGAATGCCTCTAGTCCCAGCAACTTGGGAGGCTTGAGGCAGGAGGATCTCCCAGTAGTCTAAGGCTTGCCTGGGCCACATAGTAGGATCTTTTCTCAAAAAAAAAAAAAAAAAAAAGGCAAGTAACCTAGGTAGGAGGCAGTTAAATTTTCAGGTCATTCTATTAACTTAAAAGAAAAATTGGTTTGGGAGGCCAAGGCGGATGGATCACCTGAAGTCAGGAGTTCGAGACAAGCCTGGCCAATGTGGCAAAACCCTATCTCTACTAAAAATACAAAAATTAGCCACATGTGGTCGTGTGCACCTGTAATCCCAGCTACTCTCAGGAGGCTGAGGCAGGAGAGTCACTTGAATCTGGGAGGCGGAGGTTGCAGTAAGTGGAGATAGTGCCACTGTGCTCTAGCCTGCGTGACAGAGTGAGACTCAGTCTAAAAAAAAAAAAAAAGAGTATATATATGAAAAATTGGCAATGTGAAAACAGCTTATATTAATGAAGGAAAAGCCAAGACACAGGCATTGCAAGCAAAACTCTTTATCTTATAGCATGATGTTCCAACCTAAGCAGCTAGATTATACTTAGATTATACTTGTCAATCTGCTATATTACAAATCAAATACAGTTTGTTGTGTCACCTCACATTTCCTGGCATTGCCACTCTTCAGGTATTTATATTCTGTTAATATTTTTCATTATGATTATAGCATAAATTCATGTGATACTGTTGTCACAATTTTTATAGTACATTGGAAACTTGCATTTATCAAATTCTCTTTTGACAAAAGCTTTCTCTACATGTCCTGCAGATGCTTTGTGTGAGACAGAAAATGGTATGTAGAGTTTGTGGAATGTAAAGCTGGCCATTTTTTTCTCCTTTGTAAGCAGTAAAACTTAAAGTGGAAGAAAGATGGAAATGAAACAGTTTGATTATGGTTTTAAGCAGGAAATTATGAGATTAAGATATTTACTAAGACTTTTCAAAATAAAAGCAGATAAAACATTCATTTTCTTCTTTCAAATATTTTGTTTAACTGTAATGGTAAACTTGGCATGGTGATTAACTGGTTGCCCGAATAAGGCCTGAGGCATCACCAAATTATACTTAATTCTTTATTTTTTAACATTATTTTAAAGGAAAAGTGCCTGGAAGAAAGATGTAATTAGAAGAAGTGAGCAATGAAGTAGAACGGGGAAGGATGCAAAATGGAGAACTGTAACAATAGCCAGGGGCTGGGAGCAGAGCAACAGATTTTACTACGATGAGGAGGAAAATAATTTCTTCCCCCGTCAAGCCTACAGTCAAGGGGAGAGACAAGAAGGATTGTGGGAGAAAGCCAGTCACATACAGCAGCTAGATCAGGTTTTGGGGAAGCTGTCGCTTAGCAACCTTTATTTTAGACTGTTATATGAGTACAGCTCGAAAAAGTCAAGACATTGTTTTATACCATCCTTAGAAGGATGATTTGAAGTATTTGGTAGGTGGGAAAATAAATGTACAATAATCACAAAACTTTTCTGAGAGGCTTTATTACATGTTATAACGTTGATCTTCAGAAATGTTTAATAAAATCACATTTCCAGGATTCCTTGTCTTAGCTCGGGTTGCCAACAAAGTATTGCAGACTGAGTAGCTTAAGCAATACAAATTCATTTTCTCACAATTCTGGAAGCTGGAAGTCTGAGATCAGGATGTCAGCATGGTCAAAGTCTGGTGAGATCTTTCTTCCTGACTTTCAGATTGGCACCTTCTCCCTGTGTCCTCACATGGCCTTTCCTCGATGTGTGGGCATGGAGAAAGAGGGTGATCTCTCTCTCTTCTTCATCTTAATCATATAGAAGGCCCCACCTTCATGACCTCATCTAAACCTAATTACCTGCCAAAGGCCCTACAAATTCCATCACATTTGGGGTTGGGGATTCAACATATGAACTTTGGGGAGACGAAATTCAGTTCACAGCACTCCTCAAAGGAGTGTTTTCCATGCAGAGAGTATATCATCTATAAATTAAAGGTAAAGCCTAGACAGGATATTAATAAGAGAAGGCAACTTGTAGACCATGTTAAAACCTCGTGGAGAAAATAATACATTCTTAAGAGAGAGAATTTCCATAAAGAAAACGCTCCATAGGGAAAAGCTAAAACACCATAAAAATGTAAAAGTGTCTTGCCAAAAAGAGTGACTAAATTTCTAGCTAGGCAATTTAATTTTTGTTTTTTTCCATTAGCAGACCTGATTTTGGCAGTTTTTACGTAAGTTTGGCTCTCCAAAGAGTGTTGTTTTGTGATAAATGGAAGAGTTAGCTAAAGCTGTGATTTTCTTGTAATGGTTTCAAGAACAGCCTGAATTCTGAGTAATATATCAATCTAAAGTTTGGAGATGGTCATAATAATTAGTCCCTGTTTGATTTTCCCCCTTCTTGTCTTCTTTTGCTCCCCATAGTTATATCTTCATATTTCTACCTCAAGAGTCCTTCCTGGCTCATGAAACAAATCTGAGCAAGACTAAATGTCTCATCAGCCCCCACCCACAGGAACCACGCAGCCGTCTGAAGATGCAGAATGCTAAGTAAGAGTGCTGGATTACAGGTAGACTTCAAGCTGTGCCACTTCCCTATATCCCTAATATTTTTCCCAGTCTATAGCACTGGACTTCTCCTTTGCTTTTCTTTCATGATTGGAACTCTATCAATTCCTAAGCTCCCATCTAATATGAAGGTTTAAGCTTGGTTTGGAAAATTTTTCACTAGTCCGTGTTCTGACTAGATCCTAGTTCATTGGACAGGATACTGTTATGATAGATAACCCTCAAGCTACTGAACTTCTTCAAACGTCAACCACTGACTAAGCTTACTGGATTACTATATCATTCTGCTGAATAGGACTGCACTGGTGCCACAGCTTGTCTATGCCGTGTCTGAACTTCATGTACTCTGTGGACAGTGAGCAAGGGCCTACCTGTGGGGATCAGCCTCTCTAGTTATGTTTCTTTAGTCTCAGTCATGCTTGGTTATGCTTGGCCTTAGCGTCATCCCTTTCTTCACCAACTAGTACTGCTAAATTCCTGAAATATCTTCATCCTCCCACCTATGCTTATTGTGCTATCAATGCCATATCTGTCCAAACAAGATCACAGGGTCAACAGAAATTAAAATTGATGTGAGAGGACACTTTAGTTTAAATTCTCACTTCTGTTTAGTTCTCATTCTACTTCTGCTGTAATTAGAATTATACTACTTTTTGGCTTTCTTCTATATTCCTTCCTTATGCAAACTTTTTAAATAGTCTACACCTCAGCTCATCTGTAAAATGAGGCAATAATATCTATACCATATTGATATCGGGAAGATTAAATGAATGATAATCTGCAATGTACTTATCACAGTGTCTGACATACAGTAAGCAATAAATAAATGGTTGTTGTTAGATACCAATATGACCCCTAGGAACCTGCATTTTCCAGTCCAACATGAGCAGTAACCAGAAGTTGAAAATATCAGATCCCAAGTCATTTCCTATCTTTAAGAGTCTGAGACTTGGAACCAGATTGTGGTTCTGAAGCAAAACATTATTATTTGAATTTGCTTCAGGCCCTTTCCTAATTTTATTTACCAAGTACTTATGGACATTCATGGTATATTGGCTGTCCAGCATCTATTTACCCTTTCCTAGTAGCACTCAGATTTCCCTTTGATGAATCTTTTTCTATCTCACTCTATTCAGTGGTGAGAGGCTGTGCCTTCCTGTAGGTGTGGAGTAAGGGAGGAGGAGTAATGGGGGACGTTGCTGAAACAATATCAATTGGATTCTCTCTCCCTAGATTTGAATTATTATTATTGTTATTATTATTGAGACAGGGTCTCATTCTGTCACCCAGGCTGGAGTACACCTAGATTTGAATTATGAGGTGAGGAACATGAAGACTGAAAATGGTTGGAATGGGAGGGACTCCATCCCAAGAGTGGCAACCTGACCACACAGTTTCTGACACAGCATATTGGCTATGGTCTTACTTGCCAGCCCCTGGAGCATTTTGGATTCTGCCTAGATCAGGTCTTCCAGCTTCTGTCAATTCTGTGACTCCCCTAATTGCCTTTCACTAAATTCTGTTTGATTGCATTACCCAGAATATATTTCTTTTGTTTGCAATTGAAGAATCCTGATCACCAGGTTTTCATTCTTAGCTTTTGGTTGTCCTCACCTCTTTCTCTCCCTCTCTCCTACAAAGTACTCTTTCTATTCATAATCTGGCTCTGCGTCCACATGAACATTTAAATACAAAGCTATAGTTTGACCCTGTTTCACTTCTTTGGCTTCATCCTAACATAATCTCTGACTGTCTTACTGTTGTGAGGCTCCCTAGCTTCAGATTTGTGTTCTCCTAATTGACAAAGCTAGCCACACCCTACCAAAGCTTTGTATTTCGGCGCAACTGCCTTTTGTCACCAGGCAGCCCTACCTCAGCTTCTTGCTGAAACTCTGCCAATTGCAGACCTAACCCTTTGGACTGTGACTTAATGCTTTTGTGTTCTGCCAGCTTTGGTGACCTGATCTAACTGACAGCAAATTTCAACCAAATGCCGATGCTTGCTTTCTAGAACTGTTACTTTAGTATCTTATTAGTGTATATCTGTCAATTTATATTCATAATAATAAAATCCAATATAGTCCTCTATCTCATTTCCTTTACAATACTATCTATGCTCCTCTGATATTGCTGATTCATATCAGCCAAGATAAATCAACTTGGTCTCTCTATAATGAAAGGATTGTGTGTTATAAAGTAACTATAGCAATTTGGGTACTCAGTGATGGGGTAAGACTTGATTTTAAAAGCTGCCTAATAAACTCAGTTCTGGTTTTCACATATTAAAGAGAATCCAGTTGTGAAGTGTTTGAAGTACAAACCAAAACAGCAGTCCTCAGCTTTCCCCTACATGCCTTTAAATCAGACACTAGTATCTCACTGGAAATCTGTCAGTGGCATTGAACAGGCTACTCTACAGAGTCATGATTAAGGTTGCAAAAAAGAAGCTGACTTTAGAATTCATTTCCACATATCAAAAAACCCCAATTGTAAATGGTTAAGTGATAATAAATGTTAATTATTATTAAACTCAGTAGAGTAAAATATTGTTCCAAGCAATAGAAAGAATATGTAGCACATATTAAGATTATGACTGGCCAGTAAAGGGAAAGAATACTGATTTTATCCTGTACATATAAAATAATTTTTAAAAGATCATGATTCCAAATGACTTTAAATGTAGTAACTTGTATATCTCTAGTGGGATTTATCATAAAGACAAAAAAAATTACAAAAACTTGTTTGACTTTTTCGTAGTCATATTGTTGGTGCTCATACTCTTTTTTCTGATATTGTGATATGTGCGATGTGAGATAAAGCAAAATGAGTTACTATAATATGTTGTAATTCTGTTATTCTTGACGTTGACATACATTAAAAGAATAACTAAACCGCCTATAGTTGTAAATTTGAATTAGAAGTATCATCATGAACTCACAGTATTTCATACAGATATTTCCTAGTTCAGTTGACTGAAAAGGCCCAGAAGCAAGCCAAACTCAGTTGCAATGAGTATCTTTAGCCCTTACACTTCAGACTTCATATAGCAGAGCATTCGGAAGACAGAAAAGTAGAATATGGCACTACATTCCTTTCCTATTGCTGCTATAACAAATTACCATAAATTTAATGGCTTGAAACAATAAAAATTTATTATCTTACAGGTCTAGAGGTCAGAAGTCCAAAACGGTTCTCGCTGAACCAAAATCTAGGCATTAGCAGGGCTGCGTTCCTTCTGGAGGCTCTAGGAGAGAATTCATTTGCTTGTGTTTTCCAGCTTCTAGAGGTTTCCTATATTCCGTTTCCACCTTCAGAGCCAGTATCATACCACTTCGAATTCTGCTTCCATCATCACACCTCTGACTCTCACTGTTACTTCCCTCTTTCACTTAGAAGGAATCCTATTATTACATTGAGCCCGCAAGGATAATCCAGGATAATCTCCCTGTCTCAAAATCCTTAATTCAATCTTAATGCAAAGTCCCTTTTGCCATGTGAGATAATATATTCATAGTTTCTGGGGATTAGGATGCGGACATCTTTTGGGGAAGGGACATATTTTGCCTATGACAAGCACCAAGTCAAATAGAAGGGTTTTAGGTTTTAAAAAGGGGTTGAGTCTAACCACAGTTGCTGAGATAAGACTTAATACCTACAAATGCCACATCTGGCTCTTAGAATAATTTTATCATTATTGCCCACAGCCTTATATAATGGCAAACTGGATGAAATAAAACTAACAACTAGTGAGTGCCCAATTGAAGACTTTCAGGCATTTTCTAGAAAACATTTCTTAATCACCATAGGTAGGTATCATTTTGTAAATGAGAAAAGTAAGACTCAGAGTTTAAGCAAAGTGTTCAGGTCATTCAGCTAGTAAATGACAGAGCTACAATTTCTATACAGGTATTTCTGACTCCAAAGTCCATGTATTTACCCTGCTTTTCATGATGTGGAAGAAGGGGTGAGTTAGGAGATCCTGGGACACACTATCAGACTTAGGGATTACTTATTATAATACAGTGTCTCCAGATTGAACCTGTTTAGGCAAAGGAATAAAGGAAAGAGAGGAGGAGGAGGAAAGAAAGGATAGAGAGATCCTTAAGTAGTGGTTTATACCAAAGTGAATTAGAGCAACTGCAAGTATGTATATGAGAGAGCAATTAAAAGAGACAGGCTTAAGAAAACCTTTTTAAAGCACAACTTCAAGGAGTATAGCATTCACAGGAAACAGCACCAGTCAGAGAATTACTGTAGTGTGTACTCAGAATACTCTTTAATCGACCCTTATTGCAAAATGTCAGGTCCCAAAGAATGACAGATTAAGCTAAATACCCAATATTTACTTGTGTACAACTGGCTCACTTGCATAAGTGATCCTTTCAGCCACGTATCTACACAAATGATTATTAATAATTATTTTTAGTAAACATTCTCCAACCTTTAGCTGCTTACAACTCTAGGTTCTCTTTTCAGCTACTTTATCCTTGAGGATTCAGTAGGAAGTTGCATTGTTTGAAATTAGACAGTGTCTGTTCTAACACGTCTTGGTTAGGATTAGCTTTGATAAAAACATTAGTCTAATTAATGGGTCTGCCATTAATTAGCAAGAGAGGTATTTAAGAATGTAACTTTAAACTGCCTCGTCAGGTAATACTGAAAACATTTGAAAAAAATATTTTGGGGGAATTTTCTAAAAAATATGCAGCCTTTCCATTTCTATGGATATCTCAAATTTATGCTTTGATTTAGATACATCTGGCCCACATGATTTTGTATCTCCTCCACTGCCCCAACGAACACCTTGCATAGCAAGAGAGGTATTTAAGAATGTAACTTTAAACTGCCTCGTCAGATAATACTGAAAACATTTGAAAAAAATATTTGGGGGGAATTTTCTAAAAAATATGCAGACTTTCTATTTCTATGGATATCTCAAATTTATGCTTCGATTTAGACATCTGGCCCACATGATTTTGTATCTCCTCCACTGCCCCAACGAACACCTTGCATAGAACTTGCTTACCAAAATGTGGATTTCTGTTATGGATAACTTTTTTTTTTTTGGGGGACGGAGTTTTGTATTTGTTGCCCAGGCTGGAGTGCAATGGCACAATTTTGGCTCACCGCAACCTCTGCCTCCCGGGTTCAAGCGATCCTCCTGCCTCAGCCTCATGTGCATGTGCCACCACACCTCCTGCATGTGCCACCACTCCTAGCTGATTTTTGTATTTTTAGTAGAGATGGGGTGTCACCATGTTGGTCAGGCTTCTCTTGAAGTCCTGACCTGAAGTGATCCACCTGCCTCGGCCTCCCAATGTGCTGGGATTACAGGCGTGAGCCACCGTGCCTGGCCCTGTTATGGATAACTAAGTGATTACATTGTGGGACAATATAAGAAACTGTCCTACGAGACTCATTATAGCAATTACTGTAGGAATATTTTTAAGGGTGATATTTACTCCATCACACGATATCTTTGATATGAGAACCCAAAGAACAAGTTTATTTTAAGTTACAATATCAGGAAGAATTATGTTTCTTTTATACAGCTGGTTTGAGCTGGTTTGTTTTAATCTTACGGGTGCCATAAATCATTTAACATTTCTATTTCCTTATGGTGCTGATTGCTAGGAAACACAGAGCCAACTTTGTAGTCTATCTCAACGTATTCCATGTATCTTAAAACATGCATTTTAGTTAAGCAATTCTGGTGATATAATCTTGTCTTGTATGCTACTCCCTTTCATTTTTATCTTGTGCTATATGTATTTTTGTAAACTGTCTTGATTTCTTTAAAGCACAGTATAGAAAATATGTTGGGGAAGTTCAGTTTATCTTTGTCTACTTAGGCACGTTGCATGAAAATTATTGGGTTTCTTTTGCCCCCCAAATTTGGAGAGTATCTTTGGGTTAGTCTGGCCTAAATGTGACACTCCTGAATTTCACACCAAGGGTTATTGAGGGGCACCTCAAGGAGAAACACATTTGTCTTCTAGAGAGGCCAAAACTGAGATGCAAGAAGGTCAATATGACTTCTAATCAGGAGAAATATACTATTAAATTAAAGTGTTTGGGTCAGAGAAAACAAGCAAATATAAGCTTAAACTCAAAAGAAGCAAGGATAGGCAAGTAATGGCACATGAAGCCGCTTTTTACATGGACACTCCCTATATGTGTTTTGCTCCAAAATATACAATGTTCCTGCAATAGCAGGAACTTGTGTACTTAACCATAGCTAATGAATCTCCTGAGCAACATCCCCTGAATGGTCACTAGTAATTGAAAAAGAATTACAAGTGTAAGATAACTATCAACTCATTACACATTGAAAAAAATATACTAATAGCAATGCTACCATTGAACATTTATGGAGTGTCTACAATATATACCAGGCACTGTGGAAGTACTTTGCCTGCTTTCTCTTGTTTAATTTTCAGAGTCCCACTAAGTTGGCATTTTTGTAAGTCCATTTTACAAATGAAAAATGTAAAGGAAAGCCACTAGAGGATTCAAGTAGAAGCTTGAAAGAATCTGATTTACATCTGAAGATGACTCTGGCTGCTATGAAGAGATTGGACTCTAAGGGTAGCCAGTTTGGAGGCTGTTACTTGCACAACATGCTGACTAGGACCAGAATGGGATAATGGGATAATGGAATTGCTGAGAGGTTTTAGACTCATAATATATTTTAATTAACATGTGTGAGTGTAGGTGGGTGTGTGTGTATGTGGTACACCACTTTTTTTCTCAAAGCCAATAAACTAAGTGAAGGTTATCAAATGTCAATGAAGTTCTCCTGTCATTCTGCTCCATGCTGAGAGTGAAGCTAGGGCCTTTTTTCTCGTGATGTGATGCTACCAACTAGACCACCTTCCAATAAAGGGGTGTGATTTTGTGGTGGAAAGAGAGGAAGAAACTGCCGGCTTCCTTATTCTGTTCCCTTTTGGTGAGTGCCATGTCATTTGTCCTTTGAGCAGATTGTCGTACCCACCGTGTCAGGGAACTTATTGGAAGAGACGTTAGGAAGTCAGAAACTTGGAAATATATTAAGGTCCCAAGACTTCTTAGTTATTTCTTGACTTTTCCCTTCTATAAGCCTTCCCTCACTTTATACAGAGCTTTTATATGTAAATAAGAGCAGTGGGGCTTCTAACAGCCAGGAAAGTCTGAGGTAAAACTGTGAGAATCAGCTTAAATCCTTGCCAGGTCTCAACCCCAAGGTACGTGACTAAAGTGAATTTTTTGTAGATTACTAAATCCATGCTCCCCAAAAACAAAATGTATTTTGAAACAACTTAGCGTGACATAGACATTTCACTCCCACCGGAGTTCTAATTCTTGCCCTCTTTTTCTTGCCTCAAACATATTTTCCTCCTTTATGATCTCCTCATTGTGGTCTCAGTAATATGGGTTTCCCATATGTCTTTCCACTGTCTGCGAGTAGATTATATGTTTTCTGGATTCTCTAATGTGGCATGAGGCTGCTACCATACTATTGGGCTAGCCTGAACCAGGATTCAAGATGGGATGTGGCAGTCATAAAGGGTGTCACTTTAAGTTTTTAGCTAGCTACATTTTAAATGTATGTGTATATATAATATGCATTTAGATAATATATAATATGTATATAATATACTTATATATGTATGTATATGTATATATTAGAAAATAGGTAGTTGTTGTGCTGCGGGTATATTTGTTTTATATGTTATGCCTCCGCCAGCTTCACCCACAACATACACGCACACACACACACACACAATTTTAGTGACATTGAGTCTATATTACTTCATGTGGGCAAAGTCAACTACTTTAACCTTCAGAAATCTCTTGGACCACATGCTTTTCAGAGTGAGGTTTTGTTGCTCTCTGGGAAAGCACATAGATTTTTTTCACCTTAATTCCATGTCCTTTTACAAATGGTAGATTCCTAGATCACTGTGAAGCCCATCCTGAAGAGCCTCACATGCCCTCAGATTGGATTATGATGATTGGCTTGGTAAAGTTGCTGGAAATAAAGAACAAGAAGCAAAAAGTACCTTTACCTTTGGAAGATTGTCAGATCTAAATGTTCTGAAATTAACTCCACTTTAATTCTGCTTCCAGAACCTGAGCTAATTCCAACTCACCCTTTGGTCAAATCATCTACATTAGGGGTCTAAAGGACCTACACTGGAATAAAGTCCCTAGGATAATTTCCCTCTGACTTTTTTACTCACTTTTCTTACTGTTCCTCCCCAAAGTATCCAATTATCTAGAAGAAAATGTATTGACAAGGTGACCCTTGGGCAGAGTTACTTAGGTTTTTAAATATCTTCAAAGTAAGGAGTAGAAGCAGCTTCCCACAATTGCTAACTTCTAAACATCACTTTCCCTATCTTATCTTTCAGTTCTTAACAATATTTTTGTTTTTTAAAAAATCCCTTCATTAAATCACCTGTGTTTGAAATACCTAAAGTAGTTTCTATTTTCCTGATTGGGCACTGGCCTATAGAGATCTGAACTAGCACCTGAGAAGAATGCTACTCCTTGGAGCTGAACTGATATACAAAATTGGCTCACTTTCTCTCTCTCTTTTTTCTTAATTGGTAGCATTATCTTTGGCACAATTCCTAGTCTTTCCTTTGATATTCCAGTTTCTCCTACTGGGCAGTTTGCTACTTACATACATGGTTCTGTTGTTTGGTTCCCTGGTTGATTAGAACCATATTACCCATTGTTGCTCATGCTCTGCACTCTTCTGGAACTTCAATTTCCTAACTAATTGCATTAGTGCATTCTTACATTGCTATAAAGAAATACCTGAGACTGGGTAATTTATAATGAAAAGGGGTTTAATTGGCTCACGGTTCCACAGGCTATACAGGAGTCATAGCAGCTTCTGCTCAGCTTCTGGGGAGTCCTCAGGAAACTTTCAATTATGGCAGAAGGCACAATGGGAGCAGGCATGTCTTACATGGCCAGAACAGGAGCCAGAGAGAGAGGGGAGGTGCCACACACTTCTAACAATCATATCTCATGAGAACTCACTATCATGATGACAGCACCAAGGGGGAATGGTGTTGAGAAACCGCCCTCATGATCCAATCACCTCCCACTAGGCCCCACCTCCGGCACTGGGGATTACAATTCTACATGAGATTTGGGCGGGGACACAGATCCAAACCATATCACCAATTAGGCTGTATACCAAACTTAGTGCATTTTTCCTTCTGAAACATTACATAGTAGAAGAAACATTACATTTTTTCCCTCTGATACATTACAAAGAAGTTAGAGACAGAAGACCTAAGTTTATTTATCAGCTCCACCATAGGTGTGTAACTTTGGACAAGATAACAAATCCATTTGAGCCTCAGTTACCAAACTTGTAAAATAATAATAAAACTTGCTTTATAGGATTGTTGTAAACATCAAACGACATCAACCATGTTGAGGGCTTTGTAAACTACACAAGACTCTGTGCAATTTATTGTACTTTTCTAAGTCATAGCTCATTATCAGACAGATTTTCTGCATACAATTCCTCTAACAGCAGTCTCTGATTATTATGAGAAACTTGTTATTTTAAAGAAGGTAAGAGAACTCCCTCAGTTTATCTTCTCAAAATCACAAATTTAAGAAGCCACTTACTCTACCAATATGTGAGTACCCAGAGGTACACTGGTAAATGTATAACAACCAGCTCTTGGTAGAATATGCTAATTTGCATGGTGTAAATATTTCCACCATGCCCAATTTCAATCCACCAATGTGACATCAACTATCTTGCAAAATTCCTCATTATTTAACAATTGGCTGTCTAGCACACCACGGTTTTAATCAGCCTTGTTACCATAACAAGACTCGGTGTTAACATAGGTTCTAGAAAAAAAAATTCTGGATATTGGCGTTACTCAAGATTAGCTTTCGGCCAGGCATGGTGGCTCACTCCTGTAATCCCAGCACTTTGGGAGGCCGAGTGGGGTGGATCACCTGAGATTAGGAGTCCGAGACCAGCCCAGCCAACATGGTGAAACCCCGTCTCTACTAAAAATACAAAAATTAGCTGGGCCTGATGGCATGTGCCTATAATTGCAGCTACTTGGGAGGCTGAGGCAGGAGAATCACTTGAACCAAGGAGGAGGAGGTTGCAGTGAGCCAAGATCATGCCACTGAATTCCAGCCTGGAAAACAGAATGAGACTCCATCTCAAAAAAAAAAAAAAAAAAAATTAGCTTTCAACCTGGAGACTGTCAGAGTGAAAAAAATTAGCTTTTTTTTTCTTGACTCCTTATCAGTTAGGGTTGATAGAATGCTTATTTTTATAATAATGTCCTTTTTCACAGCAAAAATCTTGAAAATGAAGCCCTTCTTTTATTTTCCTTATTAGTAAAATTGCACTCTGATGATAAGATATGATTTAATTTTAACTTAATTAACTCTCAAGAGTTTAAAGGCTGTAAAGTACGTTTTGGAAGATTAACACGTAATATAATGACTACTCAAAGTGAAAATAATAATAGAATTTAGATAGTACTAACTACAGAATATCTAATGTTAACATGTATTTTTAAAATATTAACTAAGGTCTCTGCATCTGGATACTGAAGTATACTTTTGCATTTGCTTTGTATTTCAGTGGCTGACAATTCTCTTATGGTCGATGTAACGAGATGATCACCATGGAGAGACTGTATTGGCAATGCGCCTGTGCTCCAACTGCACACATGCTTCTGAGAATTGATCTGGTTTCCACTGACTCTTAGAGGTAGGAGTGCTGGGAGATTTCCGGCTGACTCAGACCATATCCAATTGAAGGGTTTTTAGGTGTGTAATTTCTGGCCTGCTGTGGGTTTGAATTAATTCCACTGCATTTTTATACATTATTATGTTGTTGCTGTTGTTGTGATAGGATCCTTCTGCCACCCTAGACCTACCCCAGATCAGAATCAAATCCTTAAATAGGCAGGGTGTGGTGGCTCACAGCTGTAATCTAAACACTTTGGAAGGCTGAGTTGGAAGGATCACTTCAGGATAGAAGTTCAAGACAAGCCTGGGCAAAAAAGCAAGAAAGACCCCATCTGTACAAAAAAATTTTTTTAAATTATTTGGGCATGGTAGTGTGTGCCTGTAATCGCAGCTACTCAGGAGGCTGAGGCGAGAGGATCACTTGAGCCCAGGAGGTTGAGGCTGTAATGAGCTGTGTTCTTGCCACTGCAGTTCAGCCTGTGTGACAGATCGCAACTCTATCTCAAAAAAAAAAAAAAAATCCTATATAAGTTTCTATAGACTAGGGATGAGCAAGATCAGAACCTCAGAACTAAGCCCAAATGGAAATCCTGTTACCACATCATGGCAACAAACCATATTGACACACCCAGCCATTTGGCACGCTCTCGGACACAAGTTTATCATATCTGTGGTCTGAGTAGCTCTATGTATGCATCTTCTGGAGAAAAAAAAGAATGTTAGCACAAACTGAGATTTTACTCTGTCCTCGCTCAGCTTTCTTCCAATCCATGCTAAGGACAACAGAAGATAAGGTATCTTGTAAAGCATCATACAAAAAACTTACATTTGAAAATTGCTATGGAATGCTGCTGAAAATGTGCTGCAAGAAACATTGGACAGGTGACTTTTCAGTATACCTTGGCATGATATTTATATGTCTTACAGTGAGCTTAATTATTATCTAAAAAGGAAAAAGCTTGGGCTGGGTATGGTGGCTCATGCCTGTAATCCCAGCACTTTGGGAGGCCGAGGCGGGAGATTCGTTAGAGTTCAGGAGTTCAAGACCAGCCTGGGCAAGGTGGTGAAATCAGTCTCTACAAAAAAATACAAAAATTAGCCAGACATGCTGTTTAGCATCTGTAGTCCCTGCTCCTCGGGAGGCTGAGGTGGGAAGATCGCCTGAGCTTGGGAGTTTAAGGCTACAGTGAGCCATGATCACACCACCACACTCTAGCCTGAGCAACAGAGTGAGACACTGTCTCAAAAAAAGAGAACATAAAATAAAAAGATGGCAATTTGAGGACTTAATGTCTCAATGGATTACATCAGGACTTGTTTCAGCACAAAAATGGAAACTAGCCATTGCATTTGGCTATGCTGTTCTTATATTTATATCTTTATTTAAAATTATATTTTCTTGAGAACACAAAATTTGAGTATCATGAGAGTCCTTCTTATAAACTAAAAGTATTTGAATAAACTTGAACTTATCCATACATTTTTCTTTCAAAAAAACCATTAAAAATGGCCAGCGATTGGTGTTAGAAATAGCCAGTTTCCAAATAGTATATTAAATCTCTGTCAGAGGCACTAAGAAATATTTTTGGAAGAGCATGAATTCCTCTAAAGCTTAGGTGTAGTAATGAGTCACAGAATTTTTTTTCTTTTTTCTTTTTTTTTTGAGATGGAGTCTCACTCTGCCACCCAGACCGCTGGAGTATAGTGGCGCAATCTTGACTCACTGGAACCTCCACCTCCCTAGTTCAAATGATTCTCCTGACTCAGCCTCCTGAGTAGCTGGAATTACAGGTGTGCACCACCACACCTGGCTAACTTTTGTATTTTTAGTAAAGACAGGGTTTCACCATGTTGGCTAAGCTGGTCTTGAACTGCTGACCTCAGGTGGTCCACCCACCTCGGCCTCTCAAAGTGCTGGGATTACAGACACGAGCTACGACGCTCGGCCACAGAATTTTTTTAACTACCTAGAGGAATCCCTTGTGGATGGATCATCTATGTACAATTATTTCAAATTATTTTATTCTGCCCATGTTTTCAGCTTCTGAAATTAAACCAATAAGGTCTTTAAGTATGCAGACCTTTTGTTTTTAATTGTTTTTTTTTTTTTTTGAGACGGAGTCTCGCTCTGTCACCCAGGCTGGAGTGCAGTGGCGCGATCTCGGCTCACTGCAAGCTCCGCCTCCCGGGTTCACTCCATTCTCCTGCCTCAGCCTCTCCGAGTAGCTGGGACTACAGGCGCCCGCCACCACGCCCAGCTAATTTTTTTGTATTTTTAGTAGAGACCGGGTTTCACCGTGGTCTCGATCTCCTGACCTCGTGATCTGCCCGCCTCGGCCTCCCAAAGTGCTGGGATTACAAGCGTGAGCCACCGTGCCTGGCCTGTTTTTAATTGTTTTAACCAACTTGTTTTTTTAATTGTCCTAAATTTACCAACTTCAAGTACCAAGCTGATTTTGATTTTTCAGTTGAAGCTTTTTTTTTTTTTTTTTTGAGATGGAGTCTTGCTCTGTCACCCAGTCTGGAGTGCAGTGGTGCTATCTTGGCTCACTGCAACCTCCGCCTCCCAGGTTCAAGTGATTCTCCTGCCTCAGCCTCCCTAGTAGCTGGGACTACAGGCTCGTGCCACCACACCAGCTAATTTTTTGTATTTTTAATAGAGATGGGGTTTCACTGTGTTAGCCAGAATGTCTCCATCTCCTGACCTCATGATCTGCCCTCCTCGGCCTCCCAAAGTGCTGGAATTACAGGCGTGAGCCACCTGCCCAGCCTCTATTGAAACTTTTATTGAGATAACTATGGATTCACATGCAACTGTAAGAAATAATACAGAGTTATAGATTCGTTGTACACTATTCCCAGTTTATCCAAATAACATTTTGCTAAATTTAGGTATATCATAACCAGGATATTGACATTAATAAAATCAGCCCATTCAGATTTGCCAGTTATAATGTAACTAATTTTTGTGTATGCGTGTGTGTAAGCACTATACAATTTTATTACCTGTGCAGATTGATATATCCACTGCCAATTATATAATCCTAATTGGATTATTTAGTTTTTTACTATTGAGTTTTAAGAGTTCTTTATATATTCTTGATACCAGTCATTTGTCAGATACGTGGTTTGCAAAAATCTCCTCCCAGTCTCTACCTTGTCTTCTCCTTTTCTTAACAGGGTCTTTCTTGGAGCAAAAGGTATTTATTTTGATGAAATCCAGTTTATCAATTATTCCTTTGTATGGATTGTGCTTTTGTGTCAAGTCTAAGCACACTTTGTCTGGCTCTGGATTCCTCCTATGCTTTTTTTCTATTAACACAAGTTTTATAGTTTTACATCTTACATTTAAGTCTATGATCCATTTAAAGTTAATTTCTCTATGGGTATTCTCCAGCACCCTTTGTTGAAAAGTCTATCATTCCTCCTTTGAATAGATATTGCCCCTTTGTCAAAATTAGTTGAGCATACCTGTGTGTGTGTTTTTCTGGGTTATCTATTCTAATACATTGACCTGTGTGTTTATCCCTATGCCAATATCACATTCTTGATTATTGTACCTACATAGTAGATCTTGATATCAGGTAGAGCAGCTTTTCCCACTTTACTATTTTTTGTCATTTTTTTAAAGCTATTATAAGGCCTGTGCCTTTCCATATAAATTCTAAAATAAACTTGTCTATGTCTTCACAAATTCTTGCTGTGGTAGAGATTTCATTAAACCTATAGATAAATTTGGAGAGAATTGGCATCCTTACTCAGTGGAGTCTTCCAATCTATAAATATGGTTGTGTCTCCATTTATTTATTTATTTATATTCTTCGTTAGCATTTTCTAATTTTCATCAAACAGACTCTGTACGTTTTCTTTAGTGTGTTTCTAAGCATTTAATTTTCTTTGGAGCAACTGTAAACTGGTATTACGTTTTAAAATTTGGTTTCGGCATGTTTATTGTTAGTACACATAAGATGATTGATATTTATGTGTTCATCTTGTACTCTGTAATCTTTCTGAGCTCCCGTACAGGTTCTAGAAGTTTATGGGAGGTTTTTGTTTTTGTTTTCGCTTTGGAGATGTCATGGTATTTTATGTATAGACAATTATGTAATTGGCCCATAGAGATAATTTTGTTTTTCCTTTACAAATGGTGTGCCTTTTATTCATTTTTCTTACCTTATTCCAGTCATTAGAACTTCCAGTACTATGTTGATTAAGAGTGATGGGAGTGGACACCTTTGCCTTGTTCCTGTTAAGTATGATGTTAATTGTAGGATTTTTTAATTGATGGTCATTATCAAGTTGTAGTAATTCACGTCTATTACTAATTTGCTAAGAGTTTTATCATAAACAGGTGTTGGATTTTGTCAAGTACTTTTTCTTTTTCTTTTTTTATTTTTAATTTAATTTAATTTTATTTTATTTTTGAGATGGAGTCTTGCTGTGACGCCAGGCTGGAGTGCAGTGGTGTGATCTCGGATCACTGCAACCTCCACTTCCTGGATTCAAGCAATTCTCCTGCCTTAGCCTCCTGAGTAGCTGGGGCTACAGGCGTGCGCCATCATGCCCAGCTAATTTTTGTAGTTTTAGTAGAGACGGGGTTTCACCATGTTAGCCAGGATGGTCTCAATATCTTGACCTCGTGATCTACCTGTCTTGGCCTCCCAAAGTGCTGGAATTACAGGCGTGAGCTACCGCACCTGGTCTCTTTTTCTGCATCAATTGATATGACCCTATGGTTTTTCTTCTTCTTTAGCTTATTGATAGGATAGATTACATCATTTGATTTTTAAATATTTAACCAGTTTTGCATACTTGGAAAAAAAATCCCACTTGGTCATGGTGCATAATTTTTAATACATTATTGAAATTGGCTTGCTAATATATATTAGCAAGCCTGTGTGTATATATATATATATTTTTTTTTTTTTTTAAAGAGACGGGAGTCTTGCTATATTGTTTAGGCTGACCTCAAACTGCTGGGCTCAAAGGATTTTCCTGCCTTAGCTTCTCAGTAGCTGGGACTATAGGCATGTGCCACCACACCCAGCTAGTTTACTACTATTTTGTTGAGGATATTTGCATCTATATTCATGAAAGATATTGATCTGTAGTTTTTGTTTTTTGCGTTTTGTTTGCTTTATGGTGCTGCCTTTGCTTGGTTTTGCTATTAGGGAAATGCCTTATAAAATAAGTTTGGAAGTGTCCTTGTCTCTTCTATGTTCAGGAACAGATTGTGTTAAATTAGCATTAATTCTTCTTAAGAAGAGATGCCACTACTGGTTTCTCCCTATTCCCACCTCCATCTGCTGCTCTGATGTCTCTGGATTGGGAAGGAGGGTCTCAGGCTTGTGGAGACAAAGAATATTCCTAAATCCAGCTGCTGGGTCTCTCCTGCTAGTTCTCCCTGTCTGCTTTGGTATCTCTCAATGGAAAGGGGAGACTCTGGTGCAGGAAAGGAGAGTATCTCCTCCAGTCACTTATTTCCAGTTAGTTTTTCAACCCATCCCCTTTACTGGTGTTGTCAGACTCACCTGATGTTGTCACTGGGACTCCAGTGTGGTCCAGGGAAATGAATGAGCCTGTCTAGGTTGCCTCCTATTGCTAGGTCAGCTTTCAACTTAGGTCTGGGTGGCCTTTCACTGTTGAGTATGGGTATATAAGATACCTTGTCACTATGCTATTCCTACAGTCTTGGGGCTCCACACCACCTTGTCTTCTGCTGACTACATTTTAGAGTTCTCCTTTGGTTATTTTTTTTTGTACTGTTTCCAGGGATTATAGTTGTGCTTAGTGGAGAGAAGCAGAAAAAACAGGTCCAAACCATCTTCTCCAAATTGGAAATGACCTTTACTTTCAATCATAGATGCCCAAGTACTCACTCAGCTCCAAAAGGTCTTGAGTTGCTTGAATTCTCCATAAATGAACAAGGCCTTAATATGAAGATGAGGAAGAGAAAAACACACAGCTATACATCATTGGAACTGATTCAATCTAGTATAGCACAAATCACAAAGAGAAAAAAGCAAGCCAACAACATGAAACCAGGAACAACATATTTTTCTTTGTAATAGACACTGGCTAGCTTGTATTTTCTTGATATTTACCTCTCTGCTTCATGTTTTTAATGTAAAGCAAAGTTTTTCATCCAATATTTTAATATGTGGATTGTGGAAAATTTGTAAAACTTGGGAGCAGTTGTATTATTTGAGAAGTTAGCTCAAACTATTGAGCAAATACAAAACATTTTATCATTCATCAGCCGTACATTAAATGAAACATCAGGGTGGAGATAAGCAGGAACATGTGTTTGTTCCTTATTTTACCTTATCTTCCCTCTTTCCTTTTTAATCATCAGTTGTAGAAAAGATGTATTAGTTCCTTAAGAAGTATTACAGGGATATATTTTTCTATCTTGAGTAGAAACTATTCCAGTTTTATACCCTCATTATTGATCAATTTTACCTGTAAAAGTCAAAAAGATGCTATTTATTGAAACTGCTTATTGAAATTACATTTAATAGGCCAATATTTATCATTTGAGGTTTTTTTTTTTTGAGATGGAATTTCACTCTTGTTGCCCAGGCTGGAGTGCAATGACGTGGTCTCAGCTCACTGCAACCTCCACCTCCCCTGTTCAAACGATCCTCCTGCCTCAGCCTCACAAGTAGCTGGGACTACAGGTCCATGCCACCATGCCTGGCTAATTTTTGTAATTTTAGTAGAGACAGGGTTTCACCGTGTTGGCCAGGCTGGTCTTGACTCCTGACCTCAGGTGATCCGCCCTCCTTGGCTTCCCAAAGTGCTGGGATTACAGGCATGAGCCATCGCGCCCGGCCCATTTGAGGTTCTTAAAGAGAGCAGTACATCCTTTGGCAGAGATGGATTGCATTGAAATAGTAGAGAACTTTTGAGGATGAGCCACCTACTTCTATGCTCATATTTTGCAAATAACGCTATAGTAGAGGGAAATTACTTTAATCAACTGTGCCTACTTATATTATGCAAGTAATTCTTATAAAATGATACCCAATTCAGTGTGATAATAGTGTAAGAAATATGCATATTAAACTTTCTAACTTTAGATAGAATCATAAGAATATATCAGGTATTGTTCCCAAAATTATTAAGGAGCAAATCTAAACTATTACAAAAGCCAACTGCATTTGAAGTAACATTTACTGATGAGTATTACTATCCTAAAACAAAATAAAAGCTTATTATAGCAATTGTATTTTACCTCCAGAAATAGCACTCTCCCACTCAGAAAATACTAGCAGCAACAAAAGTTCAACTGAAAGTCTTGGAAAAAAGCTTCCATGTTATGAAACATCTGCAGATTTTTTTGAGCTACATTAAATTTACTTAAATCAGACATATTGGAAATTGGGCTGTACTTACTAGACTATTTTTTGAATTATAGAGGAATGTTTATATTTTTGAATGATATTAGGAGGAACTCTAACAGTTGTTAGAATTTTGTGAAAAAGTAAAAAGCACAGTGAAAACCTATCTAACATTGACTACATACTATTTGTTCGTTCTAAAGAAATGGTTAGACTGCCTTATTAACTGTAGTCATAGTAATATACTCAAGTAACCCAACATGATAGTCAATATTTATATATTCAAGAATTAACTTTTAAAGTTCTAGGTAACCTAACTTTCTATTCTGGTTGAAAGAACCCAGTCTCTTCTGCTTACACTTTTCCAATAATATCCAAGAAATCGTTAGAAACAAGCTAGTCCATAGTTTGTGAACTCCTTAGGAGCAGGGATCCACTCTTACATATCTTCATAGCCCTAGAACTTAGCACCATAGTTTATACAAAATGGCACAGTGAGGGTTCACTAGACAGTTGTTAAATTAATTTTTAAAAAGAACTAATAGATAAATGTTACTCAACCTAACATTTATATGCCAAACACTGGTAGGCCATAAGCCTCACAAAAGCCCAACAAGATTCAATGCATTGATTAGCAATGTTTTGGTTGCAAACAACAGAAAACCTAAATAAAAACCTAGCTCAAATAATAAAGGGGATTTATTGGCTCATATAACTAAAAAGTCCAGTAATATGTGAGGCTTTAGATACAATTTCAACACTGTTTTGGCTGAATTTCTCTTCTGTTCTCTCGGCTTTGCCCTCATTCACGTGTCTAATTCAATTTCAGCTGGCTTCCTTCATGGCAGCAAAATAGCTACAGTCATTTCAGGACTCACATCAGCACATCTCATCCTATCCAGGGATAGAGAGTGCCTCTTAAAGTAGATGTCTTAGAAGATTCAGCATGTACCCCAGATGCCCTTGTGAAATGTCTCTCTAAGCATTAATTTAAATTGGATTACATGCTAATGGCATGAAATGATTTGCTTGAACCCATCAAAGCCAACTCTTAGACTTGGTTTGGGCTTAATCCCTCCCAAACTGCCACTCGCTGAGAACTCTGGGATTCTCTTCGGAAAAAAGACAAGAGAGCTAAGTGCTGTGTAGGCAATCAGCATATGTCCACATATTCTCAGCTCCAGTTGGGCTCAGAGAGTTTAACGATTGAGAGTGGTTTAAATCTAGATCCTAACTCTAAAGCTTGTGTTCTCACCACTTTGAATTGTATCAAGTGTTTGGAGAAACTACCAGATAGTATAAAACATTATCCTTGTTCTAACTTCAGAAAACTAAAACTAAAACTCCTATCCTAAGGAAAAAGTGTGATTTAAATAGAATATCTTCTCTTTCCCACCCCTTCCCTATAACCATTTTTCCCACTATCCTTACTTCCACTTTTCCTAACCCACTGGAATTCTTCCCATCGTTCCTACCCTAGCCCAGTGCTCTCATACTTCTGGGACAGTGGTCCATGATCCAAGATGATCTCCTCCTTTTAATTCTCAATGAACTCCTATCCCTTTAGGTGTTTGATTAAACAATTCATCATTAATAATAACATAATGCACTACCACTCACAAGGGAAATTTGCAACTTATATCATGACACTTGTTAGATACAACCCCACACACTCCTTGCCCCTAAGCATATCTCCTGTAGGAATTTGAAGGCAAGGAGACAGTAATAGATGAGTGAGAATTTTGTTGTAGACCAATCTTCCCCAAACCTCTGAAATCAAACTCCGAAAGTGATTGTTCCCATTGAGTTTTTCCATAAATGAAGTACCTTGGCTTTGCCAAATTGTCTTTTTACAAGAGCGTTGTCTTTCCTAGAGTATTTCCATTAGCTAATCCTTCTCTTTTCCCACTACCATACATTTTCAAGCTGCTTTTTATAGTTCAAGGTTGTTTTTTGATTGATGTTTCTTATGTGATAGCTGTTTTGTTTTAAGATTGTTCTTTTATCTACTGTACTTAATAATAATTATTCTCACTTAAAATGACTTCCAGAATTCAAATTGCTTTTGAATGTGATTGTATCCACTCAGTCCCTACAAACACCTAGGTTTTATTGTCTTAAGTCTTCTTTAAACACTCAAGAACTAATAATAGAAGAAAAATTAGAAGCACAGTATGTTGAAGAGTCTAAAAATTCATCTTTTTAAGAATGATGAAATTTGGGATTTATTCATCAAAATGTCAGTTGGCTACTTTGTCATCATATAAAGGCAACCCCAGTTGAATTCTAAATTCAGGAAACTGATGGAATTGAGTGGTACAGTGTTGGTTAGATCTCAAGGACATATGAAAAAAGGAAAGTTACGATACCTTAAACTGCCAACGTGTTTGGACTGAAAAGAGCTGGACTGTGGGTTGTTTAGGACTCTGAAGTGAGCCAGAATTAGACCGTGGGCTCTAGGTTACTGACCCTTGCTTTAAGGCATGCAGGCTGACACGAAGTCTATGTGTAATTGTTTTATGCTCATAAGCTTTACCAATGTTTTCTGCTTTGTTGTAATTATAAACATGTTCGCCGCTTAGCTGCCTGCATGTGAAACACTCCTTCCCGCCCACCACCTACGCGGAGAAATACTGCTGTTTCAATATTCTGAGCTGTACAGCCACTACAGAATCAACCCCCACACAGTAACTGTTAAAGTACTTATTATGTCCTCTTTAAAATCTGATATGTTAAATTCTGTTTTTTTCCTAATCGAAAGCAACATTGCAGTGTACATATTTATAGACTTATTTCTAAATTGGATTTTAAAAGACTCTTTATGATCTTTACAAGACAGTGTCACAATTGTTGAAATTTTGAGTAATTTTTATTGCTGGCAGAATGCGATTTCTTCTAAGGAAAAAAAAACCCGGTACTATACAAATCAGGGAATTTCAAATGTGGGTGGCAATTCATTTGGACATATCCATTTAAGCGGAAATGAACTAACTTATGGGCTTGATTCTGTCTGCCAACATTTATAGAGCATTCCCCACATTCATAATGTGACAGCACACTGGAGGTGGGGAGTATGGGGCGGCTGTGGGGGGATTGGCAGATGCAGTATCCCCATTAAGAGCTCCTGCTTACTGTTTCTAGCTGAATATGAAGTATTCTGTCTGCCCACTCAAGAACAGATGAGGCCAGACTAAACAGAGTCAGGACTGGGGAGTAGAAAACAATAGAATATCTTATTAAACAGAAGTTTGGAATATAGGGGAGGGGTTTCAAAATTTATACAAAAAGGCAATTTGACACTATTGTATCTTTCCTTGAATTATGTGTACAAGTTTGATTATTGGTTCTTTTCAAGTATCAAAGCAGCAATCTTAGAGCTAGTTTATTTGTGCCTGTAATACTTAAAGGCTATTTTCAGATCAAATTTTGTTAAGAAAGGCTGGGCAGGCTGAACCCTGCCTCTACACCTTTCATGAAGCAAGCATTTATGGAGCACCTGCTATGTGTCAGTCACAGAACTGAGTACAGGGAGATAACAAGAAAAGCAAGAAGGAGCCCTCCATTTATGGCACTCTGTCTAGTGTGAAGGGAGATATTGAAATAAATAATAAACATCTAGTCAAATAAATTCTATAATTGAAACATGTACTCCAGGAAAGGCTGACCAACAAAGATGACTTAATATGCTGGAGTAAACGCTGGTGTTGAGATAGGAAGAATGATTAAATGGGACCAGTGTTTAAGTGGTCAGGATATGGATAAATAATGTCCTGCTCTGTACCTTTAGTTCTCTATGTAACCTTGTAACTTAGAGGTGTGGACAATGAATCCTCAGATACTGGTGGCTCTCTGTGTATCCTTCTTCCCCATAGTCAGGATCACTGGGTTCCTGCCGGGCTCTACTCTTAGGCCAATCTTGTATTCAATTTTAAAATATCCCTGTTTCAGCTAGCATGGAGTATCCTGTCTTCTGACAGAGTGAGCAAGTTTCTGATGGCCATGAACAGCAGATGTAAGAGGAGGAGGAGGGTGCAGGACACACTCACTGAGAGCCATTAGATGAAGGAGGTACATTTATAACTATAAAGTGCTAACTATGTTGTTATCCAACTTAAAGTGACAAGGTTTAAATTGAAGTTCAGAGAGGCAAAGTGACCTATTCAAGATCACATAGCTAGTGTTAGAGCTGAGATTGTAACATAGTTTTCCTGACTTTAAAGGTGGAATGGGCCCATTCTAACCAGCCAGGCAGAGTTACTTTAAGTAAGAATGACATTGCATCCTTTTTCTTAAACTGGGTGGTGATGGGTACACTGGAGATTATTATTTGATATTTCTTAAAACATTAAATGTGTTATGATTAGGATTTTATACCTATTCAATATTTACTAAAAGAATTTTAAAAATAAAATTAAATGGGGATATTGGGTAAGCCAGGGCTTTATAAAGAGGTGTTTGTGAATTTAAAACAGAGAAAGCGAGAATTTGGCAGACAATTAGTTGGCATTGGCCAGATCCCACCAGGAATGTTAACAGTATTTTCATAGAAGCACAGTGCTGGGAAATCCAGAAGAGGTCAGGCAGAGAGCCCCAGGGTTGTTTAACAGCAGAGAACAGAGCACCAAGCACAGATTGGAAGTTCAGAAAAGCACCCAAGCCTTTGGTATGGATGAGGGACTAGCAAGAAGCAAAGCAGGGTTTCATTCCAACTTCAGATCCAGGAAATAAGACAATGTCCTGGTCACTAGAACTGAAGTCTCAGGAACAAGGAAATTGAATCTCAAGAACAATACAGAACCTATGCTAGAACTAAACCATAATGCGTAGCCTCACCAAAGTAAGAGTGTCTCAATGCACAGTCTTCTCAAAGCTGGACTGAAGTTAAAAAAAAAAATTAAGGGGCAAGCCTATAATGAAAAGGTTGTTAAAACACTATAAGGTTATGGAGAGAAGAAGATATTGGGACAATGACTACACAAATCCTAAAATGTTAGGGTGAAAAAATACTGCCTATAGGGGATATCTGGTTTTTTTTTGTTTTTTTTTTTTCCTCCTGCTTTTCTTCCGGTAACAGATAGTTTCCTAGTTTGCTTTTGAGACTCCTCCTCATTTACCATAAAGGCATAGTGGTTGTCAAAGATTCTTGCCCACCCTAGGCCTGGGACCCTAGCTAGATCAATTCTCTCCCTCCCAGAATGTTAATCTCAGAGGAAGGAAGGACAGCATGGAAAATAATTGATGCTATTTTATTCCTAATTCTGGACTTCAGTGAACACCTGGTTGCCAAGCTGTCTAGTTCCTGTCCTTGCTGAAGTCTGGGTCATCATTATTTCCTAGATTTTGGAACTATCCATATCCCTCCAATGTATTATTTGTTTTCTTTAAATTAGCTAAGGTGATTTCTGTTGATAAGAACCAAAGTATCAATGTTAAAAATGATAGCAAGATTCTGGTTCTTTTCAGAAGCAGCCTTCCCAAAGGCAGAGTCAGAATCAATGTCCCCAAGTCCACAATTTGGGGAGCCCCAAAGAGCTGCCCTCTATCTGCAGAATCATATTTCTCCAGAACTCTGCTAAGCCAGGCAGATTCTTCCATCCTAACCTCCTCCAACTCTACATTCTGACAGCTAATGAAAACATTTTCCTAAGCTCCAGAATACTTAAAGCATGACCTAATTCTCTGTGATTTCTCTACAATTTAAAACATTTCTATGATAATAGGTTAGTTAAATATTGTCTTTATATTCAATGTTGGAAAGAAATGTCAGATCTAAAACAAATACATTATCACACAAACAATATATTTTTGGATGTACTGAAATTGAGTGAAAAGATTGTGGACAGGTAAAGATATATACCTAGATTAGATCAGGCTAAACATAACCACTTTATTAGAAATGTGACCAAGAAAATGATCATTTTCTTATTAAAAAGCTAAAATAGAAAATAATTCTTTTCAGCTCCATGTCCAAAGGTTTCTTTTTTCTTAAAGCACATCATTTAGGAATTTACAAACTTGTATAGATACGAATTTTTTTCCAAGTCTTTAACTCAATCTCAATATTTTCATTATAAAAATTCAAAGAGCCACAAATGGTGAAGATAAAACAATGAGCCTTAAACTACAAAGAGGTAACTGAAGTTATTCATAGCCATTTTTACTGGCAGTCAATATGGTATTGATTTTCTCTTCTTGCTACTCTTGCAGTAATGTCCTTGGCTTGAAACTCAGCCTAAGCTAGGAAATCTTAGCAAATGAAATAATTCAAACCTAAGAAAATGGCAAGAGGAAACAAGACAGTGAAAGCCTGTATATATACTTCAGGGATGAAAATAACTGTGTACTGGTAGTTCATTCTGCTAGTCAGAAGGTGGTACCATGGTGACCCAGGCTGAGATTAGGCCCAATATGAAATTCCTGGCTTCACTATGCTCCACAACCAAAGACCACATGCATATCCTAGCTAAGAGCATCTATAGTCACACGAAGTGGCCAAGAGAGTCTGGATCTGGATGGATTCACATCACCATTACTGCAAAACCTACTCAAAGTGCATGCCCTACTGACTGTGAGTCAATAGCATTATCTGAGTACATGAGGAAAAGCAGAATCTCATTCAAATTTAAAAAGAATTGATCAAATTGGAAAATTTTAAAACTATCATGCATTAAAACAGACCATTACAGAAGCCCTGGGGAAATTCATTCCAGAAGTGGAGCACAATGATTTCTTACAAAATTGAACATGTTGAGGACTATGTTGAGTAATTCACAGGAAAACATCAAAGCCCAAATGTCAACTGTGAAAACTAGATTCCACATAAAGAAACATCAATTATAGCATCATATTTGATCAATGTAATTTCAGTTACTTTGAACAAGTCCATAAAATGACAAGTCTATGCTTTGTAAAATTGTCATTAATCAAATCAAAGAGTCACATACGTACAAAAAGCTAACATGGTAGATGAACTGTGTCAGCCTCTAAATCACAACAGTGGTTATAAGACACCAGCTTTTAAATATTCCTTTCCTTCAGCATCTTCTTGAAAACATATTTTCTGGGGAACATTTACTATCCGACAAGTGTTAAGTTCAAAGTAAAGCCACAATTATTCTACATTAAAAGTACGAAGATGGGTCATTTAAATATTTTTCAAAGGACTTTTCAAAATAGTGATATAAGGCCAGGTGCCGTGGCTCACACCTGTAATCCTAACACTTTGGGAGGCCAAGGCGGGCAGATTGCCTGAGCTCAGGAGTTCAAGACCAGCCTGGGCAACATGGCGAAACCCCGTCTCTATTAAAAATACAAAAAATTAGCGTGGTGGCACCTGCCTGTAATCCTAGCTACTCTGGAGGCTGAGGCTCGAGAATTGCTTGAACCCGGGAGGCAGAAGTTGCAGTGAGCTGCGATCATGCCATTGCACTCCAGCCTGGACAACAGGCACTTCCCGTCCCCCTGACTCTGTCTCAAAAAAAAAAATAGTAATATAAAAAGATTATTAATTTTTGGAGTGCAATATTCAGGATATGAGTCATGTTTATTTTCACGGAGCAAAACTTCCTATAGCCACAGGAAAAGTTGTACCTTGTTGCAAATGGCAAAGTTCCATAGTAAGAGAGGCCTGAAATTGAACTTGGCATGTAAATGATACAGTCCACTTATAAAAGGAGAGAGCCAACGGCACCACAACCAAACTAAAATCTGCAGTGTCCACATAGACAGTCTCCCTGTATCCCAGCATATTTGTTTAAGCCCTTCTTTGCAGAATCTTCCAGAATTGTACAGAATGATTTCCTGAGCTACTCCTACACTAATTTCCTTTTGCCAAAGCATGGAATGAACCCAGTAACTTTTTTCCCCTCTGTCCCGTTTCTCTTGCTAGTAGGAAAAACAAAAACAAACACCTTAAGCTTTGTTCGTGTGTACATTTTAGTTAACTATGATACTATCCTTTTCTAACACTAAGTAATATGTCATTATTCAGGTATTTTCCCATGCTGGCATTTCATAGAAATAATAGAAGTAACCTTACAGTTCACCCAATCTAACACTTCACTTACTGATAAGACAAAATTGTGTCCTAGAGTTAGAAGATTGGTTTTGGTTCACTTCTCTAAAGCATAAAAATGATTGCTTTTGCCATGTTTGCCATTTCATTGGCACTGTATTCTCTTTCCACATACACTGGAATAGCTCATTTATTCTGGGTTTTAAAAGAAAGGCTTAGCTCTAAATGACACGACTAACTCTGCAAATTACACAAATACATTGCGTTGAATAAAACACCCATTTAAATGACTAGTATGTGCTCATTAATGTAGACAGCAAATGCTTAGGGTAATTTTTTTTTTGAATAAGCTACTGCCCATTAGAACACATGATAACAATTAGATGTCAAAAATATAACTAAAGAGAGTTGTGCAGTCTTCCTGGTAGATCTGCTGTTGGTATCAGACACCATTGAACTAGATGGCCCCACATTGGATTTTCCAGACACTGCAACATATGCCATCCTATGCAGTAAATAGCGAGATCCAGTGTCCAATACATTTTGTCAGGTGTCATTTGATAATAAGAATTCTAACCGATTAGAAATTGTTGACTGGGTATAGGAAACTTCTAGGAACAGACCCTGATCAAAATGCAAGGAATCTGGGATTGGTTACCTGGTATGCTTAGGCTTAAAGACAATAAAATTAAGCTAGTGTTAAGGTATGCTACTTTGGCAGCCTAGTCTTTCACATTTAATTGAGCTATCACCTCTGTTCACCCAGAATGAATACCCATTAAAGATAAGACTTCTTGGGCAATCTCATGGCTAATGCCATAGACCATATAAAGCACATGAATAGAGTGATTGTGTATCCAGTTTCTCCTGGATATTTTATGCTCATTATTTTTGTTGTGGATGATAAATCCTAGGGTGAGGAGATGAATGAAAATTGGATATAGTAGCTGCTTCAGTTGGTGTCAGCTTGAAGTTGGTGAATGGCAACAGACTTCTGTGGCAGTGCTTAAAAAAAAAAAAAAAGAGCAGATCAACACACAAAATATTTTATGTCTTCAAATTGCTAGGATAAAATGGCCAAAAATAAAACTCAAAATTTGATCAGTGGGCTGTTGAATAATGTCAATTAAACCCATAGTTTCTGCAGGTCTCTTGTGTAAAAATCAGAGCAGCTATTGAGAAACAGCAAATCTATAAGAATTAGAACAGGCTGGGCATGGTGGCTCACATCTGTAATCCTAGCACTCTGGGAGGCCGAGGTGGATGGATCACTTGAGGTCAGGATTTCTAAACCAGCCTGGCCAACATGGTGAAACCTCATCTCTACTAAAAATACAAAAAAAATTAGCTAGGCATGGTGGCGGGTGCCTGTAGTCCCAGCTACTCGGGAGGCTGAGGCAGAAGAATGGCTTGAACCCAGGAGGCGGAGGTTGCAGTGAGCCAAGATTGCACCACTGCACTCCAACCTGGGCAACAGAGCGAGATTCCGTCTTCAAAAAAAGAAAAAAAAGAACTAGAATAGTGATTTTTTGGAAAGAATTGAATGACTCAAAGGGTAGCTTCTTTTCCTTTTTTGGATAAGGCTATTCCTGCATTTCTTGAAGAACTTCTAAGGGCCTTACCTGAGGACGTTGTCAAACAAGGGAAATCTGAGGCCAGGTGCCTGAATCCACCAACCTTGATTGTCTCCAGGCCTGTAATTAGAGTCCCTAGAGGGCCTTTTTGATTAATACAACAAACACAGCCTTGAATTTTGGAGAGCCTGCCTTGAGCTATCACAACAATCGCAGCTCTTCATCTAATTCTCAAACCTGAGTCGACATACAGACATCTCCAGAGATTGAGAAAAGGCTGGATACACTTAAGCATGGACCCTGTAATAACAAGTATGTACTATGGTTTTCTTTCTAAATATGCACAAAGGAAATTGTAGTTGTTTACTAGAGTAACTGTGTGCTGAGGAAAGAGAAATACTCAGGACCTTCAGGGATGGTTGGACACTGGCTCTGAGCTAACGCTAATTCCAGGGGAGGGGGGTTGATTATCAATGTGGTTCACTGGTTGGAATGAAGGCTTAAAGAGATCAGGTAATGAATAGAGTTGTGACCCATGGAGGCCCAGTGGGCTCCTGAAACTATATAATGATTATATTCCTGATGCCTAAATGTGTAGTATCAGTACAGATAATCTCAGCTGATGATCAAATCCCCACACTGCATTTCTGATCCCAAAGTAGCAGTTTGCATCTGTTTTCGGCATAATTATTAATTAGTATTCCCTTTTACTATGAAAAATATCCTGGTTTTAATGAGAAAGTATGTGGCCACGCTAGCCATTTTGGTAGGAAAGACCAAAGAAAACTCTTAGAATTCCCCTCCCTGTCAGAAGAGTAAATAAAAAGCCATATTCTGGGGAGAAGGCTAGGAGAGGTGGGGAGGCGATGCAAAGTTAAATGCTTGGAAGTCTTCAAAGATGCATGGAGTAGCTTACTTAGCTTATGCAGAATTCACCTGGGACTCAGAAAATGTTTCACAAAGACCCTTGTCCAGTTGATTATCATAAACTTAATCTGCTTCTTGAGTCATGGTGGTCAATCCAGATACAGTTTCTTTACTGGAGCAAATAAAAACAATTTTTGGTTTGCATCTATTAATCTGACAAATGCTATTTCAAAAAATAGAGAATCTCAAAGAAGTTTATTTTTACTTTTTGGAAACCATAGTTTACTTTTCTTGTCTCGGGATTATAGTTCTTGAGCTCTGTGCTACAATTAGGTCCACAGAGTACTTGATTGTGTCACCATTCCATAGGGCATCATGCTAGTAAACTATGTTATTGTATCATGCTCCAAAAAACTGTCTGAAGCACATAAGGATATCCTTTCCAAAATGAAGAATAAGTTACTGCACCTTGCACCTGATACCATTGAAGAAGGAAACATAACACTTTATAGGCTTCATTGGATTTGGAAAGTAACCGATAATATGGGTGTGTTTCTTCGATTCATTCACAGGGTGACATAAATGAGTGCAAGGTCGGGCTGGGACCCGGAACTAGAAAAGGCTAGACAGTCCAGGCTTCACTGCAGGCGGCTTTACTTGGCTTTTGTGACCTACTGAATACAACAGAACTCGAAGCTTTTGTAACTGATTGGAATGCTCTCTAAACCCTGTGGAAATTCCAATTAAAAAATCACAGCAGATGCCCCTGGGGTGTTTGAACATAAGCACATCCACTTTGCCAAACAATAATTCCCCTTTTGAGAAACAGCTTTTGTTTGCTATCGGGTCCTGGTACAGGCTAAATTACAGAGATTTGCATTAAAAATGGACATTCCCTGAGATACTCCTGTGTTTTCTTGATAAGCTCATGAAAAAAGTCATTACCCTGAGAAAACATAACCTATACATGGGCTCAACTATATGGGCTTCCCCTCATCAAGGCTGGCCGGGCTATTGCCACTGCTGAGTGTCCAATATGATAAGCCTCTGAGGTGGTACTCAATTCTAGGGGACCAGAAAGGCACTTGCTATCAGGCTGATTATATTTCTTCAAGGAAGGACAGTTTTTATCGTCATTGGAATAGACATTTATTTCGGACTTGGATTTAAATGATTGCCATACATCTGTACCACCATCTATGAATTTAATAAACACTTTGTTCATTAACAACCTCTCTTTCTTCTTTTAAGGCAATACACTCATCTCCAAGGAATCACAGTTTTTATATGCCCCGTCACTTGAAAGCAGTTTACCTTTATAGAATGGCAGAATGCCTATTGAACATTCAATTATGTAGTTCAGAAAACAGTATCTTACCAATCTAGAGTGATATTCTGTAGAAGCAATAAGTGCTCTGAACCATAGACAAATATTTGGTTCTCTTTCTTCTATTGTGTCTTAGTCAGTTTGGCTGCTATAACAAAATACTTCAAATGGGTAATTTAAAAACAACAGAAATTTATTTCTCACAGTTCTGGAGACTTGGAAGTCCGAGATTAAAGTGCCGGCAGACTCAACGTCTGGTGAGGGCTTACTCTGCTTCATAGATGGTGCCTTCTTTCTATATTCTCACATGGCAGAAAAGGGATCAAGGCAGCTGTCTTCAACCTCTTTTATAAGGGTACTGATCCCATTCATGAGGACAGAACTTTCATGATCTGATCACCTCCCAAAGGCTCCATGTCTTAATATCATTACTTTGGTGTTAGGTTTCAACATATGAATTTTCGAGGGACACAAACACTCAAACCATAGCCTATAGCAACACTATATGGGTCCAAGAACCACTGGGTGAAACAGAGAGTGACACCTCTTGCTATTAAACTAATGATCCTTTGTTCCCTCCTTTCTTAGGCTTTGCTGATTTAGAATTCTTGATACTCAAGGATTTCCTCCTCCAGATATAAAAAATTATGGTTCCGTTGAATTTGAATTAGAAGAAACAATCTCCACCTAGCTATTTGATTCCTTGTGCCATCGAGAAACAGGCTAAGAAGGGAATACAGTCAAGTCTTACATAAAGTGTGCTGTTTACATTCTGGAATCTTGTATTTTCATATTTATTATGACTTGTTTGGTTTAAGACAGTAAAATGTCTTATTCTAATAAAATTAGTATAATAATTTTCTGACAGATATCAATGAAGTGTCTTGAAAAAAGGGGCGTCTTTTCCTAATTTGTGTAAAAACACCCTATAGACTAATGAGTCCCTGGTTATAATGATGCTTAGGAGAGTTGAATCTGTCTATCCAAGGTAGCATAGTTGCTGCTATACAAAGGGGTGAAGAAGTATATCGATGCAACACAGAGGATATCTGAGATGCCTCCTAGTCATGCAAATATTTTGTCGCATTGGACTTTTCGTTTTGTGTATGACCTTATAATCTTCCCCAAAGCACCCGAGACTTTGTTCTCTTTACAAGTCTGGAGAAATGAGTTTAGAGGAGGATACAGCATGAGGAGAATTGCCTCCTCTTTGAAGATAAACACTCCAGTACATCACCATGAATGATTGTTTGATGTCCCTGTATTTCTCAAGAATAATTTCAGATGAGCACAGTCTTGATCACACGTCTGAATGAAAGTTTCCAGAAGCTTGAAGAGATGATATATTTGGCTCCTGTGGTTATTGTAACAGAAGGGATTACACAATGGGAGGTTCTGCCCAAATCTCTGACTGAAATGCTGCAATTTCTCCCTGTTCTCACACAAAAGAAAGCCACTAAAAAAATCAACTATCTGATATCACTATAATTATTATGTGGTATATGTATAAAATAATTAAGTCAACCTACAAGTAAAATTTAAAAACATTGAATATTTGATTTTATAAAAGCAATTTAGATTTTAAACAGTCCAACCTTGTTTCAACACAACAGAAATCCAGTGTTGCAAAAGAATGTTGACAGTTTCTTACAATTAATTGAAATGAGATCTAACTTTTGAGGACAGAATACATATAACACTGACACATGCAGTGAAAAGTTGACAGTGTCATTTCTCACAATGCCGAAGGTGACCAATTGTATGATTTCCAGGATATTCCTCTTGAAATATCCTATTTACTTGTCTAGATCCCATTTAAGGGGTCGGGGTATGCTGCAAGGTATTGCCTGCAGAAGCCTGAGAGGAGTTAGATGCCAAATAGGGCAAGGTGAAATGTTTTCCTAAGCAGTCAGAAGCCCATAAGTAAAGGAGTGCATATAAATTATGGTGGAAAAGGGATGGCAAAGACAAGAAAAAAGTTATGAGTTAGGTCAGGTGCCAGGAAAGTAGAAATAAATCTGAGAGTAGAAGGGTCAGGGAAAAAGGTTTCAGCATAGAGTCCACAAAAGATGCCAGCATACTGGTTACATGGTATGTGAACTGTCCAGAAAATGTTATGAGCCATGCAGGACCAGGCATTGATTAGAAAGTTTCTGGACCAGAGAGGGGAGGCTGAGTTACAAGTAGCAGCATAAAATGTTAAAGCCTCTAGGTTTTAGCCCAGACAGCACTTACAGGCTTTTGTCTGCACCTATGCTCATAACATAGTTGTTGGGATGCAGAGCTCTGCTACTGGGGATGCCTGCCATATCCCTTTCTGGGTCACTGGGTTACTTTTGCCTGTGAAGAAGAAAGGTGATCCACTTTGCTTCATCATGTTACATGAGGACTTAGCACCTCTTCCACTTTTATGTGAAGATAGAACTGGCTCTTATGTGTAAGGAGGACCCCCCACGCCAAGCAAGTTGTTCCTTTCTTAACTTTTGAGAATTACAAATTGTCCTATGACACATAATAGAACTACCATTGGTTTACATGGTTGAAAAGTCTTTCTCTTCAAAATTCTCAAGAGAAAGAAGGGCAATCGTTCTTATAGGCAATGCTATTTATTTATATCAATGCAAAATTCCAACAAATCACAAGGGAAGAGAAAGGAATCAAACCTTAGATCTATCTATTTGGCAACGTAATTAATAACGAGATAGATGAGTGTTATTGTTTGGATAATTCTAAACAAAACACTCTAAACAAAATTCAGGAATAGATTTATATAAAGGCCATTATGCCTTAAAGGCAAAATTGTTTTGTATAAAGTGATTTTTGAATTCTAAAGGAGCTTACATTTTTCTAGATAGCCATCAGTTGATCTTTAAGTCCCAATCATTTAATATCTGGTAAACTCCAAACCATTGGTTTAATTCCATATTTCCATGGTCTAATTTTATCTTTTTAAATATATTGTTATTAAGTAGTTACCAGGAGCTAAAAGTACCATGTATGCCAAAACAAAAATAAAGAAATAATTTTATTGAAATTTTACTATGTAGAAAACAAAAGCCATTATCTATTTCTAAACATGCCAATCGCAAAGGACAATTTTTAACATAATAAGGATTGATATTTTATTCAGCCAATATCTACTATCAAAACACAAAAGAGATAAAAATTCTTGCCCTCATGGAACTTACATTATGGTTAACTTCTGACTACATCCTTCTCCATATTTAGAAACTATCCAGTCTTATCAATCTGCCTTCTGCTTCTTTCCTCAAATTTACTCTTTTTTTCACATCCCCTCACCACTGGATTTATTTAGGCTTTCATTATTGCTTTTAATATTTATTTATTCATCTATTTCCAGATAATTCATGCACTTGGTAAGAAAATACATAGAACAGTAAAAAATGCCTAACACCCAAACTTGTGTGTTCTCCTTTCCTCTTCTCGGAGACAACCACTTTTGCTGGGTTTTTGAGTATCTGGAAAGATACTCAGTGCCTAATTGTATTTTATATAAATGGTAACATACTATATACACTCTATTTTGTATCTTGCTTTTTAAAATTAATATATTAGAGGGATTTTTCTATACCAGCACATATTAGCCTCATTTATTTTAATAGATTCATGGTTGATAAATATTTATCAACCCACAATTTACTTAAATAGTCCCCTATTGTATTAGTCAGGATAGGTTAGCTTATGTTGCAGAAACAAATAACCCTACAAACCTCGGTGGTGTATTTCTTGCTTACAAAATGTCTGTTGAAGTTCTGGGCAACTGTCCAGGGCAAATGCCTTCCATGTGGCTGCTCAGTGATGGTTTATTATTGATTCTACCATCCTATTGCTATGCCATCTGGAACAAATGTTCTCCTTAGTCAATGCAGCAGAGGAAGAAGGAGCTTTGGCATAGAAGTAGGCCCACATTGCTTCAGTCTGAAAGAGGCACACATACACTTTTTCCAATCCATTCACCAGAACTAGTCTCCTGGCCTTTCCTAACTGCAAGGAGAGCCGAGAATAAAATTCTCGCATATGCCTGAAAGAGAAGAGAGTTGGCCTTGCATTTAATTAAAAATCCCTTTGAAAAACTATATTTGAAAGCCATATTATTAGTCTAAATCTTCTCTTTTTTTCTTGTTTTTTGAGACAGAGCCTCACTCTGTCATCCAGTACCCAGGCTGGAGTGCAGTGGCATGATCTTGGCTCACTGTAACCTCTGCCTCCTGGGTTCAAGCCATTCTCCTGCCTCAGCCTCTGGAGCAGCTGGGATTACAGATGTGCCCCACCAATGCCCAGATAATTTTTTTTTTTTTTTTTAAGTAGAGATGGGCTTTTACCGTGCTGGCCAGGCTGGTCTCGAGCTCAAGACCTCAAGTGATTCACCAGCCTAGGCCTCCCAAAGTGCTGGGATTACAGGCATGAGCCACCACACCCAGGCTTAAGTCTTCTTAAGGTGGTACCTTATATATTTTTGGGTGTTGAATAAACATACGTTGGCCAACCAGCATTAGTGGAGTACTCATACTCGTTGATAGCATACCCAATCAATGAACAGCCTTTTACAAGTATAAAATAGCTTAGTTAAAAATGACCATCACAAGTTACATCTGAATTATTGCTGCCATTTTCAGAGAAAGTAAAGATGAAAGATAAATATCAAATATTTTAGGAATCATTTTAATACTGGTTTGGTTCATATTCAAATAAACTACAGAATCTCTCAGATTGGCAATAAGAAAGATGAATGAGTACACTAATGTTTATAGTAGCATTATTCACAATAGCCAAATGATGGAAGCAACTCAAGTGTTCATCAACAAATGAATGGATAAACAAAATATGCATATACATTCAATTAACTATGATTCAGCCTTAACAAGGAAGAAAATTCTGATACTTGCTATAACATGGATTAACGTTGAGGATATTGTGCTAAGTGAAATAAGCCAGACACAAAAGGACAAATACCATACGATTCTACTTGTGTAAGGTGCCTAGAGTAGTCAAATTCACAAAGACTGAAAGTAAATGGTGTTTGCCAGGCCCTAAGGGGAGGACGGGATGAGGAATTATTGTTTAATGGATATAAAGTTTCAGTTTAGCAAAATGAAGAGTTCTGGAGATGGATGGCTGCACAACAATGTGAATATACTTAATGCCACTAAATTATGTACTTCAAAATGGTTAAAATAGAAAATATTATGATATTTTGTATATTTTGTATATTTATTTTGTATATTTTGTTATGTATATTTTACCACAATAGAAAAAAAGGTGTACAAGTAACAGTCTTTCGAGAATGATGACAAAAATCTGTGAGAAAAACTTGCATTGCTCTGATTCCTTAAAGGAACTAAAGAGGCAATGGGTATGAGTAGTGAACTAGCAAGCTAGAAAGAGAAAAGGCTGTAGTCAGAGAATAAGAAACTGGAGTTAATGACTTAGGATGTAAAAAAATTTCAAGTGGTGACAAGATCTAGGATATGGCCATGGGAGCAGGTGGCTGCGGTGGAGTAAAGGAAAAGCTAATGGAATTTGTGCATGCCAAAGAAGCAAGAGGCCAAAATGCTGAAAGGGACAGCCACATGAATGTTTAAATCACCCAGGAGGAGGACAGAGTTTGGGATGAAGAGGAAGATTGTAAGGAGCTAAATCTATAAATAAGTAAAATAGGAAAGTTCATCCCTTTTGATTAGCATTTCTGGACTATATTTAGCCTCTAGATACAGTCATACACCAGAGGAGCTTGGAGAAGACAGCTTGTATAAATGAGAATGACAGCAAGCTAAGAAGAGCAGTCCCATGGACTGTTCAAGTCTGCAAGAGCAGCACATTCCTTCCCTGTAGGAAATGCGCGTGGGAAAGCATATTACAATCAGAAGCTATTTAGTGAACACGGGATGAGGGAAAGGGTGGTGACAGTTGAGAGAGGAAGAGGAGAATTGTAGTGCTTAAATGCCTAATGACATCACCCCATAATAACCTGGTTTATCAGCCTCCAAAATAGGGTCACTCACCACAGGGTCGCAATAGAGCAGTTAGGATTTGAATATCTCTCTTCCACTGGACACGCTGAGCGGGCATTGCCAAGTTCTCTCTTTGATGTCCTTTTATCTAGGCATTCATGCTGACTACTCAACTTTGGTTGACAACCCCCACCTTTTTTTTTTTTTTTTCTTTTTTAGAGACGAGGTCTCACTCTGTCACCCAGGCTTGAGTGCAGTGGTACGATCATAGCTCAGTGCAGTCTCTAACTCCTGGGCCTAAGAGACCTTCCCACCTCAGGCTCCTAAGTAGCTGGGACTACAGGGATTTACCACCAGGACTGGCTTTATTTTTTTCTTTATAAAAATAATGGCATCATTTAATGTGTAACCAGTTATAAAATGACTCAGGAGACATTCTGCCTCTGTAAATTATGTTGGCATTTCCTAGTGACTGAATGTTTGTGTTCCCCCCAAATACCTATCTTGAAGTCCTAGTGTCCAGTGTAATGGTATTGGGAGGTGGGGCATTTGGGAGGTAATTAGGTTTAGGTGAGGCCATGAGGGTGGAGACCCCATGATAAGACTAATACTCTTAGAAAAAGAGGAAGAGACGTGAGATATCTCTCTGTGTGTGTACGCACACCAAGGGAGACCATGTGAGGACATAATCAGGTAGATAGGAACCCCACTCCAAGAACCAGGCAGGCACCCTAATCTCAGACATCCAGCCTCAGAACAATGAGAAACATCTGTTGTTTAAGCTACTCAGTTTACGGCATTCATTATAGCAGCCAAAACGAAGAAAGCATTTTTTCTGATAACATTCTTTTTTGTCAATTTTAGTAGACTCTAGGAGCTGGGTATTTGCCTTACCTTATAGCAACTATTTTACTATCACTGTTATCATTACTGTTTTATTATTTTGTTCAGCTTCTCAAAATTTCTGATGCTCGGACTGCCCTTCTAGCCATATTATTATTATGTTTTCATTAATTCATTCATTTCAGTGAGTCTTCTACATAAAAGGCACTTCCACTGGTACATTATGTACTAGGGTCCCAAGGGTCCTAAACTAAGCTGGATCTGTCATGGAGAGACCTGAGTTCCTAAAAGAATGATCTGATTTGGACCAAGGACCACTCTAATGGAAATGGGTTCTTAGACTCAACTCTGGAGGAGGCTGCCACTAATTGGATTTTGCTCAGGCATCAATCCAATTTTGAAGGGCCATTTTAACTTGCTGCCTCTTTGTTTTTGTTGAGTACTTAGAGAAGTGCATTAACACTTCCATGTCCCTAGAGATTCTTTTAGCATAGTATCACATTAAGAAAAAAAAAGCCTGTGGTATCCTAAGCATAAAATAGCTTTTCATTTATTCCTACCTCCAAAATTTTAATTTATTTTTCCTTTTATTATGGATAGCTTGTTATAGATGCAGATGGGAGGGAACATCAGTATGCCTTCTCCCGGATTATTTACCTTTGGATTTTCAACTTAAAAACATTTTTTTCTTTATATTATATATGTCAATTACCAAATAATTAGAAAATACCCAGAAAACATAAACAAGAAAAACAAAACTAGATAGCATCCACAATTCTACTCTCAATCACATTTAACATTTGATTACACATCCTTCCAATTATTTTTAATCTGCTGTCTGGTTGTGTCTCTCTTCCGTCTTTTACTATGTGTAAGAAAACAGTTCTTTCACATATGCCATCATACATACTATACATATTATTCAGTAACTTGTTATCTTTTGCCTGCATTGTGAACATCTTTCTGTGTTGATACATAGAGATTGAAGTCTCCCAATTCCATAATCTCCTTCTTATAATGTCTTCCTGTTTGAAAAATGACCAGAATTCCTAACACGATTAACAAGGACCAGTCTGCCCTCAAGCTCATCTTATACTGGTTTTTCTGTACTCCAGACACTTCAATCATTCCTCATTTGCTTGGAAAGACATGCTGTTATCCATGTGATATGGTTTGGCTCTGTGTTCCCACCGAAATCTCATGTTGAATTGTAATTCCCAATATTGGGGGAGGGACCTGGCGGAAGGTGATTGGATCATGGGAGCAGATTTTCCCCTTGCTGTTTTTGTGATAGTGAGTGAATTCACATGTGATCTGATGGTTTAAAAGTGTGTAGTACTTTCCACCTTGTTCTCTCTCTCTCTCCTGCCACCATGTGAAGATGTGCTTGCTTCCCCTTTGCCCTTCCATCATGACTGTAAGTTTCCTGAGGCCTCCCCAGTCATGCGTCCTGTATAGCCTGTAGAACCATAAGCCAACTAAACCTCTTTTCATTATAAATTACTCAGTCTCAGGTAGTTCTTTATAGCAATGTGAGAACAGACTAATACACCATGCTCTTGGCTGAAATTTCTTCCACCTATATACCTCTTTTCCTGAAAAACTCCTGCTTATCTTACTTATATAAAGTCTTTATTTTAAATGTAGGTTATATCTTCCTGTTATATGATCTTACAGCACCCTGTTTTCATCATGGCACTTATCACAAATGTAATTAATTGATGATTAACATAGTTATTTAAGGGATCTCTTTCCCACCAAACTACAAGCTCCATGAGGTAAGAGACTAGTTAGCTTAATATTTGTGCTCCTAGCAGCTAGCAAAGTGCCTGGCACCTAGTAGGCACTCAGTAAATGTTTGTTGAGTGAATTGTAGTGGATTTAAGATAAAAGGAGGAAAGAGCAGGTGCAAATATAAATTTGTAGGTCTTAAGATGACAAGTTGAGGTGCCCTGCATTGCCCAAACTAACAAACAATACAGTCAGGAGGGCTAAAGGTGATTGTAACAAATTAAAAGGCAAGATGTCTGCTGATGCCTTCTTTGCACAGAACTGAAGAGAAGAATGTAAGAAGAAAAACCCAAAGGACTCTTTTGATTTTGCAGAATTTGATCTGAGAGGTAGAAGAGAATGTCTGGGAAAGAGAAGTCTAAATTTGATGAAATTGCAAAGGCGAATAAAGTATGCTATGATTGGGAAATGAAGGATTACAGACCAGCTAAGAGAGGCAAGAAGAAGAAATTTTATGCCCCTAAAAGACCACCATCTGGTATTTCCCATTCTGTTCAGAATTCTGTCCCAAGATTAAATCCATAAACCTTTGTGTCTCTATTGGAGAAGTAGCAAAAGAAAGCTGGGTGAGATGAGGAATAACTTAAGTGACAGTGAAGAGCACTCTTACATCACTAAGGCAGCAAAGCTGAAGGAGAAGTATGAGAAGGATGTTGCTGACTGTAAGTATAAAGGAAAATTTGATGGCACAAAGCATCCTACTAACGTTGCCTGGAAAAAGGTGGGAGCAGAAGACGAAGAAGATGAGGAGAATGAAGAGGAGGAGGCGGTAGAGGAGGATGACTCTAAAACCGTTTATCTATCTCCATGTGAATATCTTAGAGTATGGGAGCATTGTAATTGATATGTTTCTTATTGTGAAGTGTCTATTGGCCTCATTAGGTTTAATTACAAAATCTGATGATGATCATACTGTAGTCTCTCAAAGTGCTCTAGAAGTTGTCAGTGGTTTATATGAAGTGGCCATGGGTGTCTGGAATACCCTGAAATGGTACCAAAGTTGTATGAATCTCCAAACATTTTAAAAATGAAAAAGCACCCTTGTGTTCTGTTCAGTGTGTACTTTGTTGTTGGTGTGACAAGGCATTTAAAGATGTTTCTGACTTTTTTTTTAATTTGTAAGGTGGTGTTAACTGTATGGTTATTGGCTAGAAATCCTGAGTTATTAACTGTTCATATTTATAGTTTGTAAAAAGAACAAAACAACCAACACAAACTCTTGATGCTTTGTATTGAGCCTATAGGGAAAGATGTCTTTTGTAGGGGCCATAGCTCAGAGGGTACACTGTGAGGCTGGAACTGTTTCCACTGTGATGGGCTTCCGTTTAGTTTAGGATAGTCTTGTTTTTTTATATAATGACATAGCATTGTGCTGCTTGGAATAAGGGGGTCAGGTGGCATGAGAAGTATTAGAATTTTTTTTTTTAGTTAAATGCGGTCATTTTTAAATTGTTTTTAGACAAACTGTAGAGCTCTTCACTGTCAGCAAAGCAAAGAGCCACTGTGTCAATGGAGTTCAATAGCCTTCCGTACTTAAACAAGATTTGCAATGTTCTGGTTTTTTTTTATGTTTCAAATGCTGAAATGTCTTCAAAGTTAAATAAACTGTATTTCAACTTTTAAAATGGTGACAACTTCAGGAAACTGCCTTTTATAATTACTCTCTTCTCGGTAAGGTAGGAGATGAGAAAGTCTTCTGGAAGTGATTAAGATTCTGGGAGGTGGAAGAAAGGGTAGCAGATATTGAAGATAACATGAAACATTTTGGAATAATCATGGTGAACAATTGGAAAGTTGGGCAAGTAATATAATATCTCTTTAGGCCATGTGAGGGTTAAGGTTAATAGTCATTAATAAATGGCAATATTAACCTACCTGGCATAGGATTTTCTTCAGCAGAATATCAGAGCCTGAGTGGGAGTGGTAAAGGCAGACTTAAATAGACTCATTTAGGGATAGTAACATTCCAGAAGGTAGGACAGAAGGACAATTTTGAAAATAATTTTAGGATACTGGCAAAAGAACATTTAAGTAGGTTGGATTATTGTATCTATGGTGTATAAGAAAGAAAGTGAAGTCAAAGTGTTGTCAGAACAAAGGATCAATGGGCTAGAAATCTAATGAGACTTAAAAAAATTGTGGTGAGAGTATATTTCAAGGAGAAAACGGAAAAAAAAGAGGAAGCTTTGCTCACAGCACAGAATCTTTAATCCCTTTGAAGTTGATTGTAAGTTCCAAAGAATGACTATGAGAGTGGGTGGCTGAGGTGGGATGATGGAGGTCATTGTGGGAGATGTGTGACGCAGGTGTCACACAGACCACCCAGGATATTGTATCACCTAGGATGAAAGCCTAGCTTGAGATACAGAGGAAGAGTGCCAAAAACTTCAGAGAATGGAAGAGGATGTGACCAGGATATTAGAAATATGGTTCTACCAACCCAAATGTCCATCAATGATAGACTGGATTAAGAAAATGTGGCACATATACACCATGGAATACTATGCAGCCATAAAAAGGATGAGTTCATGTCCTTTGTAGGGACATGGATGAAGCTAGAAACCATCAATCTGAGCAAACTATCGCCAAGGACAGAAAACCAAACACTGCATGTTCTCACTCACAGGTGGGAATTGAACAATGAGAACACTTGGACACAGGGTGGGGAACATCACACACTGGGGCTTGTAGTGGGATGGAGGGAACGGGGAGGGATAGCATTAGGAGATATACCTAATGTAAATGACGAGTTAATGGGTGCACCATACCAACATGGCACATGTATACGTATGTAACAAAACTGCACGTTGTGCACATGCACCCTAGAACTTAAAGTATTAAAAAAAACTTCTAGAAAAAAATATACTATTATATATAGCAAAAAAAAGAAATATGGTTCTAGACATTGCTATAGTTTAAATTATGTACATGAGACTGCTTAAGGAGAGCTCATAGCATGAGAAAATGGAAGAAGATCACCAATATTTACAGAAGAAGGAAAGGAAACTAAGCCCATTAAAAAGATAGGAAAACGTGGCCAGAGAGGTAAGAGGAAAACCAATATGAAGTGCTGAAAGCAAAGAAGGTGATACCAATTGTAATGTGCTTAGAATAGTGTCTTGCTATTTTTTAACTGAAAAAAATACGTCAATGAAGAAGAGAGTTTAAAAGAGATGATGGTTATATTTAGTGATGAATGAGTTCTTGGTGACCACACAGGAAGTTGTAGAGTGGATATGATGCATCAAATTTAATATTTTAATTTTCCCTTTCTTTCAGATTTTCTGAGAAATATATAGTAATCAGTCATGGGATAAGAGGTCTTATCATTCTTTTCCGCTTTAAAATACCTGTTCTCATTATAATCATACACTGGTTTTAAAATTTCTTAGGAGACTTCATCACCTTCGGATAGGTCAGTGATTTGTAGCCTAGTTCCCCACCTCCTTAAAAAAACATCAGGTTAGTCTCATGGGAGCATTGCAATTCAGCTGCTTTCCTCATGAGAAATTGTCAAAAATTAAAAAGATGTGGTACTCTTCCACAACTTTGGAAACACTACTACACCATTCTCAATATTTAAATAAATGTTTTCTGCCTAATATCCATGCTTGGCTCTATTGATTTTTTACTGTGTAAGTGTGATCTGGCTTGTAATATGTAGTATGTTATGAAGTATCTACTTGAAGATTTATTAGGCATGTATTTTCAAAGTAGAAGGGAAATAAGGTGTCAATGATTGTTTGACCAGAGATAATATTATAAATTGTGCATAAAAGGATTTTTATTTGAAAATGCATTCTACATGTGCTATATAAACTATTTGGAAACAAAAAGCATACGTATAAAATATATATAAATGCATAGAAAACAGCTATCTGTTCATGGCCAGTATTTGTTGAATGTCTGCTGCTATGTGCCAGACACTATACTAGGCACTCTGGATATGGTACTGCGTGAGGCAGGGAAAGGCCTGCTTCACAAAGACTGTGGTATCTTGGGAAAAGAAAACATTAAACTAATATTACAGACATGATGACTATTCCAATGCAGGAAATATCTAGTGCCTTGGGGATGTATAATAAGAGACTAGAAAGACACAATCAAAAATATTAACAGGTTATTTCTGGAAATCAAGACAAATTACAAGTGATTCTATATTTTTTTATTTTAGTTTTCAAACCTTCTGTTTTGAGCAAAACTTTTTGTATTAGTCAAAATTTTCCAGAGAAACAGAATGAATAGGATATATAAAGATATGTATAAAAGGGGATTTATCATGGGGTTTGGCTCACGTGATTTTGGAGGTCAAAAAGTCTTATGATCTGCCATCTGCAAACTGGAGAACCAGAGAAGCTGGTAGTGTCATATTCCAAGTCTGAAGGCCTGACAACCTGGAGTTCTAATGTCCAAGGGCAGAAGATGGATGTCCCAGCTCCAGAAGGAAGAGTGAATCCATCCTCCTTCTTTTTTGTTCTATATGGGCTAATCTCTTCCAGAAAACCCTAATAGACACATCCAGAAATAATGTTTTACTTGCTATCCGGGTATCCTTAAACCAGTCAAATTGACACACACAATTAACCATCACACTATTGTTACCAGAAAAGACATAATGTTCATTGGGTGAAAAAAATTCAAACAAAGCATTTTAGTGCTGCTTCATCTCTTGTAATTCTGATCAACAACTTTAGCATTCTAAAGTTTATTTTAAAACATTAAATGCTAAACTAAAGACAATGTTGCATGTTCTTTTCTTGGATTAGTCAGTGAAGATTGCTGATTTTTATTCAATCCTGGACATCCTGGTAGCATTTGCATTAACGAATACATTTATATAGCATAAAAACAGACATTTAAACCAATAGAAAGAAATAAAGAGCCCAGAAATAAACCCACACATGTATAGTCAACCAGTCTTTTACGAGGGCACCAAGAATGCACAATGGGGAAAGGACAGTCTCTTCAACAAATGGTGTTAGGGAAAATGTGTATCCACAAACAAAACATGAAATTGGACCCTTATTTTACAACATATACACAAATTAACTTGAAATGGATTGAAGACTTAAATATAAGGTCTGAAACCATAAAACTCTTAGAAGAAAAGGTAGGAGAAAAGCTACTTGACATTGGTCTTGGATATGACACCAAAAGCACAGGCAACAAAAGCAAAAACAAACAATTGAGAATACAACAAACAAAAAAGCTTCTGCTTTGCAAATGAAACAATCAACACAATGAAAAGGCAACCTATGGAATGGGAGAAAATATTTGCAAACCATGTAACTGATAAGGGATTAATATCCAAAATATCGAAGTTCCTTAACTCAGACAACTCAATAGAAAAAACTCAAGTAACCCAATTTCAGAAGGGGCAAAGGACCTGGATAGACATTTTTTTTAAAATAAGATAGACAAATGCCCAGTGGATCTGTGAAAAAATGCTCAAAATCACTGATCATCAGAGAAATGCATATCACCTCACACCTGTTAGGTGTATCACCTCACACCTGTTAGGATGACTACTATGAAAAATAAAAGATATAACAAGTGTCAGTGAGGGTATGGAGAAAAGGGAACCCTTGTACATTGTTGGTGGGAATAAAAATTGGTACAGCCATTATGGAAAACAATATGAAGTTTCCTCAAATAATTAAAAATAGAACTAAGATATAATCTAGCAATTTTGTTTCTAGATATATATCCGAAGAAAATGAAATCAGTATCTTGAAGAAGTATCTACACCGCTGTGTTCATTGAAGCATTATTCACAGCAGCCAAGAGATGGAAACAACCTAAGTGTCCATCCACAGGTGAATGAATAAAGAAATTGTGGGACATATATACATTAGAATATTATTCAGCCATAAAAGAAGGAAATCCTGGCATTTGCAACAACATAGATAAACCTGCAGAGCATTATGCTAAGTGAAATAAGCCAGACACAGAAAGACAAATTCTGTAAGATCTCACTTATATGTGGAATCTAAAAAAGTTGAACTCAGCTGGGCGCGGTGGCTCACACCTATAATCCCGGCACTTTGGGAGGCCGAGGTGGGTGGATCGCCTGAGGTCAGGAGTTCGAGACCAGCCTGGCCAACATTGTAAACCATGTCTACTAAAAAACAACAACACAAAAATTAGCTGGGCATGGTGGCGGGTGCCTGTAATCCCAGCTACTCGGGAGGTTGAGGCAGGAGAATCACTTACAACCTGGGTGGCAAAGGTTGCAGTGAGCTGAGATGGGGCCATTGCACTCCAGCCTGGGCAACAGAGCAAGACTGTGTCCCAAAAAGGAAAAAATTGAACTCATATACAAGCAGAAAGTAGAACAGTAGTTGCCAGGGGCTGGGGAGTAGGGAAAATGAGGAGATGTTAGTCAAAGGGTATAAACATTCAGCTATAAGATGAACAACTTCTGTAGATCTAATGTACAGCATGAGTGATGATAGATGTGTTAATAATAATAATAAATACCTTTATGGGGGGTTTACAAAATAAGCACAGATTAAGAAACTCAAATATTTCAAGGCCAAGTTTCATGCTATACTTATACAGGATAATGAACAGTTTGAATTTCAGTTCCTCCACAGGAAGAAAGCAGAGACTGAGATTGACCACCAGAGCATATAAGTAGGCTAGGAATTCTGTTTAAAGCTACTGCAAGTGATGCTCACATTTGTTGCCATTAAACTACGGATCTAAAGGGTAGTTAGTGATTCAATATCAGACTGCCTGGTGATAATTAGAGAGAAATAACTTTTATAACTGTGTATTATATGTTTTTTCTGGATTCTGAAATGACTTACTTATTCACATACTAAAAAATAATCCATCTCAGTGAGAAATAGGCAGATGCCTAGAGCATATAACAATTTTGTGTATACAGGACATTGTGTTAAAAGTGACTAATGACAATTAACGGTTAAAAATAGATTCTCACCTAGAACACCTATACAACACACACATTACATTTCTAAAGGGCTTAACAATTAAATTCATTCAATACTAAAACTACCTAGACCATAATTTAATATTCGAGACCTTGTAAGCTCTTCATTATAAACATTATTTACTGTAGATATTTGGAAGTGTCACAAGATAGAATGCCTGGGCAGACATGCTTTTGTATTATATACACTATAAATGTATGGTACAAACTATAAATCAGGGTGACTTCTCATTTTTCAAGTGAGAGTGAATTATCACTTCAGCCTGGTAATTGGTATATTATGTGAAGTAGTTGAATCTTTAAACTTTAAAGGTAGTATGTAATGATACATGCACAAAAATTTATAATATATTTGAGCTTCCCTGAAGTCAAACTTCAGACTTTAAATACACTGAATCAATGCACTACTATAAATAGAGAATAGTAGATAGCATTGTATTTGGTCTTTAGAAGATCAGTGTGAGGGAAGTTTGGGCAAAACAGCAAGTGTTTAAATGGAAAACAGTGTGACAGGGATTATGGCAGGGTTGCAGCATTGGCAATTAGCTAATGTCAATGATACACTTAAGAAACACTGTGCAAGACAGCTAATAAATCACAGCCAACCATCATTAATAATCCATGACAGAAGGGAAAAGAGAAAGAAAGGAAAGAGAAGAAAAATATAGAAGAGAGTGCTCTGTAGTGGGCTACACAGTAAAAATGAAGTGTGCTATAATTAGAATTATTTCTATTACCAGAGGACCCAGGAAAGGCTTTCTAATGAACAATTCAACAAATAACCAGGGGGTTGATAAGCATATTGCTAAGCTATGAGTTTTTCACATCTTCCATTTCATTTTAATTGTGTGCATGTGAGTATGTGTGCCTTTTAAAGTCATGGTACCAGATGACTTTGTAATAAAAGGCAAACGTAGATATAAGCGAGTTGAATTTTGACTTCCTACATGTTTCTAAAAATATTATAATTCCAAACAAAAAGGTAGGTAATATATTGCCATATAGTCTCTTTTGGAACTTCTTAACTAGACAATTTACCAGTGGTAACATATAATAATAACCATTGGACTCAGAGAATAATACCCCAAAAGGAAGGCCTCAGAAGCAAAGTTTTTCTCTGATCTGCCCTCCTATCTCTCACTCTTATTTTCCCCCAAGACTAGCCAAAGAAATTAGGATCCCTCTTCCCTGAGATGAATCATAGAAACCAGAATCCCTTCCCTCAGAGCCAGCTATAAAATCTAAAAATATTATAACTTTCTCACACTGCTTGTAAAAACTGGCCACATCAGGAGTTCGAGACCAGCCTGGCCAATATGGTGAAACCCTGTCTCTACTAAAAATACAAAAATTAGCTGGGCATAGCGGTGCACATCTGTAATCCCAGCTACTCAGGAAGCTGAGGCAAGAAAATCACTTGAACCCAGGAGGTGGAGGTTGCAGTGAGCCAACACTGCACCACTGCACTCCAGCCTGGGTGACAGATGACAGAGTGAGACTCTGTCTCAAAAAATAAAATAAAATAAAAAAAATAGAGACTGGTCATAGGGAAATCTGACCTACTTTGTTTGAATATAGGTCATAAGACTCCCATTCCTGAAAGGGTCTCACCCCTCACTCAGAAGGAAGGAATGCATGATCAGAGAGGCCAAAAAGAATCTAGACAGACGGGGCATGCTGGGTTTCCCCGCTTAGCCTATTAACATTAGATCTTACCCTTTCGTTCAATCATATTTTTACACAACTTCCATACTTTGTTGAACCCAAGCATAAAAATGGACAATTTCCCCTCTATCTTTGGGTTTCCATTCTGAAGGCTCTCATGTCAAGTAAAACTATGATCAAATAAATTTCTGTGGCTTTCCTCTTAGTATCTGCCTCTTGTCAGTGATTTTCAGCAAACCTTCAGAGGGTGAAGGGGAAGTTTTCCTTTGGCTCTGACATAACCATTACTTGAAGTTTACCCATATACAAATAATTTTACACTCTTCTCATATCCATTTAATGTTCTCAGTCAATGTTATTACCTGTATCTTAACAATTATGCCAGAGTTCATAGTGAGAAGTGCAGCATGCTAATTTTTAAACACTGACTAGGCTATTAAACTGGCAATTATGATGTGGTGTGATAAGGGGAATGCCAGGGAAAGTAGGAGGTGCTATTGTCAAGGCATGACTTCAAAGGTCAAGGAAAGCTTCCTGCAGGGAGGTATAATATGAGACCTGAAGGACTTGTAAGAAGTAAACAGGCAAAGATAGAGGAGGATTGGGGTGGAGAATATGATTCAAGCAGAGGGAGTGTCATGTGCAAACCCCAAAAGTAAGAGGGAGTATAGCAATATGGAAAATGGAAAACAATTTAATCTAAAGTGATGGTAGATTTTGAGGTATGAGTGGTGATAGATAAATCTAGAGAGGTAAATTGAGACCTAATTAATCACAGAGTTTTCAGGCCAGTGACAAGGCAGTACAGAGTTTAAGCAGGGAAATGGCATGATCAGGTCTAGAGCAATTACAGTGATCCAGATAGGCGATGATAAAGTGTTTTTTTGTGTTTTTTTTTTTGAGATGGAGTCTCGCTCTGTTGCCAGGCTGGAGTGCAGTGGCACGGTCTCGGCTCACTGCAACCTCCGCCTCCTGGGTTCAAGCGATTCTCCTGCCTCAGCCTCCCAAGTAACTGGGATTACAGGCATGTGCCACCACGCCTGGCTAATTTTTGTATTTTTAGTAGAGATGGGGTTTCACCAGGTTAGCCAGGCTGGTCTTGAACTCCTGACCTCATGATCCGCCCGCCTCAGCCTCCCAAAGTGCTGGGATTACAGGCGTGAGCCACCGTGCCCAGCCAAGCTATGATAAAGATTTTAAGCACTAGTTGTAGTAGCCTTAGATGATGATTACATAGAGTTATTGCAGGGTATAGAAAGAGGTTGGAGGCAGAATTCGTAATAATTAGTATTCATTATTGAATTACAAATTCTTAGAGGAATTTCAGATTATTATTTTACCCCCATGTTTGTAGCACAGAATAAATATTCAACAAATATGTGTCAAACTAATTAAGAAATAAAGCAAATTCAACCAAATTTATTTTTCTTTGCAACCTAAATTGGGAGAAGGGTTCTCATCTCCATTAAGATTGGCAATGCCTGGAGTGGTGGCTTTTTTTGGTTTTTGTTTCCATTGAGCTGCCCTAACTTGAGAAAGGAAATTATTGTTCCAAAACGTTTATTATGGAAATTTAAAAACATATAGAAAGGATGAAAGAATAGTAAAATAAATAACCCACCACCTTGTTAATAATTTGCAATAGTTCCTTTGTGTGTGTGTATATATCATTTGAAAGTTACAGACATCACACTTCACTTCTAAATATTTCAGCTGTAATTTCTAAGAAGATGGGATATTTTCATATAAAACTATAATAGCATTATGGTCCCTAAGAAATAGAACAGTAATTCACACATATAATAGTAATTCCAAAATATAACACTAATTTACCTAATATAATCATTTTCAAATTTATCCAATCATCCCAAAAATGTCTTCATAATTTTTAAAATAAGGATTTAATCAAGATTCCCAGATGTGCTTGGTTGTTTAGTCTCTGGAAATGAGAGCTTTCTGAGTAAAGAATAAAAGTTTAGAATTATTTGACCTGGGACAAAAGTGCTGAGAATCCCTTAATATTTGATAGACAGTATTGTGAAACCAGGCTTATTTCCTAATTGGAAATGCGTTCCTTCTCTTTAGCCACTAGTTCAGTTGGCAAGTGCTTTGTATTTATGAGTCTTAGGTCAAAGATTCACTCTCCATATGATTTTCCTCTTACTTCATGGAGAATATCTGTCCACGTGATCATACATTGTACTCCATGCCCTAGGTAATCACCTGATAAAAAAAATTGGCCTTTGGTCACAGGCAGGAACTGAATAAGTGTATATAGATTGTTAGGTGAAAATCTAGTACACCTTTGGCAGAAAAAAACCCTCAATAAATATTAAGCTATTAATTTGGTGGGACATCTTCAAGTACAAAATAACCCATTGGCTTAAGTGCATGCTTGCATCATGGGGTAATTTGTATGGTGCTTCCAGCTGAGTCTGTGATTGGGAACAAAGGATAAGCTGAGATAAATGACAAGCAAAGTTGGACATCACTCTCTCCCATTGCACTTGCCAAATAATCAAAATGTAGAAAATATCAAGTGCAAATATCTGAGCCTATTTTCTAGGACTAATATTTGTCCTCCTTTTACTTCCCTTTCCCTCTCCCCATCCTTCCTCTTTAATTGATATGCCAATAGGAATTTGACAGTGATGGACGCCCTAGTGGCCTCATAATGAAGTTTGCAGATCGGGTGCAATGTCTCCACTTCTAGCTGCACAAGACTGAAAAATGGTTATAATTATCCTTCTTTGCATATGTTCAAGCACAGTATGGTATTGCAGGGTGCTGTCTCTTAAAATTGTGAAACTGCAAGTCATGGTGTTTTCAGAAGGTTCGGTGAATATTGGTTTATGCACTCTAGTTCCTAACTACTTGAAGCTTCCCTGTGAGCTGTATCAGAGAGGACAGATAACCAAAACAGAAACATTTGAACTCTCTGAATAACTGGCGTAATTCCTTTATGAGCTTTCTTTTTCCTTTTAAAATTTGAAAATAGTATATACCATCCTATATCACACACTCTGGTTTTATGTTAAAACAAGCAACCTGATTTTTCAATGCATATTAAATATAAATATTTGCAAAGGAATATTAGTGATAATGATGATGGGGCAGTCGTGGTGGTTTTGGAAAATCTATATGTGAACAATAGCCCTTTCCATTTATATATATATATATCACTTTCTGGTTTCTCGCTGCTACTGCTATTTGTAGTCTACCTTTGATGGTAAGCAGATGTCTGTACTCTTAATCTCTTTCCTTAGCCTTTGTTTCAGGCAAGCTGGCTCATTTCTAATTGTTCCACACTGGGCTAATCCATCCCTTTTTCTTACAATATGCTTGAATAGCACATGGTTAGATGCTGCTACAATGCAGATATTAGGGAATCCCTACATAGTGCATTCTGTGAACATTCCCTGCTCATTGGCATTAAATAAAAATGCCCATTATTGAAATGCAGAGATAAATAGGGTTCCAGAACCAAGTGACTACTAGTGCTTCAGGACCTTACCATTTTCTATTAAAGTTGACTCAGAGACAAAGCTCACAAAACTGGAAACACCACCAGATGGGACATCAACTGGAGGTTAGATGTACTTCAGGATATATTAGCAACTATAATCACAAATTGTTCAGCTATATATTCATAATAGAAAAGATTATTAGTGGATCAGGGATTCCTAATCATCAGAGTGTGTGGCAGATTAATGTGAAGAGAAGGTTTACAGCCAGGCTTCAGATTGTTGTGTACAGCCTGCGGCCAACTGTATCTCTACTGTGCCTGTAGTAACAGTGGGTATACATACTTGTGCATATAAACGTGACTCATCAAAAATGTCCTGCAGAAAAAAAAAAATAGTTTGCCATTCCTCACTACTTGAAAACCTACATTTTTCCCTTACAGTTTCATGTAGATTAATTTCCTTTTCTGTCTACCATTCTAACTCTCAAAGAAAAAGGCTTCTAGGAAATATAAATCAGTGGATGGCCTCAACTGACATAACAATGAATTGAGAACTTTATCGATAGTTGATATTATGGAGACATTTAGTACTTTCGAGGGAAAGTTGTTTAAGGAAGTAGATACCCATGGGACTATCTTACTAGCACTGCATGCATTTCAGGCTTTTACTGTGCTCAATCAGTAATGTGTTAAAATCACAAAAGCATATGGAAAGCTTTACTTTGTTTAGGAAATATGTTTACTGAATATAGTGCAGGAATGTACAGTTGCCCAAAAGGGAAAACTGAGAGGAGATTCTGTTTGCTGATTGCTTAAAGGAGGTTTCAGGATTTTATTAGCATCTTTATGTAACCAGGAAAGGGGAATCAGAGTCCTGGACTGAGCCTAAAGTAAGATTTAAGCCCATTCAGACATGTCTGAGGAACTTTTAGGCAGGACTTTCATGAGTCCATTTGCCAGAGAGTTTCTCTTTGAAAAACGGGAGAGGTAGGGAGGTTTTGTGCTTCAGGTATCCCTGTTTCATAGCCAGGGCCCCAAGCGTGAAGTTTAAAGAGAAAGGCGTAGTAGGCATGAAGCATCGAAGCAAATTCCCTAAAGCACTCAAGGGAGTAGAATGTGGCATCAAGAGGAAGGAGGCTAAGTATTCCCTTCCCTTCTGGGTGGAAAAGACCTTGGCTTTGGTACAGTAAGACTCCTGGAAATCCAATGTTGGGAGCATCTAGGGGAGGCACCCTGGTGTGGCTAGACATTAGCCTTGTCACAGAACCAGGAGCAGGGGAGGTAAAATGTACCCTCAGGTAGCTTAGGCAGAATCTGAGTTTTTGTAAGCCCATGAAAACCTTAAATGGGAAATCCAAACATATATTGGTAAGACTTTAAGTGGGGCAGAATTCCTGAAATCACAGGCAGGGGAATGAACCAGGGTTCTCCCCTCAATATTAGCCTATGTGCAATAATGACCACAGACAACATTTCTTCTGAGCATCTTACAAGTCCTAAATCATTGCCTTTATAAGTTGGATACTTTTATTATCTTAAGGTTTTTTTTTAGATGATAAAACTGAGATGCAGAAAAGTTAAATGACTTATCTAAGGTGACACAGTAATAAATGTAGAGCCCCAAATCAGACCCACCCAGACAATCTGACTCCAGACTTCTCTCTTTACCCCTTTACTATGCTACCTTGCAGTACTAAACACACTGGTCTGAGATCAATCAGGTTACCTATGTGGCTTTCTATTTTCTTTCAGGAACATCGTCTAACCCTTATGAATCTAAGTAAAAATTAGAAACTGTTTATATTACGATAAATTAATTAGCATCGAAAGTTTTCTTTCTTTTTTTTTTCTTTTTTCCGAAATGGAGTCTCGTGCTGTTGCCTAGGCTAGAGTGCAGTGGTGCCATCTCGGCTCACTGCAACCTCTACCTTCCGGGTTCAAGTGATTCTCTTGCCTCAATCCCCCAAGTAGCTGGTAATAAAGGAGCCTGCCACCACGCCTGGCTAATTTTTATGTGTTTTTAGTAGAGATTGGGTTTCTCCATGTTGGCCAGGCTGGTTTCAAACTCCTGACCTCGAGTGATCTGCCTGCCTTGGCCTATCAAAGTGTTGGGATTACAGGCATGAGCCACCACGCCTATGCATTGCCTAGCCAAAAGTTGTCTAAGTATCATGGGATTTGCAAAAAGAATGGCACTTTGGAATTATTTATTAATTTGACAACTGTATCTAAACACTCATGAATAGCTGTCAAATTAGTGAAGGTAAAAAATACAAAGAGAATAGTTGAGGAAGCTTGGTATATAGAATGGACATGGAGTGAGCAAAACCTTGTTCAATTTTGACTCTTTTGGCCACATGTTTTACTATACTTACATTAATTTCCTTAATGAGAGGCTCTGAATCTAGTAGATGACAACAAAGGAAAGAGCTCCAAAAACATCGCTGGAAACATGCAGTGTTCATAGTAATAAGCTAGTTAGAAAAGTATAGAAAGGAAGTAGAATAGGGTGTGGAGGGGAGCCTTCCTCTCTTTTAATCATTCTATGTTGTGAAAGCAGACGCATCATAGATTAAAGATGGTGTTTGCATCTAATAGGAGAAGGGTCTGGCTAGACCGTTAGGAGAGGTAGAAAAGCTTTTTAAACATAGCATTTTGATTTGTTTTTTTTCAAGTTATGGTCTTTGAGAATTCAGCCTGTCAGGGTTTGAGACCTTTTCCTTCAACCTTTTCGTCTGGGTTGCATTCTGTTTAAGTTTTTACTCCAGGCTGAAGGAACCTGGAGGCAAGAGTAAATTTACATTTCTTTCTGGCTTCCTGTGATAGGCAAAGGAGGAAAGGATCAGGGCCCCAAAACACTGTCTGGGATGAAAAACTGTGTTAAGTGCCGGGCGCGGTGGCTCACGCTTGTAATCCCAGCACTTTGGGAAGCCGAGGCGGGCGGATCACGAGAGAGAATGGGTAAGCCGGAGGGACTGAAGTGCCGATCGGCCATGACTCAGCCTGGGGACAGAAGAGACCGTATTAAGTTTGGGCCCCAGCTCACAGGTACCTAAGGAAGGGCAGAGATCAGGAGGGACATACATCCTGGTAACTTTGCAGTGTATTTGTTGGTTACTGTATATTAAGTGCCAAATTTGAGTTTCACTTATAAAATGATGACAGCACTGTATATCCTACTTACTTCCCAGAATTGTTTTCAAGATTAAATAAGATGATATACATGTAAGTTTTTAGAAAACCATATAGATTATTTTAAATTAGTAAGCAATTATCCTTTAAACTATATATTTGTGTACTATGGCTTTTCCATTAGTAGTTATGATTATCTTAATATAATAGGATTCTTTATTAATTACAAAAGCAGCGATTTTATAATATTCTTTTGAAAGTAAGTATATTATACTACAATTTGTGCTCTGTAGTCTTATTCAAGTTGAATGACTTTTCATTTATATATTTTTTATTGTTTCCTAAATTTTGAGTGCCTTGAATTCGGGGAGTATTGGATTCATCTTTATTCCCAAGCTTCTGTCACTCAATAAAAGTATGTGACCCAGATGAGTGAATATGCAACCAATCAGTGATTCATAGTCACCAAGGTACATATGTGAAGAAAATGTGATAAAATTTTCATCAAGTGAAAAATGTAGATTGTTAAATAATTTTTGAGAGAATAGAAGTTTTGGATTATTTGTTAAATGACTATACTAAATGTCTTCAGTTCTGGTTTAATGTGCTTGGAGGTTCATAAATTCTTTCAGGCTACTAGGATGCCCTTTTAGTTAAGATAAAACCCTATTTTACTAATGGTACCCTAGTGACCTCTGGACATTAGTGAAAACTGCCTAATTTATGCCTGTGGCTAACTCATTTATTAAATAAAGTCCCACCCAGAATACAGACATAAAGAGAAGCAGGGTTTAGATCACTCCAGGGGCAACTGAGCATCTGTTCAGTGCCCCAGGAGGCAAGATATTGAAAAACATATCTGAGAATGAAGAGATGTAGGGACCTAATCCTGACTTTGCCACCAAACAGCTGTGCGACCTCAGCTGATCAAGCCTGTTTTCTAATCTTGAAACTCGCAGTGGGTCTCAACCACTGCTAATTTACCACAAATATATATATGCAGCATAGATGGCAGGCCTGAGTCTTTTGAACAAATTTTAGGACATTATTATAATGAAAGGAAGCACAAAACTCATAAAATTTTGTGTTTGCATTTTGTTGTTGTTTACTATTTTTTTCTGTCATGGTGAGACCCAGGAGTTTGGTGGATTTATACCATATAAGAGGTTGAAAACCAGTAGAACTGAATCATTCCTACTACATCTTCCACACTAAGGCTCTGTGAGTTTAGTTAATCACTGAATATTTGTATGAAAGGAAACAAAGCTGGCCATGAGCCAGAATTTGTCCTAGTTGTCAAGCCAAAGCCTGCCCCTCAAAATAATGAGCTTTTAAAGTGGCTAAAACTGTTTTTATTCTTACAGTGAGCAGCTTGCTTATAATAAAAGGATAGCAGACTTCAAGAGTGTTCCATTCCCTACAAATCTAATATCCACATCAAATGAATCTGCCATAGACAATTATAGTTGCAAAAATTAGAAATGGTTGTCATAATTTTTCCCTTAGAGTTTAACCACATGTGACAGGGAATTTTTTCAAAGTTATCTGCTATATTTTAAAAAGACAACAATTTTCTTATTCAGTGTAAAATGCAAAATTTCTTTCTAAAAAAATTAAGTGAGACAAAATTACTGTTTTCTTCATCTCAATGAAGAAGAGAAAACAAGACAGTATGTTCCAATTAGCATAAATGCACAATAGGTATTTTCTTTTCTGCTGCAGACTTAGATCTCTGATAGGAGACATTATGTCTGGTACAAGTTATCAGGAAAGGATCAAAAGTATTTCGTAGCATGACATAAACAAAGGCACAAAAAGCAGAAGGAAAAGAAAACTGTAGCTACCACAGCAATAATGAAACAGCATAACATTTTACTAACCTTTCAAAGTTTTCAAGATTCAGGAGTGACTCAAAAGCAGTGAGTTATTTTACAGAGATAAAATCAGAATCAGAACACTTTTAACAGTTCTAAAGGAGAGAAAAATAGAAACCAAATAATCATTATGAAAACTTGCAATGATGGAAATAATTAGAAATATTAAGGGGAAAAAGGAGTATTTGAAAGGACATGAATTGAAAACAAATTATATATGCCATTATATATTACCACAAATCCACCTTTACCTCAAAGTAGACTAGCCTAGGTAATAGATTTATCTAGCACTAATTTATATGAATTGGATCATGGAAGGATAAGATTTCTGGAAGAAAATCATTAATCTATTAGTGTTTTCAGAACTGAGAACTGTTGCTATGTATATATATATATACTGGTTGAGAGACAATTCTCCATGGGTCTTTCACATTTATGCACATATTGTGACTGCTCTTTTTTGTGGATAATCTCAAAGGTGTTTGTATAGTGAATGGACTTGGCAAATGGAGAAAGTGTTGCTCTTCTGAACAAAGGTTTGCTTACAGCCTTAGAAGATAGAGACAGTGTCAAGCCTCTGGGGCAATGGATAGGCATGCCTAATATCCAGTATAACAAAGAGAATATCTCATTCCAAAGCAAAGGGCAGGCATGCTCACTGCCCATTGTAAAAGATTCTGGCTAAGTTCAGGTTCCTTTCCTGGAACACAACCAACAGTGTGTTACAGCTGTCATTTGCCCCATTTGTGTTGTCCTGTAAGTGTTGGAGCTCAGAGAACCAGCACAAAAATTCTGACACTGGCTACTGCTATCTTTCATCTCTGGTCCAGGAATCTTGTCTTTTTTTCAGTATCCATGAAACTGTGGCAACATAACTTGTAAGCCAGAAAGCAGGGTAAAAATCTCAGAACCTTCACAGTTCTTGACAACACTGACATTTGTAATTAACATCATGGTCTCTTCTCTGGAGTTCTAGGAAATAGAAAAATTTCATGTATTTAAAATGGATAATTTTTCAGAATGTATAAACAGTAGTTTTACTGTCATATGGAGAGGAGATACACAGATATGTACACAATTTGATCACCCCAATAAGCCCTTAGAAGTACCAGCACTTGCATATCTAGAAATTCTGTATTGTCTGGGTCCTTAGAGTTGATACAGCCTAGGGACTAACAAAACTCATATGAGATCAATAAATAGTTCATAATGCCTCTGCGTTCATTTACTTCAAAAAATATAACCTCTGGCCAGGTGCGGTGACTCATGCCTGTACTCCCAGCATTTTGGGAGGCCAAGGCAGGCAGTTTGCTTGAGCCCAAGAGTTCGAGACATGCCTGGGAAACAGGGCAAATCCCTGCCTCTAGAAAAAAATATATAAAAATTAGCCAGGCATGGTGGTTCATGCCTGTAGTCCCAGCTCCATGGGAGGCTGAGGTGGGAGGATCACTTGAGCCTGGAAAGTCGAGGCTGCAGTGAGCCATGATCATGCCACTGTGCTCCAGCCTGGACATCAGAGCAAGACCCTGGTCTCAAGAAAAAAAATACATAATTTCCAAGTGGATCAGAAGTTTGCCAGAAAAAGAATAGGTAAGTGCAACTCTTACATGCAAATCAAATGTAACAATTAAAGAGATAAATGCTCTCAATGATTAGTCTCACCAAGTCTGGTACATGCATGATCATTCATTCCAGGTTGATTATTCATATCACTTCCTCAGTGTGCTCCCTCTTCTGAGTAATGCTGAATAACCACAAATTTTACCTTGGAAGATGTTCTTTTTCTAAAATCCATACAGATCATTCCCTCCCTATAAATACCTATTTTCTTCAGACAGAGAGCAATTCCACTGATTAAGTTTTAGCTTTCATTGTCACAATTTCATTCTAGTAATTTAATTTCATTGAAGATACAACCTTTGTACTTTGGCCAGACTCGGTTGTTCCCAAACCTCTTCTGCTACTCATTTAGAGATAATAAAATGTCTAGTTTTCACTAGTTGTGTTTTCACTTTCAAATTCATTCTGAGTTTCTTAAGCTTACATTCTAAAAACATGAAATTAGCTGTAGGTTATGTGGTTTTCATTCTTTGGTTCCCAGGCGACTATCATTGGCATCACCTGGGAACCTATTAGAACTGCAGCTTCTGGTTCTCTACCCTAAACCTATTGAATCTGAAATTCTGGAGGAGGAACCCAGTAACCTCTGGTTTAACGTGCCTGCAGCTGATTCTAAGGCATGCTAAAGAGCCATCATATTAGTTAAATCTCAGTAGATGAATAAAGTGAATTCGTCTAGAGGGCTGTTGAAATTATTGAAAAATATGTAATCTGCTTAATTAAAAACAATATGGTCATTGACTGGAAATACTTTGTTGTGTATGAAAAATCTGTTAATCATGTTAATATTTGCTATCATTGGGAGAAGCTGGATGGAGAATGCATAGTACCTCTCTGTACTAATTTTATTATTTATTTATTTAGAGACAGGGTCTTACCTTGTTGTCCAGGCTGGAGTGCAGTGGCACAATCTTGGTTCACTGCAGCCTCAACCTTCAGGACTCAAGCAATCCTCCCACCTCAGTCTCCCGAGTAAGCAGGACTACAGGCGCATGCCAACATACCAGGTTTTTGCTTTTTTTTTTTTTTTTTTGTAGAGATGAGGTCTCACCATGCTGCACAGCCTGGTCTTGAACTTCTGGGCTGAAGTGATCTACCCACCTCTGCCTCCCAAAATGCTGGGATTACAGGTGTGAACCACCATGCCTTGCCTGTACTATTTTTATAACTTGTTGTGAGTCTATAATTATTTCAAAATAAAAAATTAAAAAACCTTTAAAATATATTTTTATTATTAAGGGAATTTACTTTCATATAGAAAGAATTAAGGTAGCCTCGTGGCACATAAATGGGAAAACAAAGATGTTCACCTATGCTATCTGTGTTATACTGAAATCTCTCTTATGCTTTTTTTCATCCTATCAGTGAGAGGGAAATTGAGAAACACATCAGTTATAAAGATCCAGTGTCTACTTGGGCACTATATCACAAACCAAAAACAAACTGATATTCCCCCAAATTTAAAAAATTGCAGAATATGTAATTATATTCGCAAAAAGTTTTCTAATTAATAAATATCACAGTTTAATTCACAAAAGCATAGGTGTTAAGTTTTACAGATTTTCAACAAGATTGTGCTTCAAAGGATAAAATTGACCACATTAAAGGCTGGATGATTTTTCTGTTCTTGCCCTCAAAGGAGCAGGTGCCAAAAGGAATTAGACATGCAAAAACTATGTCAATTTGGGACATTTTTAAAGGAACTCTGTGTGAAAATTTTCCATCATATATGGTTTGAGACCAAAACATTCTAATATGGTAAAAATTAATATAATAGCTTTCCTACACACAGTAAAATACCCAATGTAATTTTTTCATGACTGCGCGACTCATGTGTACTGTATATTGCTGTATACTGAAGGACACAAAGCCCCAGCCCAGGTCTAGCAGTGCCTGTAAGAGCAAGGCTACAGACTCCATCAGAGCTCTCTGATGATCAGGTGTTCACATCCTAGCCATTAATGGCCTTTTCATTTGTTTGTTTTTAATTAATAAACTTTGTCTTAGTGCAGTTTTAGGTTTACAGAAAATATGAGTGGAAAGTACAGAATTCCCATATACTCCCTGTCCTCCCTCCCTCTCCCTACCCTCTATAGTTTCTTCTGTCATTAACATCTGGCGTTAGTGTGGTACATTTAACGAGCCAGTACTGACACATTATTATTAACTAAAGTCTACAGTTTATGACTGGGTTCACCTTTTTGTGTTGTACAGTCTGTGGGCTTGACAAATGTGTAATGACATGTATCCACCATTACAGCATCACAGAGATCAGTATTATTGCCCTAAAAATCCCCTGTACTCCACCAATTCCTTCCTTCCTCCCTTACTCACTCCCGCCTCAAACCCTTGGCAACAACTGTTTTTTTTGTTGTTGTTGTTTGTTTTTTACTATCTTCATAGTTTTGCCTTTTCATGTAGTTGGAAGCACAGTATGTAGCTTTTTCAGATGTGTATTTAAGACATGTATTTAAGCAATCTGCAGTTAAATTTCCCCCATCTCTTTTCATGACTTTGTAGCTCATTTCCTTTTATCTTTGCATGAATGTACCACAGTTAGTTTATCCATTTACCTATTGAAGGACATCAGTATTGCTACTCGTGCCCCCTCCCCTTTTTTCTTTGCTCTTGTTTTCACAGGTGTTCAACTGTGGCCCTTTTAAAGATCAAAAATAGCACTTTTGTGAAGTCTTACCAACTTCTTTATTAAGTATTCCAACGTGATTCTCACTTTATGCAGAAGGAAATATAGCAGGTAAGCTAGGCAGAGATTTTCTTCATTCCAGACTCAAGAGAGTCCCAAATCTTTCTAGCACAAAACAAAGCTTTAATCATAGTAAGTAGGGATTTCTGAAAAGAACTTGATGTTTATGGCTGTTTCCACTTTAATCTCAGCTACTAATTAATACCCTTTCAGCGAGTAAACTTTGAGACTCAAGCCTGAATCAAACTTGTATTTCTAAAACTTTGTAAATAGTTGTTGGTAGTTTTCTAAAGAGATGTTCACTGAAAATAACAACAGAAGGTAATGCTGGATTGGAGGAAAGGTATTCGTTTTCTTCTAGCTTTCCAGTAAATGGAGATAGACTTTTAAAATCCATTTTCACCCCTTTAAAAAAAAAAAAAAAACTCTGCAAAGAGAAACAGATGGTTTTCTCCTCCTAGCACACCTGTTTTACTGGTTACCCTTAGTCAGATAAAGCTTTAGACACAAAAGACTCACACTGGTTTGCTAAATAAACCTGTATAATTATAATACACATGTTCTTCTACAAAGTGTAAGGGAACTGAGGTGTTTTCCAGTTTTTTTTTTTTTTAAAAACTACAATTGTCATTAATAAAAGATTTTACCTAAAAATAAAGGGAGATCAACTGCCTTTTATTCTAACCATAAAAGTAAAACATGTTTGGTCAGGTGTGGTGGTTCACGCCTGTAATCCCAATACTTTAAGATCTCTTGAGCCCAGGAGGTTGAGGCTGCAGTGAGACGTGGCTGTGCCATTGCACTCTAGCCTGGGCAACAGAGCAAGCAAGACCCTGTCTTAAAATATGTATATATTTATATACATAATTTCCAATAATTGTTATCTAATAAATTTGGTTATTTAGTGGCAGTGAAAATCAAGGCAAAGTAAAGAGTGCAAAACTGATTTATTTATGCATATGCACTGCTTTCAGCTTATAGTCCTTGTAAATTCTTCTTCTGCAGTTTAGTAGTATACAATGTTGACTTTCTGTATCATTTACGGAAAACAAAAGGAACTCAAGAAGTAAAATAGCATAATAGTATGCTCCCTTTGTGAAAATTGTGTAGCCACCTGTGTCCCCAGTTATAGTTTAGGTATTCCACATAATAGTGGGGACAGCAAACCACTCTAAATTAATGCTTTTCCATTGTTTCCTGAGGAACATGGTAAATTCACACACCTACTCAACTAAATCTCCAGGTTTTGCACTATACCAGGGGCTCTAAACAATGTGATGAACATCCAGAGAAAAAAAACTCTCCGTATTCTCTCTGAGCAGAGAAAATAGGTAGGTGCCATCCTCACTATTTTGCACAGAAGACTAAAAAACTAGATCAGAAGTATAGCATATGTAGGTTTATTGCCATGGGATAGATTTTTTTGGATTTTTATATTGATTTTCAAAATAGGGAATTTTTTGTTAATTTTTCAATTCATCGGAAACATAATACAATATACACAGATTGTATATAAAAAAAATAAGCGGAAACTTAGGCTTAAGTTCCTGATCATCAATAAACAGACCTAACACAGTATTTTTTAGTCTTTATTATCTGTAAAAAAGAACACAATTCAAGAAGAGAAGAACTATCTATTTAATCTAGCCCTCCTCTCACTCCCTTCTAGCAGAAAGAATAATCTTTTTGCTTAATGTGTATGTCTGTGACACAATCTGCTCTTGTAAGACACAATCTTTCACCTAGATCAAGCCATGAGTAATGCAAGACGAAGAATACACATGTGAATTTTTTCTTCCTCTAACTTTAATTGTCTCTTAGAGAAAGGGTAGAGGATGCCAAACCTTTGTATAAATCAGAATAAAATGTGATTTTTAAAATGTGTATAAAATCCTGTCTTGTCCATATAGTTACTACTCGGTTCAGGTGGATGTTTTATTTCCTAATTAGATTGTAAACTCCTTTTGGGCAGTGAATTTATCTCATCGTCCTTTTTTATTCCCTTACAGTATGTACAATGAATATTTGTTTACAGATTGCTTTGCAAGGCTTCAGGTAAATGAGCTAAAAGTAATGAAGAGCATGTAATAAAATGTACTGATAATAAAAGTTAGTGCCTTGAAACAATATTACTCTCTATTAAATAATTCTGAGGCCAGGCTCAGTAACTCAGGCCTGTAATCCCAGTACATTGAGGGGCTGAGGTGGGAGGATACTTAAGGCCAGGTGTTGGAGACCAGCCTGGGAAACATAGCAATACACATTTCTACAAATAATAATAATAATAACATAAATAAATTTAAATATTAGCAGGGTATGATGGTGCACATCTATAATTCTAGCTACTCAAGAGGCTGAGGTGGAAGAATCGCTTGAGCCCAGGAGTTCCAGTTGACTGAGAGCTATGATTGCCACTGCATCCAGCCTGGGTGACAGAGAGAGACTCTGTCTCTAAAAAAATAAAAATAAATTCTGGGGTGAGGGCTCGCACCTCTAATCCCAGCACTGTGGGAGGCCCAGCAGGCAAATCCTTTGAGCTCTGCAGCTGGAAGCCAGCCTGGCCAACATGGTGAAACCCAGTCTCTACTAAAATTACAAAAAAATTTACCCAGGCATGGTGGCATGTGCCTGTAGTCCCAGCTACTCTGGAGGCTGAGGTGGGAGAATGGCTTAAACCCGGGAGGTCGAGGTTGAGCCAAGATCATGCCACTGCACTCCAATCTGGGCAACAATGTGAGACCCTGTCTCAAAAAATTAAAAAAAAAAAAAAATATATATATATATATAAAATAAATAAAAATAAAGTTTAAAAATCTGAAAGACAGGGTTTATTTGAAAATAAAGACATTTCTAAGTTTTCATAGAGTGCAGTGAACCTCCACTAAACATAGGCCATAATATATTCCGGGTGTATATTGTATACATATATGTGTGTGCATGCATTCCCTATCATGGTTGAAAATAACTTTTTGTCCCAAACATGATAAATAATCAACAAGAGAAATATACCATTTTACAGCTGTTTCACTCTTAGGTAAGACTAAGTTATTAAAAGCTTTTATTTTTCTTGCAAAAATAACAATAAAAATGGAACTTTGACCATCAGCTATTTGTTCTCCCATAAAAGGCTGTCATTGCATATATCTCTAAAGCTAAACTGGAATTTTAAGTTTTGTTTGCCTCCCTCTTTAACTACAGCCCTATATATTCAGAGGAGCAAAGAGTGTAGTGCCTATGTCTCTGAAACACACACACACACACACACACACACACTGCTTCCAGATAGCAGGTGATTAAAAGATATTTACTACATGCATTTTTCTTTAAGTGGTTTACTTAGATGCTTATACAAATCGTAACAATTTGAAGTTTTCATAGTAACTTATGTTAATACCTATCCTAGATAGGCCTTTACTAATGGATTAAGATGTGGAATGCTGTTAAATGCATAATAGTCTTAATTTAAAAAAAATATTTTTAATGCTATAATAACTATTTACAACAAATGCCTGGATTGGCCTACATACTAAACTGTGAGTTAATTATACATAAAATAGATTGACCAGATTTGAACACTGAAATTCTAAAATTAAAAAAATGGGCTGTGAATTTCATAACTACTACAGTATAATATGAGTATTTCAAGCACATGTTTTGGTGGTCAGATTTTTTTTTGAACAGGAATCTACGTAGCACACAGAAAAAAAAAAGTAGTAAGAAAACCAATGATTTGCATGATCTACTTTTGCCTGAATAGTCCATCTTCTGTCAACTAAACATATTCAACTTTTCTGTATCTTGGAACCAATCATTAAAATGATGATAATATTTACTAGGCACTTACATGCCAGGCACTATGGTAGTTCATTGAATCCTTAAAACAACATTATGAAGTAGATATTACTAAAGCCATTTTACAAATGAGAAACCTGAGGCCTAGGAAAAGGTTAAATAACTTGCCCAAGGTCACGGAGCTAGTGATTCATATCTAAGTACTCTAGCTTTACAGCTGAGATTCAAATCTAGCTGCTCTAGCTTTATAGTCTACGCCCTTAGCTCCTGTTCCATTGCTTCAAAAATATGTGTAGAGCATGCACGATGTGTCAGGTACCCTGCTGGACGCCGAGGAAAACATAGCTGCATATTTTCCGACCCCAGTGTAGCCTAGTAGGAGAGACAGACAACAAGAAATAAGACAAATGACTAAAATAATTACAGATTTGTGTGTATGGTTACAGCACAGGCATATAGCTTCTAGGCTTGGGGTGGCACTGAGTCAGATGGTTCTTCCTGACATCACTGTGTCATCTAGTTCCTGCAGCAGCATCTCTTTGATGTTCTTCTGTCCTGCACTGTCTCAGTTTTCAAGGAGGTTGAAGTAACAGAATACAGGAAAGCATTTGATTTGTGTCATTGACAAATGTATCAGCTGAATTGTTCATCTAACCTATAACAGAAACTAGAGGGAATTATGCCAGAAGGGATGATTCCAGTTCCATTACAGAAATTTACTGCCTCCCTCAGAAGTCAAATTACTAAACCTCAAAGTACCCCAACTGGGTCTCAGGCCCACCTGGCGTGTAGGGCCATGCGTGTTTAGTTTGTACCCTGGTACAATGGCTTTCAATTGATGTGGACTAACTGATTATTATCTTATTTATGGCTAATTTTATGATTTTATGGAGGCATCATTTAGGAATAAGGTCCAATTGCATCTTATGGCAAGAGCTACACCTCTGAGGACATTGTCAATCAGATTTATAGCTCCATTTAAGTGTAGGGCTGTTTCCACCATTGAAGTATGCACATGATTATTTAAATGATACACAGGATTGCCTTTAATTGCTTGACTGGAACAGGTTCCTTGCACAGTCATGTACCACATAATGACATTTCAGTCAATGATGGACTGCATGTATGACAGTGACCTCATAAGATTATAATGGAGCTGAAAAATTCCTACTGCCTAGTGATATTGTAGCTATAGTAACGTCATAGTTCAACACATTACTCAAATGTTTGCGGTGATGCTGATGCAAACAAACCTATTGTGCTGCCAGTCTTATAAAAGCATAATACATACAATCATGTACAATTCATAATTCTTGATAATAAATGAGTATGTTACTGAGTTATGTATTTACTATGCTATACTCTTTATCATTATTTTAGTGTTTACTCCCTCTACTTATTAAAAAAAAAGTTAACTGTAAAGCAGCCTCAGGCAGGTCATTCAGGAGGTATTTCAGAAGAAGCCATTGTTACCATAGGAGAAGACAGCTCCATGTGTGTAATTGCCCCTGAAGACCTTCCAGTGAGACAAGATGTGGAGGTGGAAGATAGTTATATTGATGATCCTGACCCTGTGTAGGCCTAGAATAGTGTGTGTGTTTGTGTTTCAGTTTTTTTAAAAAGGTTTTAAAATTTAAAAAACTTAAATAGAAAAATGTTTATGGAATAAAAATATAAAGAAAACTTTTTGTACAGCCTGTACAATATATTTGTGTTTTAAGCTAACTATTACAAGGAGTCAAAAGCTAAAGAAAGCTCAAAAGTTTATAAAGTAAAAAAAAAAACACAGTAAGCTAAGGCTACTTTATTACTGAAGAAAGGAATTTTTAAATAAACAGTGTAGCCTAAGTATACACTATTTACAAAGCCGATAGTAGTGTGCAGTAATGTCCTAGGCTTTCACATTCACTCACCACTCACCGACTCACCCAGAGCAACTTCAAGTCCTGCAAATTCCATTCACAGTAAGTGCCTTAAATAGGTATGGCAATTTTCTCTTTTACACCATGTTTTTACTGCACCTTTTTCTATGTTTAGATATGTTTAAATACACAAATATTTACTATTATGTTACAATTGCCTACAGCATTCAGTACAGTACATGCTGTAGAGGTTTATAGGCTGGGAGCAGTAGACTATATCATATAGCCTGGGTGTGTAGTAGGCTGTACCATTTAGGTTTGGGTAAGTGCACTCTCTGATGTTTGCACAATGATGAACTTGCCTAATGATGCATTTCTCAGAATGTATCCTGTCATTAAACAATGCACATGTACTCACTGGCTGTCTCCCTACACATGATTTCCACCAGGAATCTTAGAAATCCCCATACCAGCAAAGAAACAAATCCAGATGGTCTCCACATGTGCTCTAGGCCTTAGTGCCTCTGTAATACTTCAGGAAGCAAGTCAAACCACTTATACAAAATCTGTGTCTTCTGAATGTTGTTTCACTTGAGAAATGTATTGGTTTTCTAGGGCTGCCATAAGAAAGTACCATAGAATGGGTGACTTAAACAGCAGAAATGCATTTTCTCACAATTCTGGAGGCTAGAGGTCCAAGATCAAGTGTCAGCAAGGCTGGTTTCTTCTGAAGCCTGTTGGCTTGCAGATGGTTGTCATCTCCTCTGTCTTCACATGTCTCTCCTCTGTGTCCTAATCTCTTTTTACAAGGTAACCAGTCATAGGGCCCACCCTAATGGCCTCATTTTAACTTTACTTCGTCAAAGGCCCTATCTTCAAACACAGTCACATTCTGAGGTTCTGGGGGTTAGGACTTCAACAGATGAATTCTGGAGGGACACAAGCCAGCCTGTATCAGGAGAGTTCATCAGATGGGAGAGCATTCCCTGACCAACATGTCATTCAGTTGTAGAGTGTAGGGGTTCACGGTAACTCCTCAATTCCTGAACGGTTTCTAAGGCTGGCCTAGGGCAACAGCCAGGTCTGCTCCCTAACGCTTTACCCAGGGCAGCTTTCTCCAGCAAGTGTTTGCTAGAGGGGTGTGCACCTCTGGAAAGGAAGTGAGGTAGTAAAAATAATATCGAATCACATAGAGAAAGTGACTCAATGTGCTTGCAGTTCTTCTGAGGAAGTCCTTGAACAGTACCAGTTTGTTAGTGCTTTTAACTATGCTAAAATGCTAACTCCTCCTACCTACTCCCTAACCTTTTTTCTTTTTTCTAAACAAACAGAAATCAAGCCTCAGGCTCAAGAGTCTTCGGCAAGCAGCAGAAACTAGCCTTAACTAAATACTTTTTAAAATTGTTTTCTGTTTGTTTTCATTGAATTAACGAGGTTGCCTTGCATATCTATTTGTGGTAAATGATACTGTTTCTTAAAATTAAAATGTTAATATGATTTTATTTAACAAATATTTACATTTTAAGAAGTGAATTATTTCCAAAAATATTAATGATAGCACAGGTGGTAGGCAGATATGGAAAAATCATGAAGGTAGTCTACAAGGGATCTAAAGTCTTGGAAATGCTGCTGTACCATAAAAACAGAAATACTGGTTTTAGTGACTCGAGTTGTCCACTAAGGGACACTCCTTAGAGCAACGGCACTTTCAGCTCCACCCTGAGCCACCATTCTCAGTACTGCAGTCACCACTTGTTTCCTGGGCCTGGTTGGTTTAAAGGCAATCTCAACTTCTTGCAACCATGATGGGGCCTGAGCAAGTCAGCTGTGGCATTCCCCTAGCCACAGGACTAGTTCAGAAATGAGCATGAGGGCTAATGAGAGCCAGTGAGATTCCAGCTGCTTGGAAAGAAATGTTCTTGCTTTTAGGAGAAAACTAGAAGAGACATCCCCTCTTTCTCTGGCAGTCTGGCATGCTGTTGCAATGTCCAGGACTCTTACAGCCTGGCTTCAGGGAGGGAAGCTGACCTGAGAATGAAACAACTTAGAGAAGACAGTACAAATGAAAAATTTGCACTAATCCTAAAACCCTTCCTACTTCTAAAGTATCAAAGGCATACATTTTCTTATTCTATAAGCCAAATGGGGTAAAGTTTTCCATGTCTTGCAGCTGAAAGCAGACTAATACTGATACAATATATATAATATTGAAGAATTATTCAAAAATATGTATGTATCATCTAACTTACCACACCATAGTTTTTGTGTGAATTGAGTTTCGCTTCATAGGTTGGAATGAATAAGAAAAAAGAAGTGGCTTTAGTCTCTCTAACTATTGATTGAAGTTAATTACCTAAAGTAGCATCTTAAATATTAATTCTAAAAGTTTTCATTAAATACAGCATCATAACATGGTTAGGTTATAAGAGGTGAGGGCTTCTAGCAATCACAAAATGTCAATGATTTTCAGCAAATCTCAATAATAGGATTTATGCTTAAACTATGTTTTACCTGTATTATCCTTGGGATCTAATCTTAAAATACCAATTCTGATAAGAAGTGATAAAAATACATTCTTTGTGAATAATTTATGTGTCACATCATCAAGCTGAAGAATTACATTAAAAAGAGAGTTCAATATAGTAACACTGGAAAAATAATCCTTATGTTTTTTAAAATGGTGTCTTTTCAGATGGCTCATTCAGTCCTTTAAATTTATTGAAATATTTTAAAACAGCAACATTAACACTACAAAATTTAAGGTGAGTTCCTTTTTCCCTCTTTAGTAAAATTATGTTATATTCTGTTTTGTAATTCGCATGTCTAGGAAGTCAGTACCTTTAGAGTGTGGGGAGGAGAGGAGGTGATGAAAAACATGCAAGATAATCATGCGATGATTTTCTAGGAGAAATGTAACTGCATTGAAAGTATATGTTTTTGAAGATTACTTAGGTGCCAAAATAATCGTGGCACACCTGTATTACATTTTGATAGAAAAATCATCTGACCTTCAAACATGCTTATTTGGGGGTTTCCAATTTCTCTTCATTAAACTCAGCAGTATTTATTTTGCAGACAGCAGATCCACAGGCATATTGCCACCCATCTTCCATTATTTACTTATATTTAATTTGCTAGATTCATGCATTTCTACATATTATAACAGCATATGGCCACAGCGGAAATAAAGTATTCAAGCTGGCTGAATATTGATCATCGAGATTTAAATTGATTTCCATTTTGATGACACAAGAAAGTAGGAAAAAAGATTGCTACATCAAAAGAGAAAGCTCTTAAATTAAGGAAAAATGCATTAAATTGGCTCTATTCTTTTTGGGTGTGGAGTTCACGTTTGAGATTTTAGGAGGGAGGGCAATATCTGAACTACCAACTAATTAGACAACTAATATGAGACGATTTGTAGTTTCTACTTCTAAAAATCTAAAACATTTGAATCCAAGGAGACTTCAGGGGAAGAGGGCTTGTAATCAAAATATCTTAATGAGTAAAGTTTTGATTGAAATAAATGCCATAGATGGATATATTATTAACTTTGAACAAAGCCATGGTCAACCTATTTGAGGGGGGTGGGGAGATGAAGAATGTAGTGAATAATTTTTCTCTCATTACTGGATATCAAGTTAAAATATGTTTGATTTAAATAGATTTGAAGTTAATGAACAAGAAAAACTGCTATGAAGTTCCACCTCTTTGTATCAAAATGATAACATTAGGGACCCATACTCATGAAAACCAGGTTGGGCAAGGAGAAAGGTAAATTGATCTAGGCAGAAACACTTTAGGGGAAAGAACAAGAAAGGAAATATGACCGCACGAGTAAGATGAGTGCTCCCTAAGCTCTACTCTTAGAAGTGGTAAGTTGACTATTTGCATGGGATGACAATTTGATCTATTGAACTGCATTTGTTATACCATTTAATGCTTTTTAAGTGGAAGCAAACTCAAGCCCTGGAATGTCTGCTCAGTTTTCCTAAAACTTAGAAGCTTACTTTAATTTAAGAAAAAGAAAAAGAAATCACCAGCAAACTCTACTGAAAATAGATATGTGATAAATTTATTTGATTCCCCTGTGTACATTCAGAGGTAAATTTTTCAAGATAAATAACAATGTGGATTGGGGCATTTGAAATTTGAGGAAACTCCTGGGAATCTTATAGTGCCTGATGGTTCTACTTTGGTCCAGTTAGGAAATAGGAGAAAGACCTTGAAAACCTCTAATTTCCACATAAAAAATCGAAGCTTAAAAGTTTGACAAACGGAGAAAGCTACTAGCCAAATACAATAAAATATTATAACGTTTTATTGTGAAGAAATGAATATTCCAAGAAAGTGTTTAATATTTTGATTCATTTACTTTACAAAAGAGGATATTACTCAAATATATCATGTCGGGTTAGATTTCATAGTCAGTCCATCTACTGGCTAAAATCTATTATGTATCATATTGAGCGCTTATTGTACACCAAGCACTATTCTAGGCCCTGGGGATAGAGAGGTGAACAGGTGAACAAACAAGATGCCTATCTCAGGTAACTTAATAGGTTGTACTTCGTTGGCACTTGTGCTAGCAATATAATGAGACTAATTTAAACAAGGATTTAGGATGCACTGTATCAAAACTCTTAAAATTCACAATAAGGAAATAATAACAAACACATTATACATATATATGTGTGTGTGTGTGTGTGTGTGTGTGTGTATATATATATATATATATATTTTTTTTTTTTTTTAGACGGAGTCTCGCTCTGTCACCCAGGCTGGAGAGCAGTGGCATGATCTCAGTTCACTGCAACCTCTGCCCCCAGGTTCAAGCGATTCTCCTGCCTCAGCCTCCTAAGTAGCTGGGACTACAGGCGCCTGCCACCAGGCCCGGCTAATTTTTGTATTTTTAGTACAGATGGAGTTTCACCATGTTGGCCAGGATGGTCTCGAACTCCTGACCTTGTGATCCGCCCGTCTTGGCCTCCCAAAGTGCTGGTAATACAGGCATGAGCCACCACGCCTGGCTAATAAAATATCTTTTTCACTTCACCCTGCTGAATAGACATCATTTTTGTGTGTTCATATTCCTTGATAGAGATAACACAACTCAGTTTGTTAATAAATGCTGCCTGGATAGTGGACAAAACTGTAATAGTCTATATCTTGATCCTTTGTAAATGTTATATAAATAAGAAGTAGTAGAAGTGGCTGACAAATACATAATTTCAAAAAACATTCAGAAAATGCCACTCATTGTATCAGTGGGTATTTGTTTAAGTTCTTCAGATGTCTAGATTTTTAACCCCCTTCTCCTCCCCCTCCCTTCCCTCTCTCCCTCTCCCTTTCCCTTCCTTGTCTCTTTCTTTCTCTTGTCCCCCTCTCACTCCCTAATGGAGTATCCTCTGGTTGTCAGGCTTCTTGTGGTACTGCCAATGAAAACACTAATATAACATATAAACTTAATATTATATCCCTCCCTTTTCTTTCTTTTGTTCAATTTTTCCTCTTTCTCCTCTTAACACTTATAGTTAGACATATTTTCCAATGTTAACCTACTTACCCTTATCCCTGATATTCCTTCAAAATCATCTGTTTACAGTCACCTTAATATCTGAGCCTTTTCCCAAAGCATTACTATAAATCTCTTCTCCTCCAGTGCAATAAATAATTTCCTTTCATATTATCAAAAAGCTTCTGAAATCAAATAAATACATCATAATGTTTTTCTTAATGTATCAAAGAATGGCTGGCAATTTTCTCAAATGCAATCTGAGTAAGACAATCTCACAGCCACATTCCTTTATCTGCACTTAATTATGTATTCATTATTGTCTTCTACACATATAAGAATTATATCTCTATTACTCTATCACTGGTGTAAAGTTCTAACATTGTTATAAATTTAGCTTCATTTATTTATTAAATGGGAATTTATTGAGTCTTTATTATAAATTTATTCCAGACACTTCTAGGCACTGGGAATATGGTAATAAAAAAGACACTATTTTATAAGTTACTATAATTTACATTTATCTACTTTTGGAAGATTATATTTTTCTGGTTAATGTTAAGCCTGTAAATGTTGATATTACAGATTCTTAGCCAGAAACTTTTTTTAAAGAAATCACTATTTTGTACCTCTGATTTCACTAATCTGGGATATTAATCAATTTTATGATTAGCAAAAGTACTTCACATTCATAACCATTTATAGAGTACACTAACATCCTGTTTTCACACTCAGCAATTATAAGGGTACCTCTCAGTTAAACATTCAGCCAAATGTATCTGGAGTACTAGAATATCCAAGTGAAACTTCCTAAAAATTTCATTCACTATATTGATGTAACAACGATTTTAACATGTAATTGGAATAATAACTTTAATCTTCTTCTACCCCATGGAGCATAATGTGGAAGTAGCACATTACTTCCTCTTAAACATTAGGAAATGTTCCCCTTTTACTAATCCAAACAGCTTTTAATGTGATCTGGCTCAAGAATGTGGGTGATGAGCTTCTCAAAGGTTCCCCAAGTTACTTCTTAAATGCAGACGAGGGTTAACATGGACATGGTTTCTGTAGGTTGAAGGCTGAAGATGTAATCCAAAACAAATTTCTTCGAGGTATTATATTTTATATTTAAAAATCATGCAAGGCCATGCATGGTGGCCCATGTCTGTAATCTCAACACTTTGGGAGGCCAAGGAGGGCAGATTGCTTGAGCCCAGGAGTTTGAGACCAGCCTGGGCCAGATGGCTAAACACCGTCTCTACAAAAAATCAAAATATTAGCTGGTTATGGTAGTGCATGCCTGTAGTCCCAGCTACTGGGGAGGCTGAGGTGGGAGAATCATCTGAGCTCTGGAGATTGCGGCTGCAGTGAGCCATGATCATGCCACTGAACTCTAGCCTGGCTGACAGAGTGAGACCTTATCTCCAAAAATAATAATAAATAAATAAATCATGCAAATGTTTATTGTATTCACATCGTTTCTATTTGTTTTATTATAAATACAATGTTTTAATTTCTTACCATTGATGAACATTGTTGCTCTACAACATGATATACTGTTTCTACTCCAGTTTCCTGGCACAGCTCCATGTTCTCAGGGTAATTTGAGAATAACTTGGGTAGCTTAACACGAGCACTCAGAAGACCTGAGCTCTGATTGATATCAAATTGCTCAGGTTATCAAACTTCAGGTTTTCTCATCTGTTAAAAGGTGGTAAAACCCCTGCTTTTCCCTCCACAGTGTTTCTTAGGAGATCAAAAGGGACAATATATGTGACTGGTTTATTCAACAATCTGAACTTAGGTCAAGTACAAATATGAAATAGTTCAATTTTTCTCCAAATATTGCTTTCAGCTATGTTCCACTGAGTCTCTTTTTCCAATCCCTTAATCACAACTTTGTCAGATACCATAAGCTTTCTGATCACTTCCAGCTATTAAAATGTCAGTTCATTCCATTTTGATCTAATTTAAAATTTCATCTCATATCTATTTGAAGTCTTATCTCCTCCTACCCCTCCAATTTCAGCAAAGCTTCTGTCTGAGGGACTTGGATTCGGGTGGGAGTGGGATCAATGTTTTTCACTCCTTTTTTTGGGAGACTTTTCCTGGGGATCAGAGACAGACTACAAATATCCTTAACTTAGCAATGGGGCTGTGTTCCTCACTTGTCTCTTGCTCTTTTTCTGTTCAAGATCCATCAGTCACTGATGCTAAGTGGATCCCAGCTAAATGTAGAGTCTCTCCTGGGACACATGTGTTATTTCTGGGTTGATGTTGCAGAGTGGTGGAGTGGGGGTTCCCAGTGCCATATATTCTGTTCTGAGAGACCTGCATAACTCAGTGACTTCTGACATCTGCTCAACTCTTTTGAAACCAAATCAGTTCTTATTTTGGATTCTATACCAGGTAACGTTATGCTGCTTCAGTCTTCTCACTGGGTGGCCTGTCAACTTGGACACCAAAATCACTGAAAGTGACCTGCCATTATATTCTTTTCACCCACAGGAATCTCACACATTTTTGCCATAACAAATTTGGACATAGGCTGCTAATCAATTAATCATCTCTCTCTCTCTGTCTCTCTCTCACACACACACACACATACACATACAGTCTTTCTCTCTTTTCTTTCTACTCAAGCATTCATGGTGAACTGCTGATCAGTAAGTTCACCCATCTCTGTGAGAGATTCCCTTTACCTGCCCTCTTCTACCTGGCTTGGGATGAGAAAGGGAAGTTCTCCCACCTTCTAAATAGAAAGGGCCTCAGGCTTATCACTCAATACTCCTCTGCTCATCATCTAGGAACATAAAGTTAGGTGGTGCTAAGCTGATGACTGAGGGTAGCAAAGTCAGTGTTATCTCCTCTTACCAAGACTGGGAGTGGTATCTGTGCCTCAGTTTCCTTGGGTGTTCTTTATAGAAGGGGGACACAACACCTCTTTGTCATCTTTTGGGTCATAGGTGATAACACTAAGGCAATAAATAAAAGTCATTATTCAACTTCCTGTTAACTGTTACACTTGTTAGAACCTGCTTAGAAACATACACATTTATGCAAATACGAAGCATTATGTTGGCAGCAGAAACACATACCATAATTCAGGAAGAACAGTTTTGTGGCTGATGCAATAGTCAAGGGATAGAGCTTTGTTATACACCTTGTGAAATGGGTGACTCAGCTTACTAGCTGCTGGCTGCGGAAGCTTCTTGTGCAGTTGCTTAATATATGATGGAGGCTTTTCTTTTCTCTGAACCCAGGTTGTATGTTTAGAACCTTCCTCTGAATTCAAAGGGGAGGGGATTTACTATTGACTGTTGTTATAATATATTTATTTATCTATTTTGTTCCTTGAAACACAGAGAAGTAGGGGATAGTTTTATAACCTTCAGGTGTACTTGTAATGTCAGCATTAAATAGAACCCTTCTGCCAGAGATAGCTTGTAGTACAGAAGATTCTGTGTTATCATTTACTGGGATCAGACTTTTATGGGCCAAAACATTCACCCAGAGCCTAGGGAATTTCTTCACCAGACAGCTGAGTAGGCCGGCACCAGCTCTTCCTCTGCTGTTGGCTCCAGGGTGTCAAAAGAAAGATTTTTGGATTGAAAAAAAAAATCCACACACATCAGACATTACACAATAAGTGAATCAAAGTCCCACAGTATCACATAATGTTTCTCAATGTCACAGTGTTACAGAGAGGGATTCCAGCATCTACCATCTGTTCCAATCTCTCTCCTAAAATGAAGCCCATTCACAAGTCGTCTGTCTCTAGAATGTGGTCATTTTACCAACGGCATAGTTTTTTCAAAGCAAACCTGAGCAGCATTTTTTGTTGGCCTGAAACCCTTTGCTATAGTTCCAGAATGTCCCTAGCTCTGCCTTTCCTCCATGGAGTAGGGGGCATTCTCCCACCCTCCACTCTATAACTTCCCTCAGGGACAGCCACTGTGACACACACCACAACAGAGTGGCTCAACGCTCATCTCAGTCTAAAGTAATCCCATGAAGCTTACAACACAAAGGAGGGTGTGCAAGAAATGTTGCTTTTCTTTACACTCAAATGCAACCCCAATCTCCTTCTGCCAATCAACAGGAAATTCAATCTCAGTAATCACTGGGTCTTCCCTCTCCACATACAAAGTGCTGGGCAAAGGTGCTGGAGTTCTCACACAGAGCAAATATTGGGGGAGGCCTTGTTGGCTCTTGCCTTACTGGTCACTGATAAGCTAATACAGAAGCCAACCTGCTGAGTCTGTCAAATTAGGGCATAAGAATCTATGCCAAGGATGATAAACCAGGACCTATGGTCTCACTTGTCTAGGGTTCCCACGGGGCCACTTTCTGTGTCCGTCCCCTCCCCAAGGCTCTGCCAAAGAGTGGAATGTTGGTCCCCACTATACTTTCCTGCATCCTGTTTCTTCCTAGCTTTAGGCAATCTCTTTTATTTACTGCTGTCTTTTCTCTGCCCTGAAATCTATCACAACCATCTCAATGAATTTGGCTGAAGGTAACTAACCTGTGGCTGGCAGAAGTGTTTGGTGTTTTTTTTTTTTTTTGAGACAGAGCCTTGCTCTATCACCCAGGCTGGAATGCAGTGATGCAATCTTGGCTCACTGCAACCTTGCCTGCCAGGTTCAAGCAATTCTCATGCCTCAGCTTCCTGAGTAGCTGGGACTACAGGTGTGTGTCACCACGCCCAGCTAATTTTTGTATACTTCATAGAGATGGGGTTTGGCCATGCTGGCCAGGCTGGCCTCAAACTCCTGGCCTCAAGTGATCTGCCTGCCTCGGCCTCATAAAGTGCTGGGATTATAGGCATGAGCCACTGCACCTGGCCTGCTTTTTGTTTTTAAACTAAATTTCATTACCGGCATTTAAAATTTGCATGAGTTCACATAAAAATCTGTGATTCTATCTCCTTATGAAACTTACAATCTGTCTTATTGCATGGCAATGATCAGCTGCAGCAGAGCAGGGCTGCTCCTTGAGACAGCTGTGTGCCATACTTCTGCCCTCACCCTGCCAGCCCACCTCACTACTTGATACCTGACCGGCAGGACGGTTTGACTTTGGCATGCTCTATTGTGGTGTTTTCACAGAAGTCAGGGAGATATTATGCATTGCAGACCCGTATCAAAATATCTCACATAACCCATAAATATGTATACCTACTATGTGCCTACAAAAATTAAAAGAAGCCAGGGAGAGAGGAGCTGTTTTGGGGATATCACCAATAGAACATAAATATAGGCCAAGGTGAGGGAATATAAAGGGTCTGGTTACCTTTGTAGAACCAAAGAAAGGGAACAAATTTCAAAATAATCCCACAACAAATTATCCCTCTGTACTAACAATAAAACTAGCTACAATGTTTGGAGATTTCATCGTGTCCTAGGCCCCTCACAGAAGCAATCCCATTTAATTCTGACAAAAACCATGTGAGGAAAGGACTAATACCCTGTTTTACAAATGGAAAAACTGAGGTTCAGAGGTAAGTGACTTGGCCAAGTCACAAAGCTAATAAATCATGCAACTTGAAATTCAGGGACATATGACTCTTTGATACTGGGTTATTGCCTCTCTTATGATAGTGTTAGAGGCCCTTCTTCCAGGGATCAAAGATGCCTAAATTAACTGCCAAGTTAAATTACAGTAGATCCTGAATTGAAAGGGTTCTGTCTTCTTGACACTAAGCGATGAGGACTAGTTATCACTTTCACTCCCATTGCCTCTTTCTAATGGAGGCAATTTTAGAAGCACCTCTTGAAGTTGGGTCTGGCACCATGCTTTTACAAACTGCAATTATTCAACAGATGTGCTAATTTTATTAGTCTTTGGGAGCTTGCCTAATATTTTACGAAGTGTGTGTGTATTTTTATGTATACAGTGGAAGAGGCTGAAGAAGAGAAATATAGTTCATCATTCCTCCTGTGGTGGTCCGCAGAAGTGGTTGAAGAGAAAAAATGTAGAGAAATCCTACAAAGTAAAATGTTTTTCCAAAAGGTAAAACAACTACATCAAAAAGAGGCTTAAAATATGTCAGAATGCTTTGTTTTGTTCTTTTTTGATAGAAAGTTATGGAAATAGAAAGCCACCTAATATGATTAGTTATTAGGTTGACAAACTAATAAATTCAGAATCAAGCCTTTAATCAAATCTATCAGTTTCACCCAGGCGTAGTGGCTCACACCTGTAATCCCAACACTTTGGGAGACCAACGTGGGCGAGTCACCTGAGGTCAGGAGTTCGAGACCAGCCTGGACAACACGGTGAAACTTCATCTCTACTAAAAATACAAAAATGAGCTGGGTGTAGTGGTGCGCACCTATAATCCCAGCTACTCAGGAGGTTGAGGCAGGAGAATCACTTGAACCTGGGAGGCGGAGGTTGCAGTGAGCTGTGAGCCAAGATAGTACCACTGCACTCCAGCATGGGTGACAGAACGAGACTCCATCTCAAAAAATAAATAAAATAAAATACCTGTCAGTTTAAATTTATAAGCTTATAGTGTAATGAATCTCATATTGTCTTATAGATAAAAATTACATGTTACTAGCATTTACTTACATATTTTGAAACAGCAATTGGTACTTTATAAACTTATAACAAGATTTTGCCACATAAATCTAAGCTTAAATGTGATGATTTATACTAGAACTGAAGTTACTACTGTTTAATATCACATATGAAAGGAAATTAGATTATAGAATAACAGATATAGATGATGATAGGATTATAATTCCATTTCTAGATGGGGAATTTCATATCATTGATTTTGTACATTCTGTTAAAGGAAGCACCAGGCCAACTAAATTGGTGACTTTTCAGTAGCTGTGCTGAAAGTGATTTTAGAAATAACAATGTTGTTCAGGAGGAAAATCCAAATAAAGGGAATCATGTGAAATTTACTACATGAAAAAGTTTCTTTGTTAATTTTAATAATTTGTCAGATTTTTTATGACCTAAAACTATTCTATGGCATACAGTAATGGTTTATAATCTAGGTGTGAAGTCCTGCTGGATATCCTAAAGCAAAACAACAAGGTATGCTGGTGGACAGTTCCTGGCTCTTTTCACAGCTACTACTTAAGGTCTGAGACTGTTCATATAAAAAATAGTAACTAAGTGGCATTTACTACATTTAAGTCCTGCACTAAAGAACCATGCATACTATCATTTTATAGCTGAAACTGAGGCTCAAAGAGGTAAAGTCATTTGCTTAAGGTCACCTGACATGCAGATAGCAGAGGTAGGTCCCAAACTCTGATCTTCTGGGGTACTCTTTCCATCAGAGGTACTTGGGCCTCTCTTTGTCTATAACGCTGAGTACTGTCTTGCACCGCTGATAACATTGTATTTTGCTTGTGGTTAATTTGTTTCCTAATCTTTAAGTGTTGTTAATATGTACATATTTATTAGACCTCTCAACAGAGGATATGTTAACCCACAACATTGGTATATACCAACAAAATTTAGACTGTGGTAAACTCTACAGACACGACCAGTTTCTTCAATAAAGAATTCCAAGAAAAAAAAAAAAGTAGGATTGGGTACCTGCATTAGTCCATTTTCATACTATTATAAAGAACTGCCCAAGACTGGGTAATTTCAAAAGGAAAGAGGTTTAATTGAATCATAGTTCAGCATGGCTGGGGAGGCCTCAGGAAACTTACAGTCATGGCAGAAGGCAAAGGGAAGGCAAGGCACCTTCCTCACAAGGCAGCAAGAAGGAGAAGAGTGAGTGAGTAAAGGGGGAAGAGCGCTTAATAAAACCATCAGATCTCCTGAGAACTCACTATCAGGAGAATAGCATGGGGGAAACCACCCCCACGATTCAATTACCTCCACCTGGTCCCTTCCTTGACACATGGGGGTTGTGGGATTACAATGCAAGATGAGATTTTGGTGGGGGCACAAAGCCTAACCATATACATTAAAAAAGACAAGAGACATACCAACCGTTGTATTTTGGAACTTGTTTGGATCCTGATTTGAAAAAACAACGCAAAAAAATTATTGGACAATCAGAGAAATTTGAACAGTGTATATTTAATGGGATTAAGAAATTTTCCTTAATTATTAAGTGTAATAATGGGATTGTGGTTAAATACTTAATATTTTAAGATTCTTTAAAAAGTCGTTATCTTTTTTTTTTTTTTTTGAGACTGAGTCTCTCTCTGTGGCCCAGGCTGGAGCACTGTGGCATGATATATGCTCACTGCAACCTCTGCCTCCTGAGTTCAAGCGATTCTCGTGCCTCAGCCTTCTTGTGCTTCAGCCTCCCAAGTAGCTAGGATTTCTGGCTTGCGCTACCACGTCCGGCTAATTTTTGTATTTTTAGTAGAGACGGAGTTCTGCTATGTTGGCCAGCTTGGTCTTGAACTCCTGACTCAAGTGATCCGCCCACTTTGGCCTCCCAAAGTGCTGGGATTACAGGTGTGAGCCAGCACCACACCTGGCCAAAACGTCTTCATCTTTTAGAATTACGTATCCAAAAAGATGAATTGATGTGATGTTGGGGATTTCCTTAAAAATAACACAACAGATGAAGATGATTGGTCTTAAGTTGATGATCGTCGAAACTGGGGTCTGGGTACCTCGGGGTTCGTTATATCATTCTGCTTTCTTTAAAGTATGTTTGACATCTTCCACAAAAATAATGCATTGTTCAATGATGAATCCAAAGTAGATCATTACTTTGATTTTACACTGAATAGTGCTTCACTTTAAGAATGCCTGTGATAGGACCTGAAAGGGCCTTAGAAGTAATTAGTCCAATCTTCCCATATTCCTCCTTTTCTTTTGGGCAGAAAGCAAAGAAGGAAGAAGAAAACAATAGTGATATTATATTATTTGCTCTCAAAATAACTTCTAAATTTCCAAAACAAGAAAGCAATAGAAGAAAAAGAAAACAGCCAGATGTTATATTTGCTCTCAAAACAACTTCTAAATTTACAAAACAAGAAAGTAATAGGAGAAGCCGCACTTATGTCCACTACCTAGTGCTATCTCTGCAGCTTTATTTTTCTATTATGATTTACTTTTGTTTTCTGAAGCAGAATTTTTCCCCAACTTAATAGTGTCCACGATCGCTCCAACCAATTTGGTTATTTAGGTTTCAAGCTAGATAACCTCCAAAAGAACTTTGCCTTTGACTTGAATACATGCTTCTTGCAATTTGAGTAGTATTTAGGAGGACGTTCCCTTTACAAGTCTTGAACCGTTTCTTAAGTCTGAATTTAGGAGACGTTAAGGGGAAAGTGTCGGCAGACAGCATCTCAATGCCTTGTTTATTTTTGGTTTTGAGTTTGCTAATAACTTTGTGATCGAGGGTGGAAGAACCTATACTTTTATATTTCATTGCCCACGTGACAGTGTTTTTGTTTTAGGGGGAATTTCTAAGGGACAGGAAATTCTCGGGGAGTTTACGTCAGCTTCAACAAGTACAGTAATTACCGTATTGACGCTACTTGTTTTCAAATGTCGGAAATTTGGTGTGCCGCGTGAGCACGATTTAGGGACTTTAGAGTTTAGATTTAAGTCATTATTTTTCTGTGATTTAATTTTTTAAGCAGTGTTGATACTGGGTACCTCAACTAAACTAGGTTTTTTTGTTTTTTTAATTCCCACTAATATAACTCTCAGGTTGTGGCTGAGGCATAAAGCAGGTAATACACTACACTCACGCTCCTTAAAGGCTACGCAGCTTCAGGAAGCGTTTACAGCAGTAGTGCGCCTGCGCAGCTGGTCTCACACCAAGTCGCCCGCCTCTCCCCGTCCGGCTAGCAGAGGGCGCTGTGAGGTAATGAGGGCGTCCTCCTTAGGGCTCTGGAACAGAGCGTAAAAGGGCGGGCGGGAGGCGAAGCTCCCTGACGGGCGTTCTAGCCTTGGCTGCTCTGTCTCTATCACCCTTTGTCCTCCAACCTCCCCTGGGCTCTGGGCCAGCGGGCCTGGTTGCTAGGCGGAAGCTGGGCGCGGCGGCGGCAGCTGCGGCCGCCCGGGCGTTTGAAAAGCCGCTACGCAGGCGGCAAAAGGTCCTCGGGCGGCGGGCTCTTCTCTGCAGACTGGCAGGGCTGCAGCGTGGCTTTTTCCTTGAGTCGGGGCAGAGTTAGGGTCTGGGCTGGCGGCCTGGGGCAGAGGAGCCGGGCCCGCTGCAGCAGACGGCGGTGGGACCTGGCTGCGGAGCGGAGTCCGGGCATCAGGGACCGGGGGCGGGCAGTGGGGGTCCCGCCGGGGGTCCCGGATTACCCGCGACTCACCTGGACCTCACTTCCCCCAAGCCGCCTTCGCCCCCGGACCGCGCACCGCAACCATGGTCTCCAAATCCGACCAACTGCTCATCGTCGTGTCCATCCTAGAAGGTGAGCGGCCTGAGGCTTGCTTTTGCAACTGCTGCCTCCCGAGTTTTAACAGATTAGTGTGGGACCGAGGCCTTGTTAACCTTAAGAACCCTGTCATCTGTGCTTTTGTGGTCCCCACAGACCTGTTCAAAGTTGTACGTAGTGAGGTCTGTTAGGCAATTGATTTAAAAATCTCTCCAGGGATATGAGCGCTATTAGGGATAAGTGATATTTAGCGTGACTAGCCGTAGCCCCAGAGAATCTAGAGAAAACGATTTTCATCCAAAGCAGCACGTCGATGGCTTTTATATATGAGCTGAACGTGGTCCTGAGAACCGCGTTCTGATCAGCGGTTCCCAATAATAGCACTTGTAAGAGCTTTGACTTGAATACAGGCTTCCTGCGATTCCAGAAGTGTTGCGGAGGCAATTCCCTTTACACGTCTTGCTGGAGGACTCAGGGGACTATAGTTCTTAAGAGGGTATATTATACATTCCTTAAAAAGTGTGTTTTGGATGAATGACATTGGTTTATTGGGACTCATTGGGTGTCAGACACTGTGCTGGGAATGTAAGAATCAAACAGTCCTGATTCTAAAAAGCTAAGGGTGTAGCAAGGAGAGTGTGTCAGCAAATAATTCATCTGGATGTGGAAGACCCGGATGAATGACCACCTCTGTCTGAGGAAACTGCGGAAGTTTCACTAGAGGAGGTGGCATTTTTTGGGGTCCTACAGATGATTAGGAATTTGTCAGGTGAAAAAAGGAAGGGCATTCCAGGCAAAGGGAAGAGCAGAGAGCACTTAAAGTATGGAAAAGTAAGACACGTTTTGCCTTGCTTAATTAAATTCATTCAGTAAATGTTGCTTAAGTTCAGTGTGGTTGGAGAACAGATTTGCAAGAAAGTGGAGGGAATAGGAGATAACAGGTGAATTGAGGACACTTTACGAATAATATGTTAAGAAGGAGTCATCTTGAGCCAGAGCAGAAGCCTGGCTGCATTTTTTCCCCTATGAGAGAGTGTTTTATAAAGGCCTGGCACTGTGTGAGGGATGAGAGCGAAGGAAACATTGTAATCCTAATCTTTGAATTTTGGAACAAGAGACTGACCAGAAGCCATAAAGATTGGGAGCACTATTAACTGTTAGTTTACTTATTGTTTAAAAACATAGGACTGATATAACCTTAAAATTTGGTTAACAACGGTTTTTAGACTTAAAACTGACCATGCTATGAGGAAACAAATATCTCCTTTTCCTCCAAGGATGTAGAGGTCTGTCCACGTGGGGAGATCACAGGACACAATATGTTGGGGTATATTTAAAATATGTGATATGGACTGTAAATATAGGTTTGAGGGTAGGGTGGGTGGGATGGCTGGAGTTTTTTAAATAATAAGTGAGCTTTAGATATGTGACAATAGAATTCTATGGACAACCCAGGACATAAATGCAATTCATCTGGGGAAGCTAGTTTTAGAGCAGCAGAAAATGAGGTCCTGAGAGAGGCCTGTTAGTGCTAATTGGGAGAGCTATGCGATGTGTGTTAATATTCCTAATACAGAGTTTCACGTGAGAGCCTCAGGCTTAAACTCAAAAGGTTAGCAGTCAAGGTCTTTCTGACCAGCTTGATTCCCAACCAAGTAGCTTGTGCCGGGGTGAGTATGGCGGGTGGAACATTGAAAAGATCAGCAAGATGACCAGGGTAGAGGAAGGTGAATATTTAGAAATGTCATGGTAAGAAGTGAGCTTGTACAACTGGAGTGAATAGGCCTCGGAGGATCTTGAAAGCCAGTTTAGAATTAATGTTCCAAGAAATAGGTTGGCAGCGTATATTCCTAAATAGAATGCTTTTCTTGAGTTCAGTTTAGTAGCAGTGTGCAAGGAAGAGAACCTGGAGTCAAGGATGTCAGTTAGGTTGTTTCCACAAACGTACCCAAAACTAGCATGTGGTCCTCCCTCCAAACTATTCTTCTCTCTTGTTTGTACTGTATTTCCATTAATCATAACCATGCTGTTGCCTCAAGCCAAGAACCAAGGAGTCATCCTCAGCCTGGATTCACTCTCCATTTCTAACTTCCGAATGGTCACCAAGTATAATTGATTTTATTTTCTGAATAATAATAGATTCTACATAGTAAGTTTTTGAATGAGTGAGTTTACATTGTGAGTGCCTTGGTAAGGGGCCCTCATTATCCACCTAACTTATTGTAATAATCTTTTCAATAGTCTGATTCTTGAATGTTTTCTTCCTTTCCAGAAACATCTAGACTTCCTCCATTACTCCCTGGGGATAATCTTTCTGAAATGCAAATCTGATTTTCTTAAAGTCCTTCAGTGTCCTAAAGTGTCTGTATTTCTTAGAATGGCATACATGGCCCTTTGTGGTAGACCTCCTGCCTATCTTTTCAGTCTCGTTTCCCCTCATGTATTCCCATCCCTTCAGCTTGGTGGAGGACCCGGGGGACTACAGTCCTTAAGAGTTACTTGCAATTTCTTGACTGCACTTTTAGAAATGCCCTTTATTTAAGAGAAAGTGGTTAAGCTTTAACATGAACAAAATTTGGGCTATGTACTGGATTCTAAGGATGAAAAAGACCGTTTCTGTTCTCTCTGTATCATTGTCTGCAGCAAGGCGAGCACCTGTTTGTTCCACTTCACATCCTCTGTTCTCAAGCTTGTTGGAAGCTGTTAGTTATAATAATATGGAAAATATAGGTTCTTTGACATATATGACATTCATTTGGGGAAGCTAGGTATCTTTTGGAGCAGCAGAAAATGAGGTCCTGAGAGGGGCCTCTGTTAATGCTCACTGGGAGGGCTGTGCGATGCGTGTTAATACTCCTAATAGAGTTTCAATGAGAGCCTCAGGCTTAAACTCACAAGGTTAGCAGTCAAGGTCTTTTTAACAGCTTAATTCCTACACTTCTCCCACAAGTAGCTTGTGCCAGGGTGAGTAGCAGCAGGGATTTCTTTATTAATCAGTGGATAAAATTCCCCTCACTAAGATCCACCTTAACAGATTTATAAACAAGAGAACTAGTTGACTCAGTGCAAGATTCTTAGTGCTTCTTGTTGATGTTCTTTAGCTTCCTGTTTTCAGTTTTTTTTTGGTTTGTTTCTCTTAACTAAACCCTCAGTCTTTTTAGAGCAAGTACTCTATTTTACTCATTTCGTACCCCACCATCTGATAAAATACCTGACTCTGAATATGTCTTCAATAAACATTGATGAAATGAGGTTTGGCAGTGCAAATGAAAAGTGATGTGTAGATAGAATATTTGAATATTTCCTGATAGTGTACAATGTTGTCCTTGAGAACAGAATGAAGGAATCCATGTAGCTATTTTTCTTTAGCTAATTTGGAAAGTATTCTGTTTTTTTTTTTTTTTTTGGGATGGAGTCTTGCTCTGTTGCCCAGGCTGGACTGCAGTGCTCACTGCCACCTCTGCCTCCCGGATTCAAGCTGTTCTCCTGCCTCAGCCTCCCGAGTAGCTGGGACTACAGGCGCATGCCACCATGCCTGGCTAATTTTTGGCATTTTTAGTAGAGATGGGGTTTCACTAGGAAAGTATTCTTAACTGAGTTAACAGAAAAATTAAGCTGCAGGCAAGTTCGTTTTTACTAATTTATTTCCCAGCTCTTCACATGACTGTTCTCTATTAAGTACTGCTATAGTAGTATCTAAAATTCGTGTAACCGCATTAAGTGTTTAATTCCAGATGTTGTTGAGATCATTCCTACTCAAAGTGTGGACCAAGGACAGCAGCATTCACATCACCTTGGATCTTGTTAGAAATGCAGAATCTTAGGCCCACCCTAAATCTGCTGAGTCAAAATCTACCTTTTAACAGGGTCCCTAGATGATTCATGTGCACACTAATGTTTGAGAAGCACACATTTATAAATTATAGCTTTCCATTTGATTCATGTTTGTTATGAATTATGGAAGTGAGTGTATATGTGAGCCTGCATTAGTGAGGTAGCTTATGGAATGCATGTCAACCACACTTAACGGATCATTAGTTTTAAAAAAAACACATGCTAGGCTGCGGATGGTGGCTCATGCTAGGCTGGGCATGGTGGCTCGTGCCTGTAATCCCAGCACTTTGGGAGGCCGAGGCGGGTAGATCACCTGAAGTCAGGAATTCTAACACGGCAAAACCCTGTCTCTACTAAAAATACAAAAATTAGCTGGGTTTGTTGGTGTGCACCTGTAATCCCAGCTACTGGGGAGGCTGAGGTAGGAGAATCGCGTGAACCTGGGAGGCGGAGGTTGCAGTGAGCCGAGATTGCACTACTGAACTCCAGCCTGAGCGACAGAGTAAGACTCCATCTCAAAAAAAAAACCAACCAAACAAAAAAACACATGGTAAATGATCCTGTTTGATTTTTGTACACTTTTGACTAATCTGTATATTCTGTTTCTCCAGGTCGGCATTTCCCCAAACGTCCAAAGCATATGCTTGTAGTGGAAGCAAAGTTTGATGGAGAACAGTTGGCTACTGATCCTGTGCCCCACACTGACCAGCCAGAATTTGCTACTGAGTTAGCTTGGGAAATTGACAGGAAAGTGCTTCATCAGCACAGGTGATTATCATTTTCATTTTAAAGTAGCTTCTTTATTGGTTTCTTATTTTTCAGGCTGTTATAAATAAATACAGGTTGAGTATTTAATACTTGGGACCAGAACTATTTTGGATTTTTGGAATATCTGCATAATCAAAGTAAGATACCTTAGGGATGGGACCCAAGTCTAAACATGAAATTTGTTTTACATTATACACAGTCAAAGTTAGTTTTATATAATATTTTAAATAAATTTTCATAAAATGAAGTTTGTTAAATGCTTGTGTGTGGAATTTTCCGTTTGTGGCATTATGTCAGCACTCAAAGTTTTAGAATTTGGAGCATTTCAAATTAGGAATGTTCAACCTATAAATTTTGTGTCTGTCATTACATTTAATAATTATAGTTATTGAGTGTTTTTTTAATGTGACAGGAAATTTTTAAAGTACTTTGCAACAATAACAGGTAAACATCAGAACAACACTATGAAGTTGGTGTTTTTATTTCCCCCATATTATAAATGAGGAAACTGAAGCCTGAGATGTTAAGTGTTAGTAACTTGCTTTAAGTCTGTTAGCTTAGTAGAGGTAGAGCCCAGCCAATCCGGGTCCAGAGCCTAACCTTTAACACTACACTTACACTGAGCTCTTTGGGTTTTTTTTTCCCTAATGTGTGAGACAGTAGCTATTCTAGAAATACCTTGATGATACCTACTCATTATTAAATATGGTTGGAATTCCTTGTAATTTCTGTTAATTTACTTATTGTATATTTACCTGGCTTGCCAAGGGTATATAGAGGGGTATCCAGTGAAAAGTTATGAAAGTAATTCTATCAAGGTTTCTTTCTAATTAATTTATATTTGATTTTAAACAAAACCACCTTATTAGTATATAAAATAGACTTAAAGTTATAGTATATATTTTTTGTGAACTCTGACTAGAAGCAGGCAACAACAATAAAAGCAATACTCTTTTTTTTTTTTTTTTAATGGTCTAGACCAGAGGCAATTTATTGGTAAGGCTAGAATAACTAGAAATCAGCTCAGAGAAAAATTTGAGATAATCATGTCATAGGAAACATTCATTCTTCATTATTAAGTCAACATATATTTATCACATACTTACTATATGCTAAGCATACAGCAATGCCTCTGCCATATAGCACTGATTTACAGTTGACAATGAATGATTTACAGTTGAACAATGCAGGATAACGTTAGATGCACTGAACCCCCCCACCAATGAAGTTAAAAACCTGTGTGAAACATTAGACTCCCCCCAAATTAAACTACTAATAGCCTACAGTTGACCGGAAGCCTTATTGAGTACATGATTAATCAATTAACACATATTTTGTGAGATAGATAAATAGATGGATAGACTGTATTTTTATAATGAAATAAGCTGTAGAAAAGACAATTAACTAAGAAAATCACAAGAGAAAATATGTTTACTATTTTTTATTTTATTTTATTTTATTTTTTTATTATTATACTTTAGGTTTTAGGGTACATGTGCACAATGTGCAGGTTTGTTACATATGTATCCATGTGCCGTGTTGGTTTGCTGCACCCATTAACTCGTCATTTAGCATTAGGTATATCTCCTAATGCTGTCCCTCCCCCCTCCCTCCAACCCACAACAGTCCCCGGAGTGTGATGTTCCCCTTCCTGTGTCCATGAGTTCTCATTGTTCAATTCCCACCTATGAGTGAGAACATGCAGTGTTTGGTTTTTTGTCCTTGCGATAGTTTACTGAGAATGATGTTTCCCAGTTTCATCCATGTCCCTACAAAGGACATGAACTCGTCATTTTTTATGGCTGCATAGTATTCCATGGTGTATATGTGCCACATTTTCTTAATCCAGTCTATCGTTGTTGGACATTTGGGTTGGTTCCAAGTCTTTACTATTGTGAATAGTGTGGCAACAAACATACGTGTGCATGTGTCTTTATAGCAGCATGATTTATAGTCCTTTGGGTATATACCCAGTAATGGGATGGCTGGGTCAAATGGTATTTCTAGTTCTAGATCCCTGAGGAATTGCCACACTGACTTCCACAGTGGTTGAACTAGTTGACAGTCCCACCAACAGTGTAAAAGTGTTCCTATTTCTCCACATCCTCTCCAGCACCTGTTGTTTCCTGACTTTTTAATGATGGCCATTCTAACTGGTGTGAGACGGTATCTCACTGTGGTTTTGATTTGCATTTCTCTGATGGCCAGTGATGATGAGCATTTTTTCATGTGTTTTTTGGCTGCGTAAATGTCTTCTTTTGAGAAGTGTCTGTTCATGTCCTTCGCCCACTTTTTGATGGGGTTGTTTGTTTTTTTCTTGTAAATTTGTTTGAGTTCATTGTAGATTCTGGATATTAGCCCTTTGTCAGATGAGTAGGTTGCAGAAATTTTCTCCCATTCTGTAGGTTGCCTGTTCACTCTGATGGTAGTTTAATTAGATCCCATTTGTCAATTTTGGTTTTTGTTGCCATTGCTTTTGGTGTTTTAGACATGAAGTCCTTGCCCATGCCTATGTCCTGAATGGTATTGACTAGGCTTTCTTCTAGGGTTTTCATGGTTTTAGGTCTAACATGTAAGTCTTTAATCCATCTTGAATTCAGGGATGCCGTCTCTCACCACTCCTATTCAACATAGTGCTGGAAGTTCTGGCCAGGGCAATCAGGCAGGAGAAGGAAATAAAGGGTATTCAATTAGGAAAAGAGGAAGTCAAATTGTCCCTGTTTGCAGATGACATGATTGTATATCTAGAAAACCCCATTGTCTCAGCCCAAAATCTCCTTAAGCTGGTTAGCAACTTCAGCAAAGTCTCAGGATACAAAATCAATGTACAAAAATCACAAGCATTCTTGTACACCAATCACAGACAGAGAGCCAAATCATGAGTGAACTCCCATTCACAATTGCTTCAAAGAGAATAAAATACCTAGGAATCCAACTTACAAGGGATGTGAAGGACCTCTTCAAGGAGAACTACAAACCACTGCTCAATGAAATAAAAGAGGATACAAACAAGTGGAAGAACATTCCATGCTCATGGGTTGGAAGAATCAATATGGTGAAAATGGCCATACTGCCCAAGGTAATTTATAGATTCAATGCCATCCCCATCAAGCTACCAATGACTTTCTTCACAGAATTGGAAAAAACTACTTTAAAGTTCATATGGAACCAAAAAAGAGCCTGCATCGCCAAGTCAATCCTAAGCCAAAAGAACAAAGCTGGAGGCATCACGCTACCTGAGTTCAAACTATACTACAAAGTTACAGTAACCAAAACAGCATGGTACTGGTACCACAACAGAGACATAGATCAATGGAACAGAACAGAGCCCTCAGAAATAATGCCGCATATCTACAACTATCTGATCTTTGACAAACCTGACAAAAACAAGCAATGGGGAAAGGATTCCCTATTTAAGAAATGGTGCTGGTAAAACTGGCTAGCCATATGTAGAAAGCTGAAACTGGATCCCTTCCTTACACCTTATACAAAGTACTCGTATTTATTGAAGGATTAAAAATATATTTTCTTCTGGAAAACATGTTATCACTAATACTTGCTTGTTCTCAGTACTAAATTAAATCGAAATGGAAAGTTAAAAAAAAGGAAAGCAAGGAAAAATCGATTTGCCTCTATTGCTAGGGTAGTCCATGGATTTATTTGAAGAAGTATTGCATTCTTACAGAATATCAATGTTGGATTTCCTTTCAGTGGTGTCTGTAATGGAGTCCTACCATGAGCTGTTAGGGCTTCCATTTTGTTAGTGCCAGGTTAGTACCACTCTAATTGTTGTAGGTTGAGAAAATACAGATAAATTGAATTTATAAGTGATGATTTTGTGCTAAGTGCAGTTCTATAATAACTCCACTGATAAAAGCAGTGGCAAAATCTATTCTGCTTAATGCATGAGCCAGTTTAGGGGTTCTGAACTAAAACAGATCCCATGCTAAACAAGCCAATATCATTCTTTCAGAACATTGTTATGTGTTATATTATTAATTTAAATTTTAATTTATTTCATATTCCTGTTTGTTTTTTAGCTACAAAAAAGCTATAAGCATATATTTGTATTTGTAATTTTATGTATGTTACGGTGTAAGAAAAATAAAATAGGTCTTGAAAATTCATGATAATTTTTTACTTTCAGAAAGTTTTACACATTATAGAAGCTTGAGAAACATTGACCTACGTGATGGCTTCTTTGATGAAAGAATGTAAAATATGTTGACATGTTTTGTATAATATTTAGTTGGTGTAGAAGTTAGTAGATATAATTAATAGTTCTTACCTGTTTATTATTATTATTTTTTTTTTTTATTTTTGAGATGGAGTCTTGCTCTGTCACCCAGGCTGGAGTGCAGTGGCGCGATCTCGGCTCACTGCAACTTCCGCCTCCCAGGTTCACGTGATTCCCCTGCCTCAGCCTCCTGAGTATCTGGGATTACAGTCATGTGGCACCACACCCAGCTAAATTTTTTTTTATTTTTTTTTATTTTAGTAGAGATAGGGTTTCACCATGTTGGTCAGGATGGTCTCGATTTCCTGACCTCGTGATCTGCCCTCCTCGGACTCCCAAAGTGCTGGGATTACAGGCATGAATGAGCCATTGCGCCCGGCCTAGTTCTTGCCTGTTGAAGAATTTTTTAGACAATATAAAATAGTTATAGTTTTATCCAACAAAATTGTAAGTATCTTGATAATAGGCAGTATTTTCAAGGCCAATAGAAAGTTTATTAAGCAAAAACCATTTTATTTATCACATGTTTTGTTATAGGCTACAGCGTACTCCTATCAAACTCCAATGTTTTGCCTTGGATCCTATAACTTCAGCCAAGGAAACCATAGGTTACATCGTTCTGGATTTAAGAACCGCTCAAGAAACAAAGCAGGTATTGCCCTTTTGATGTTTTGCTAATGATTATGTTAGACAGTTGATTATTTTCAGTAGATAACAGATTGATGAAAAGGACATGAAATACTAGACCTGATCAATCATAGGCTTGAGCCAATATGGCAGTTCTTTTTTTTTTTTTTTTTTTGAGACGGAGTCTCTGTTACCCAGGCTGGAGTGCAATAGCACAATCTTGGCTCACTGCAACCTCCACTTCCCAAGTTCAAGCAATTCTCCCTGCGTCAGCCTCCTGAGTAGCTGGGATTACAGACACTCACCACCACGCCTGGCTAATTTTTGTATTTTTAGTGATGGGGTTTTGCTATGTTGGCCAGGCTGGTTTCAAACTCCTCACCTCAAGTGTTCTGCCTGCCTCAGCCTCCCAAAGTGCTGGGATTACAGGCGTGGGCCACTGCACCCAGCCAATATGGCAGTTCTTATGTTTTAGTTTATGAATTAGATTTAGAAAATCTCAACATTTTAATCATTTCCTTGACCGAGAACTGTCTTTCTCAGAAAAACATCTCTGAACTGACTTGTATCCAAGTTGCTGTTACCGGACGCTTAACATGCCTAGCCCCTGAGCTTTCCTTTTAAAGGTGGTTCATCCTTTTCTAATGTTTCCTGCTTCAGTGAATTGTCACCATTCCCCTTTCAGTTATATAAGTTAGAAATACAGAGGTCTTCCTTGCCATTTTTCTTTTTCCTTCCTCCATAACTACCTGTTCCAGTTGGGGTTTTTCCCTCCTGATCTGTCTGCTGTTCTGCTTTTCACTGCTGCCACCCCAAACTCAGCTGTTATTGTTTCATACCTTTGCTATCATAATAGCCTCCCTGCTTCCTGCTCCTTGCATTCCTTGCATAGCAGTCAGAGCAAGTGAACTTATTGAAACACACTTGATGTTATCTAACCAGTACCTCTCTGCCCCCATACTCCCAAGAAAAAGAACTCAGAATCATCCTGATTCCTGTGATAGCAACTTTTATTATTTAACATGGTGCTGCTTAGGGCTTTTTTTTTTTTTTTTGGAGACGGAGTCTTGCTCTGTTGCCCAGGCTGGAGTGTAGTGGCGCGATCTAGGCTCACTGCAAGCTCTGACTCCTGGGTTCATGCCATTCTTCCGCCTCAGCCTCCCGAGTAGCTGGGACTACAGGTGCCCGCCACCACGCCCGGCTAATTTTTTTTTTGAATTTTTAGTAGAGACGGGGTTTCACCGTGTTAGCCAGAATGGTCTCGATCTCCTGACTTTGTGATCCGCCCGCCTTGGCCTCCCAGAGTGGTGGGATTACAGGCGTGAGCCACCGTGCCCGGCTGCTGCTTAGCACTTTAAATATCTTCTGACCTTTTTGTATATGACTGACTTTAGAAATCTCCCTTGCAATTTTTCTCATTGTCTTGGGTCATAATTTTCTTAAGGCGGAAAAAAAAGTTAAACAATTAAAATAATATCTTCTCTTTTATTTAAAACTCCGTTGTTGATTTGAATCTTAAATTGGGATTCTGTGAAGAAAAATTTATCTCTTACTAACATTTTTGCTGCTGATAGCAATGATATTTGCATATGATCAGTCAGCCTAGCCCAAGGTTGGAATAATTTAAAAGAAACTGAAATTTAAAAATGCTTTAAAAGAGGACTTGTTTTGCCCCCATCCTTGGTACTCATTGCCTCTCTGCCCCTAGATCTTATCCTGAAAAGGTTTTTCCTTCTTTAGTTTTAGACCCTGGGCTTTGATTGGGCTCTCAATGTTTCTCTTAACCACCTTCTCTCATGTAACGTGCAAGTGTCTAGAAGACACTTCTGCAGTCAGTTTAGTTGCAGAGAAGGTAAATCCTCTTAGGAGGGTATCTGAGGGATGAGGTCATGCCTCTAAATACTCTTGGCATTCCTTGTCCCCTTCTTTAGGACAGTTTGTCAACATATTTGTAATCAAAGTTAGGGAGAAATGGCTCAGTCATTTAAACTAAATGCTGTATTGCTTATTCTCTCCTGTTTGTCAGCATAAATATTTGTAATTGGATGGTATAATATTTGAAGTTCAAAATAAATTGATTCTCTGTAAATAAATAGAAAAAAATCCAGATTTATTTTTCTGAGTTATGTAACAGAAAAAGTCATCAATTCTCTGAGTAGCTGGAAATCTTTCAGGCTTATATTCAAAATTATAACATATTTGTTATAAGAAATACATCAACAAACTGTATTATGCATTTTTATCTTTAAAAAATTAGGTTGTTGATTTTTATTTAAACCTATGGCCTACTTAATTCTATTTTACTTATCAAACATGACTTGAATATAAAATAGCAATATAGGCACCATTTATTATGTCTTTATATAACAAAGACAATATAAGCACCATCTACTATATCTTTATATAACAAATTATCAGAGTAAAAAATGCTGTTTACAGGTATTGAAATGGTATTCCCACTGATCGGTGGTTCCTGCACTAATAATATATGTAGGCATGATATTTTTCAGGCTGTCTTGAGTACTAGAATTTCTGAGGTTGGTCTAGTGGGGATATTCAAATAATTTAGGATGCTTCATTCTGTAAGAAGGCTTTTGTTTCAGTATCAATCAAGTACCTGGTTCATAATCCACCACTCTTCGATTAGGCCTTGACTTTAGTATTTTGTTAATGCTTTTTATTAACACTAGTAAGATTTTCTTTTTTTTCTTATTTGTTTATTATTATTATTATTTTTTTTTGAGAGACAGGGCCTCACTCCTGTTGCTCAGGCTGGAGTGCAGTGGTGCGATCATGGCTCATTGCAGCTTTGATTTATTGGGCTCAAGCAATCCTCCCATCTCAGCCTCCCAGGAAGCTGGGATTACAGGCGTGCACCACCATGCCTAGCTAATTTTTCGCATTTTTAGTAGGGACGGACGGGGTTTCACCATGTTGCCCAGGCTAGTCTTGAACTCCTGGACTCAAGTGATCTGCCCACCTTGGCATTCCAAAGTGTTGGAATTACAGGCATGAGCCATCCGTCCAAGATTTTCCTTTGCTTATTGATATAAGCAGAACGAAGCAGGTCTGTGGCAGAAAGAAAAGGTATAATTTAAAAACGTGAGAAGATGGAGGTTAGGGAATTAGAAAACTGGTAGTTTTTTTGTTGTTTAAGGGATGAAGTGAGATTGGGGGTATAAGACGAAAGGTAGAAAGAAATATATTATGCTTTCTTCCTTTTAATATTTTGCCTCTTGAAGCATAGGGAAGACAAGCAAAGAAAACAATTTTAATTTCTATGTTGTTTTTCCAGAGGGAAATTCAGTTGATGGCTTCCTAAGCAGGATTAATTTGTTTTGAGAAAAATGTGAAAAAAAAATTGTTTATATAGGATAAAGTACTGAAAAGCTACAATAAATTTATTTAGAACTGTATAGCATTTCCCATTATGTTTTTTCCCTTATTAACTATTAGTTGTTTTGTTATTTTATTATTCTTTAGGCACCAAAATGGTACCAGTTGCTGAGTAATAAGTACACCAAATTCAAGTGTGAGATACAGATAAATATTGCTTTGGAAACGGATACAAAGGCACCAGTGGATAGCTTTAAAGCAAAGGGGGCTCCCCCTCGCAATGGAAAAGGTTTGTGCATCATCTCTAAAAACATTCTCTGAGAAGTTCCATCTTTGGACTAGAGCTTTAGGAAGGGGAAGTGTTATAGGGAGATATATGCGGGGTGTAAACTGTTCGTCAGACAAATATTGTGACATTGTTACATATGCAGCACTTGTTGCTCTTAGCTCTTGTTTGCAAATCTTAGAAATAGGAAAATTTTTTCTTTATTTGGTATGTAATAGAACAGGGCACAATTTTGTATAGTTTTAAAAATTTGCTACTTAGGACAATTTTCTTCCTAGGATGAGTACAGGAAAGCCCAAAATGGTCATGCTGTTCTCTATTTATTAACTCAACTGTAGGTTAACAAAACCTTTATATTTTTTCTTTTTTAATTAATAAACTTTATTTTTTAGAGCAGTTTTAGTTTCACAGTAAAATTGAGCAGAGAGAAATGAGACTTCTCCTATATACTCCCTGTCCCCACGTACTTGCAGCCTCTCTTGCTATCAACATGCCACACCAGAGTGGTGATACTACAATGCATGAACATATCATATCGTTCATATCAGTGTCACCCAAGGTCCGTAGTTTACATTAGGTTTCTCTCTTGGTGTTGGGCATTCTGTGGGTTTTGACAAGTGTAAATGACTTGTAGTATCCACTATTGTAATATCAAACAGAATAGTTTCACCACCCTAAAAGTCATCTGTGCTCCACCTATTCATTCCTCCCTCCTCCCATCCCCTTGGCAACTACTGATCTTTTTTAATGTCTCCATAGTTTTGCCTTTTCCTGAATGTCATATAGTTGGAATAATATAGTATGTAGCCTTTTCCAGATTGGTTTCTTTCCCTTAGTTGTAAGTGCATGTAAGTTACTTCATGTCTTTGCATGGCTTGATAGCTCATTTCTTTTGAGTGCTTATAGTCAATTGTCTGGATGTATCACAGTTTATTTTTTCACGCAGCTCCTAAGGGACATCTTGGTCACTTCTAACTTTTGGCAATTATAAATAAAGCTACTGTAAACTGCTGTAAACATCTGTGTGCAGGTTCTTATGTGGACAGAAGTTTTCAGTTCATTTGGGTAAATATCGAGGATTGCAGTTGTTGGATCATGTGGTAAAAGTGTGTATAGTTCTGTAAGAAATATCCACACTACCTTCCACAGTGGCTGTGCTACTTGGCATTCCCACCAGCAATGAATGAGAATTTCTGTTGCTTCATATTCTTACCAGAATTTGGTGGTGTTAGTGTTTTGAATTGTGGCCATTCTATTAGGTATATCATAGTATCTCATTGTTGTTTTAATTTGCAATTCCTCAATGACATAAGATATTGAGCATGTTTGCATATGCTTACCTACCATGTGTATATCTTCTTTGAGGTGTCTGCTCAGGTCTTTGGCCCATTTTTAAATTGGGTTGTTCATTTTCTTGTTGAATTTTAAGAGTTCTTTGTATATTTTGGATAATAGTTCTTCATCAGATATGTATTTTACAAATATGTTTTCCCAGTATGTGGCTTATCTTCTCATTCTCTTGACATTGTCTTTCCCAGAGCAGAAGTTTTAAATTTTAATGAAGTCCAACTTATGAGTTGTTGCATTCATGCATTGTGCCTTTGTAGTTGTATCTGAAAAATTGTTGCCACCACCCAAGGCCATCTAGGTTTCACCTTTGTTATCTTCTAGGACTTTTATAGTTTCACACTTCACATTTAGGTCTGTAATCCATTCTGAGTTAATTTTTGAAAAGGTTGAAAGGTCTGTGTCTAGACTAACTTTTTGCATGTAGATGTCCAGTTGCTCCAGCACCATTTGTTGAAAAGACTTTCTTTGCTCCATTGCGTTGCCTTTGCTCCTTTATCAAAGATCAGTTGACTTGACTTAGGTGAGTCTATTTCTGGTCTCTTTATTATGTTCCATTGATCTGTTTGTCTGTTTGTTTGTCAGTGCAACACTGTCTTGATTACTGTAGCTTCAAGTAAGACTTGAAGTCAGTGTCAGTCCTCTGACTCTATTCTTTTTCTTCAATATGGAATTGGCTTTTCTGGTTCTTTTGCTTCTCCATATAAACTTAAGAATTAATTGGTCAGTATCTACAAAATAATTTGCTGGGATTTTTATTGGGATTGTATTGAATCTGTAGATCAAGTTGGGAAGAACTGACATCTTGACAGTATTGAGTCTTCCTATCTGTGAACATGCACTATCTCCATTTATTTAGTTCTATGATTTCTTTTATCAGAGTTTTATAGTTTTCTTCATATAGATCTTACATATTTTGTTAGATTTATATCCGAGTTCTTTATTTTTGGGGGTGTTCATGTAAATTTTATTTGTTCACTGCGGGCATATAAGAAAGCTGTTGACTTGTGTATTAACTTTGTATCTTGTAACCTTGCTATAATCACTTGTGTGTGTGTGTGTGTGTGGCGGGGGGGGGGGGGTTTGCTTGTTTTGTTTTTTTGAGACAGAATCTCACTCTGTCACCCAGGCTGGAGTGCAATGGTGCGATCTTGGCTTACCGCAGCCCCGTCTCCCGGGTTCAAGAGATTCTCCTTCCTCAGCCTCCTGAGTAGCTGGGACTACAGGTGTATGCCACCATGTCTGGCTAATTTTTGTATTTTAGTAGAGACAGGGTTTCACTACATTGGCAAGGCTGGTCTCAAACTACTGACCTCAGGTGATCCGCCTGCCTCGGCCTCCCAAAGTGCTGGGATTACAGGCATGAGCCACCACACCTGGCCTTTTTTTTAATTCTTTTTGTTGTTGTTGTTGATTCTTTCTACAGATTTTTTATGTAATCATGTCCTCTGTGAACAAAGACAGTTATATTTCTTCTTTCCTAATCTGTATACTTTTTATTTCCTTTTCTTTTCCATTAGTAAGGCTCTAAGTATGATGCTGAAAAGGACTGGTGAGAGGGGGCATCCTTGTCTTGTACCTGATCTTGAATGCTTCAGGTTTTTCGTTATTAAATATAATGTTAGCTGTAGGTTTTTAAATATTCTTTATTAAGTTGAGGAAGTTTCCTTCTAATTCTGGTTTATTGAGAGTTTTTATCATTAATAGATAATGGATTTTGTCAAATACTTTTTCTGCATCTGTTGATAAGATTATGTGATTTTCTTTTTCTTCATTAGGCTGTTGATGTTATGGATTACATTAATTGATTCTTGAATGTTGAACCAGCCTTGCGTACCTGGGATAAATCCCACTTGATCATGGTGTATAATTATTTTTCTTTCTAAAAACTTTTTGTAGAGATGGAATCTCCCTATGTTGCCAAGACTGGTCTCAAACTCCTGGGCTCAAGTGATCCTCCCACCCCAGCCTCCCAAAGTGCTGGAATTATAGGTGTGAGCCACCATGCCTGACCTATAATTCTTTTTATACACTGATGGATTTGATTCGCTAATACTTTGTTGAACATTTTTGCATTTGTGTTCATGAGAGATATTGGTCTGTATTTTTTGTTTGTTTTCTTTTCTTTATTGTAATGTCTTTGATTTTGGTATTAGGATGATGCCGGCCTCATAGAATGAGTTAGGAAGTATTCTCTATGTTTCTATCTTCTGAAAGAGTTTATAGAGAATTGGTATAATTTCTTCCTTAAATGTTTGGTGGAATTCACCAGTGATCTCTAGACCTGGTGCTTTCTGTTTGGGAAGGTTATTGATTATTGACTCAATTTCTTTAATAGATATAGGCCTATTCAGATTATCTGTTTACTCTTCTATGAGTTTTGGCATATTGTGTCTTTCAACGAATTGGTCTGTTTCATCTAGATTATCAAATTTGTGGGCCTAGACATCTTCATAGTATTCCTTTATTATTATTTTAATACCCATAGGCTCTGTAGTGATCCCATCTTTCATTTCTGATATTGGTAATTTGTATCCTTTCTTTTTTTTTTTTTCTTATTGAGCCTGGCTAGAGGGTTATTGATTTTATTTATCTTTTCAGAGAACCAGCTTTTGATTTTGTTAATTTTTCTCTATTGATTTCCTGTCTTCAGTTCCATTGATTTGCTCTAATTTTTATTATTATCTTCTGCTTACTTGGACCTAATTTGCTCTTCTTTTTCTGGTTTCCTAAGGTGGAAGCTTAGATGTTTGATTTTGGATCTTCTCTTCTAACAAACATATGCATTTAATGCTATAAATCTTCGTCTAAGCACTGCTTTCATTGCATGTCACAATTTCTGTGCCCAGCGAAATTATCCTTCAAAAGTGAAGGAGAAATAAAAACTCTCAGACAAATAAAAATTGCATCTCACAGTCTTTGTTGTGTTTTCATTTAGTTCAAGATATTTTAAATTTCTCTTGAGATTTTTTTTTTTTAACGCATGTGTTATTTAGAAGTATATTGCTTAATCTCCAAGTATTTTGGGATTTTTCCAGCCATCTCTGTTACTGATTTCTAGTTTATCTAGCCTGACAGCAGACACAATTCTGTTCTTAAACTTGTTAAGGTGTGTTTTATGGCCCAGAATTGCTCTGTCTTGGTAAACTTTCTATGTAAGCTTGAGAAGAATGTGTATTCGGCTGTTGTTGTTTGAAGTGGTCTATAGATATCCATTGCATCCAGTTGATTGATAATGTTGAGTTCAATTATGTCAATGATTTTCTGCCTGCTGGATCTGTCCGTTTTTGATAGTGTGTGTTAAAGTCTCCAAGTTGGATTCAACTATTTCTCCCTGCAGTTCTCTTAGTTTTTGCTGCATGTATTTTGATAACTCTGTTAGGTGCATTCACATTAGAAATTATTTTGTCTTTTTGCAGAATTGACTGCTTTATCGTCATGTAATATTCCTCCTTTCCCTGTTAACTTTATTTGGTCTGAAGTCTGTTCTGTCTGAAATTAATATAACTACTACCATTTTCTTTTGATTAGTACAGCTTTTAATCTATATTTGTTTTTATATTTAAAATGAGTTTCTTGTAGGTAACATATAGTTGGATCTTGTTTTTTTGATCCACTCTGACAATCTGTTTTTTAACTGGTGCATTTAAACTATTGATGTTCAAGGTGATTATTAATATAGTTGCGTGAATAACCTTATTTGTTAGTGTTTTATATTTATTTCTCTTTCTTATTCCTGTTTTTGTCTGTTACTCTTTTCCCACATTTGTGGTTTTAATTTAATTTTCTCTTTCTTGCGTATCAGTTATACTTTTTTGTTTTTGTTTTTTTGTGGTTGCCCTAGAGTTTGCACTATACATTTACAAATTTCAAATAACAGTATACTGCTTTTACTTTGAAGGTCCAGCTTCAAATACACTACGCTGCTTCACAGGTTGTTTTAGGTGTTTTAAAATAAAATATTACTAATCCTTCCTTCTTGTCCCTTGTATCATTGCTTTCATTTCAGTTATACATCAGCATACACACGCACATGAGTGCACACACACACATAATAATTGAAGAACCTTAATCTGTTAGATCAATTAAGAATAAAAAATAAAAGTTTTTATTTTACTTTCATTTATTCTCTGATGTTGTTCATTTCTTTGTGTAGATCTGAGCTTCTTACCCATGCCATTTTTCTTGTCTGTGAAGAACTTTTTAATATTTCTTGCACACAGGTCTACTGGCAACAAATGCCCTCAATTTTTATTTGTCTGAGAGTTTTTATTTCTCCTTTACTTTTGAAGGATAATTTCACTGGGCACAGAATTCTAGGTTGGTGGTTTTTTTTTTTTTTTTTCTCAACATTGTAAATACTTCACTCTACCCTTTTTGCTTGCATGGCTTCTGAGAAATTGGATGTAATTCTTATCTTTGGTCCCTTAGAGGTAAGATTTTTTTCCCATTTGGCTTCTTTCAATATTTTTTCTTTGGCTTTGATTTTCTGATATTTTAATATGGGATGCCTAGCAGCAAGTTTTTTTTTTTTTTTTTTTTTGGCATTTATCCTGCTCAGTGTTCTCTGAGCTTCCTGAATCTGTGGTTTAGTGTGTGACATTAATTGGGGGAAATTCTCAGTAATTATTGCTTCAAATATTTCTTCTGTTCTTTCTCTCTTTTTGCTTCTGGTATTCCCAGTCTGTGTTTATTACACCATTTTTAGTTATCTCACAGTTCTGAGATGTTCTGTTCTGTTCTGTTCTGTGGTTTTTTTTCCCCCCAGTCTTTTTTCTCTTGATGTTCCAGTTTTGAAAATTCCTATTGTCATATTAAGCTCAGAGATTCTTTCCTAAGCCTGTGTCCCACCTACTAATGAACCAATTCTCATAGCCATTCATTTCTGTTTTAGTATTTTTTGTCTCTAGCATTCCTTTTTTATTCTTTCTTACACTTTACCATCTTTCTGCTCCCATTATCTCTCTGTTCTTGTATGCTATTTTTTTCGTTAAAGCCTTAGAAGGCATATTAATCATAGTTAAAAATTTTTTCTGTTTTGATAATTCCAACATTCCTGCCATATCTGACTTTAGTTCTGATGCTTGTTTAGTCTCTTCAAACTGTGTTTTTACTTTTTCCTTTTAGTATGCCTTGCAATTTTTTGTTGCAAGCTGGACATGATGTATGGGGCAAAACGAACTGCTGTAAATAGGCCTTAGTAATGTAGTGGTCAGGAGTTGGGAAGGGGAAGCATTCTGTAGCCTTATGGTTAGGTCTCAGTCTTTTACTGAGCCTGTGCCCCTGGGGTCTGAACTTCACCATTGCTTCTCAGTTTTTTCTCCCCTTAGATGGGGCAGAGTGTCTGGAGGGGCTGGCATTGTGTATTCCCTTCCCTTGCATGGAAGACCAGAGGCAGCTGGAGTTGGGTATTTCTCTTCTCCCTGGTCAGTTAGGCTCTGCTAGAACCTCAACAGGTTAGGCTCTGGCAAATAGTTTCTCCGAGGGCAGGCCTTGTTAACAAGAACAGAATTGTCTGGCATATTTCAGAATGGTTTCTTTTCTCTTCCCTATGCCAGGAGAATGAGGGAACTTTTCTCTGATACTCACTGTGAGGACCTGGTAGAGCTTCTGGAGGTAAAAGTCCCAAAAGTGTGGGGCTCCGTTGTGACTGGGTCCCCCTGGAGTTTTTATCTCTCAGGCTGGTTCACACCAAGCTACTAGCAATTCATCCCAGCTCAGGTTTTCCTACTCCCTGCATTGGCTCTTTCTGTTCCAAAATTGTGATTCTCTGTAGCTCCCTGTCTGTTTCCTTAGTTTTGGGGAGCAGCAGTTTTCCTGAGACCTCACTTCTCTGACAGATCTATGGGGAGTTGTTAATTTTTAGTTCATTCAGCTTTCTGTTTGCTATTAGGGCTTTTTTTACAATATATTTTTTATTTTTTATTTTTATTATTTTATTATTATTATACTTTAAGTTTTAGGGTACATGTGCACAACGTGCAGGTTTCTGACATACGTATGCATGTGCCATGTTGGTGTGCTGCACCCATTAACTCGTCATTTAGCATTAGATATATTTCCTAATGCTGTCCCTCCCCCCACCCCCCACCCCACAACAGTCCCCG
>NW_026652281.1:25215396-25484407 GCF_009828535.3 Hylobates moloch
ATGGGGTTTTCTAGATATACAATCATGTCATCTGCAAACAGGGACAATTTGACTTCCTCCTTTCCTAATTGAATACCCTTTATTTCCTTCTCCTGCCTGATTGCCCTGGCCAGAACTTCCAACACTATGTTGAATAGGAGTGGTGAGAGAGGGCATCCCTATCTTGTGCCAGTTTTCCAAGGGAATGCTTCCAGTTTTTGCCCATTCAGTATGATATTGGCTGTGGGTTTGTCATAGATAGCTCTTATTATTTTGAGATACGTCCCATCAATACCTAATTTATTGAGAGTTTTTAGCATGAAGGGTTGTTAAATTTTGTCAAAGGCCTTTTCTGCATCTGTTGAGATAATCATGTGATTTTTGTCTTTGGTTCTGTTTATATGCTGGATTACATTTATTGATTTGCGTATGTTGAACCAGCCTTGCATCCCAGGGATGAAGCCTGCTTTATCATGGTGGGTAAGCTTTTTGATGTATTGCTGGATTCAGTTTGCCAGTATTTTATTGAGGATTTTTGCATCCATGTTCATCAAGGATGTTGGTCTAAAATTCTGTTTTTTTGTTGTGTCTCTGCCAGGCTTTGGTATCAGGATGATGCTGGCCTCATAAAATGAGTTAGGGAGGATTCCTTCTTTTTCTGTTGATTGGAATAGTTTCAGAAGGAATGGTACCAGCTCCTCCTTGTACCTCTGGTAGAATTCGGCTGTGAATCCATCTGTTCCTGGACTTTTTTTGGTTGGTAAGCTATTAATTATTGCCTCAATTTCAGAGCCTGTTATTGGTCTATTCAGAGATTCAACTTCTTCCTGGTTTAGTCTTGGGAGAGTGTATGTGTTGAGGAATTTATCCATTTCTTCTAGATTTTCTAGTTTATTTGCACAGAGGTGTTTATAGTATTCTCTGATGGTAGTTTGTATTTCTGTGGGATTGGTGGTGATATCCCCTTTGTCATTTTTTATTGCTTCTGTTTGATTCTTCTCTCTTTTCTTCTTTATTAATCTTGATAGCCGTCTATCAGTTTTGTTGATCTTTTCAAAAAACCAGCTTCTGGATTCATTGATTTTTTGAAGGGTTTTTTGTGTCTCTATTTCCTTCAGTTCTGCTCTGATCTTAGTTATTTCTTGCCTTCTGCTAGCTTTTGAATGTGTTTGCTCTTGCTTCTCTAGTTCTTTTGATTGTGATGTTAGGGTGTCAATTTTAGATCTTTCCTGCTTTCTCTTGTGGGCATTTAGTGCTATAAATTTCCCTCTACACACTGCTTCGAATGTGACCCAGAAATTCTGGTATGTTGTGTCTTTGTTCTGGTTGGTTTCAAAGAACATCTTTATTTCTGCCTTCATTTCGTTATATCCCCAGTAGTCATTCAGGAGCAGGTTGTTCAGTTTCCATGTAGTTGAGCGATTTTGAGTGAGTTTCTTAATCCTGAGTTCTAGTTTGATTGCACTGTGGTCTGAGAGACAGTTTGTTATAATTTCTTTCATTTACATTTGCTGGGGAGTGCTTTACTTCCAACTGTGTGGTCAATTTTGGAATAGGTGTGGTATGGTGCTGAAAAGAATGTATATTCTGTTGATTTGGGGTGGAGAGTTCTGTAGATGTCTATTAGGTCCACTTGGTGCAGAGCTGAGTTCAATTCCTGGATATCCTTGTTAACTTTGTGTCTCGTTGATCTGTCTAATGTTGACAGTGGGGTGCTAAATTCTCCCATTATTATTGTGTGGGAGTGTAAGTCTCTTTGTAGGTCACTAAGGACCTGCTTTATGAATCTGGGTGCTCTTGTATTGGATGCATATATATTTAGGATAGTTAGTTCTTGTTGAATTGATCCCTTTAGCATTATATAATGGCCTTCTTTGTCTCTTTTGATCTTTGTTGGTTTAAAGTCTGTTTTATCCGAGACTAGGATTGCAACTCCTGCCTTTTTTTTTTGTTTTCCATTTGCTTGGTAGATCTTCCTCCATCCCTTTATTTTGAGCCTATGTGTGTCTCTGCACGTGAGATGGGTTTCCTGAATACAGCACACTGATGGGTCTTGACTCTTTATTCAATTTGCCAGTCTGTGCCTTTTAATTGGAGCATTTAGCCCGTTTACATTTAAGGTTACTATTGTTATGTGTGAATTTGATCCTGTCATTATGATGTTAGCTGGTAATTTTGCCTGTTAGTTGATGCAGTTTCTTCCTAGCCTTGATGGTCTTTACAATTTGGTATGTTTTTGCAATGGCTGGTACCGATTGTTCCTTTCCATGTTTAGTGCTTCCTTCAGGAGCTCTTGTAGGGCAGGCCTGGTGGTGACAAAATCTTTCAGCATTTGCTTGTCTGTAAAGTATTTTATTTCTCCTTTATTTATGAAGCTTAGTTTGGCTGTATATGAAATTCTGGGTGAAAATTCTTTTCTTTAAGAATGTTGAATATTGGCCCCCACTCTCTTCTGGCTTGTAGTGTTTCTGCTCAGAGATCAGCTGTTAGTCTAATGGGCTTCCCTTGGTGGGTAACCTGACCTTTCTCTGTGGCTGCCCTTAACATTTTTTCCTCCATTTCAACATTGGTGAATCTGACAATTATGTGTCTTGGAGTTGCTCTTCTCGAGGATCTCTGTGGCGTTCTCTGTATTTCCTGAATGTGAATGTTGGCCTGCCTTGCTAGATTGGGGAAGTTCTCCTAGATAATATCCTGAAGAGTGTTTTCCAACTTGGTTCCATTCTCCCCATCACTTTCGTAGATTTGGTCTTTTCACATAGTCCCATATTTCTTGGAGGCTTTGTTTGTTTCTTTTTATTCTTTTTTCTCTAAACTTCTCTTCACGCTTCATTTCATTCATTTCGTCTTCCATCTCTGATACCCTTTCTTCCAGTTGATCGCATCGGTTACTGAAGCTCGTGCATTCGTCACGTAGTTCTCGTGCCATGGTTTTCAGCTCTGTTGGGTCCTTTAAGGACTTCTCTGCGTTGGTTATTCTAGTTATCCATGCGTCTAATTTTTTTTCAAAGTTTTTAACTTCTTTTCCATTGGTTCGAACTTCCTCCTTTAGCTCGGACTAGTTTGATCTTCTGAAGCCTTCCTCTCTCAATTCGTCAAAGTCATTCTCCATCCAGCTTTGTTCCGTTGCTGGTGAGGAGGTGCGTTCCTTTGGAGGAGGAGAGGCGCTCTGCTTTTTAGAGTTTCTGGTTTTTCTGCTCTGTTTTTTCCCCATCTTTGTGGTTTTATCTACCTTTGGTCTTTGATGATGGTGATGTACAGATGGGTTTTTGGTGTGGATGTCCTTTCTGTTTGTTAGTTTTCCTTCTAACAGTCAGGACCCTCAGCTGCAGGTCTGTTGGAGTTTACTGGAGGTCCACTCCAGATCCTGTTTGCCTGGGTATCAGCAGCGGTGGCTGCGGAACAGTGGATATTGGTGAACCGCAAATGCTGCTGCCTCATCGTTCCTCTGAAAGTTTTGTCTCAGAGGAGTACCCGGCTGTGTGAGGTGTCAGTCTGCCCCTACTGGGGGGTGCCTCCCAGTTAGGCTACTCGGGGGTCACGGACCCATTTGAGGAGGCAGTCTGCCCGTTCTCAGATCTCAAGCTGCGTGCTGGGAGAACTACTACTCTCTTCAAAGCTGTGAGACAGGGACATTTAAGTCTTCAGAGGTTATTGCTGTCTTTTGTTTGTCTGTGCCCTGCCCCCAAAGTTGGAGCCTACAGAGGCAGACAGGCCTCCTTGAGCTGTGGTGGGCTCCACCCAGTTCGAGCTTCCTTGCCGCTTTGTTTACCTACTCAAGCCTGATCAATGGTGGGTGCCCCTCCCCCAGCCTCGATGCCGCCTTGCAGTTTAATCTCAGACTGCGGTGCTAGCAGTGAGTGAAGCTCCATGGTTGTAGTACCCTCTGAGCCAGGTGCAGGATATAATCTCCTGGTGTGCCGTTTGTTAAGCCTGTTGGAAGTACGCGGTAATAGGGTGGGAGTGACCCGATTTTCCAGGTGCCATCTGTCACCCCTTTCTTTGACTAGGAAAGGGCATTCCCTGACCCCTTGTACTTCTTGGGTGAGGCGATGCCTTGCCCTGCTTCGGCTCACACACGGTGCGCTGCACCCACTGTCCTGCACCCACTGTCCGGCATTCCCCAGTGAGATGAACCCGGTGCCTCAGTTGGAAATGCAGAAATCACCTGTCTTCTGCGTTGCTCACGCTGGGAGCTGTCACTGGAGCTTTTCCTATTTGGCCATCTTGGCTCCATCCCCTGCTAAATGAAGATTTCTAAGTTCTATGTGCCAGACTGCATATTTCTTCTTCAGTGTTTTACAGTCCCTATTTTCTTTTAGGTAAAATGATGGAATTGGATGAGATAGTCTCTAAAGTTCTTTCCTACTCTAATATTTTGTGATTACATTTCTTGTGTAAACTTTTTCCATAGAGGAAGAAGGTGTCTTCTGGAAATGAGAGAAACAGATAGTGAAATTGAAATCATACAATTGGTATTCTACTATGCTTCAGTCATGTTGCATGGAATGTCCCAGACATATGTGGAAAACTAACGTTAATAGTGCTGTTTGTATTGGCACATATATTCTTAGTTCAGTGAATTTATAAATAGTTGTCTTGTCCTAAAAGTTTAATTCTGAGTTGAGAATTACCTTTTGAATTGAGAAGATATTATAATTCAGTATTTTAACAATAACTTTTCGTCAGCTTCTTCTCTTACCAGTACTTCTTAACTTCCTTTTAGCCTTTTCATTCTCTTCTCAACCTTTATATATTAAAGAAATTTCTTCTCGTTCTGTATACACTCTTCCAATGCAATATTATTTATTTACCAGGCATCAGTCATACAATCATACTCTTCTGTGCCGAAGAACCCCACTTAGGCCTTTGGACCCAAATATCACTTGCCTCCTAGACATCTTCTTTTGGATGACCTCTAGGCACCATAAACCCAAGAGATGGTTAAAATTGAATTTCAGCAATGTGTTTGCCAAAATGGCATACATTGTAAGTAGTGAAGTCAGGATGTGAACTTGGAAGTCAGATTCTGGAGCCTTTATTATTTTTTCCCTCAGTGGAAAAAAAAATTTTAAGAATTTGTTTTCGTTGTGAAATAATCTCAGTCTTCGCCAAAAGTTGGAAGTATGTTATGAAGAAGAATATTTTTCCTTGGATTATTTGAGAGGAATTTACTACCTAATGCACCTGAATATTTGAAGTATTTATTAGAGCATTCTCCTTCATAACCATGGTATATCCATCAGAACTGAGAAATTTACATCAATATATTAACACATGTAACCTTATTACGTTAATGAAAGATTGATACATTACTACCACCTAATTTCATTTGAGTTTTGTTTTACCAATTCTTTTCCCAATAGTTTCCTTTATAGGAAAAGGATTTAGTTTAGAATTAGATGTTACATTGAATTGTTATATCTGTGTATTCTGAAATAGTTCCTTGATCTTTCCATGATCTTGAAATTTTGAAGATTGCAGGCCAGTTAATTTGTAGATTGTTTCATGACTTGAGTTTGTCTGATTTTAGATTTAGCTTATGCATCTTTGGCAGGAATGTCATCGAAGAGATGCCACGTTCTTCCCATTGCATCTTATCAGGTGGTGCACAATTTTGATTTGTCCTATTTCTAATGCTGACTTTGATTACTTGATTAAAGTGTTGTGTGTGAGTGTTCTTAACTGTAAACTTGCTCTTTTTTCCTTTGTAACTAATAACTCTCATGGGGCAGAATTGTGAAATTATGAATATATTCAATTTCTCATTAGACCTTCAATTCGTTTATTTATATCAGTCTGAATTTACAGTTTTCTCTTTTTATTTAGTGTTTTACAATATTTAACTACCCTTAATTATTTGTCCCAGATTTGGGCAGCCCTTTTAAGTTGCTTTTGTTTCCTTTTGAATGTCTCCATGATTCTTTGAACTTATCAACAAATATTTTCAGACACAACAAGATGTTCCAAGCGTATCCTGTGCTTACCCTGTCTCAGCTCTGGATTCAGCCATTTCTGTAAGGAGCCCTGCTTCCTTTTAGTAAAGAATGATTTTTAGAAGCCAAGATCTAGGTGCTAGGTAGGTTAGCTGATAGTGAGGTGTCACTGCTCCCAGGCCCTTTCAGTAGACAAAGTGAGGGAATTTGTGCATATCCGTGTACACACACGTATAAATACATACACACATTTGTACATATACATATGGTCTTACCTGTTTTGTGCTGCTATGATAGAATACTACAGACTGGGTAATTTATAAAGAACAAATTTATTTCTCGCAGTGCTGGAGGCTGGGAAGTTCAAGATCCAGGCACTGGCATCTGGTGAGGGACTTTGTCCTACATCCTCACATATTAGAAGGCTGAAGAGCAAGAGAGGAACTCCGTCCACCAAGTCCTTTTATAAGGGCACCTGATCTCATTCATTAGGGAGGAGCTCTCATGACCTAATCACCTGTTGAAGACCGTATCTCCTAATACCATCACATTGGCCATTAAGTTTCAACACCTGAGTTTTGGATGGGACACATTGAAACCAAAGCACATATACACCATTTTGCTTGTATTTATCAATATACATTGACCAGGGCCAGGCATGGTGGCTCACGCCTGTTCCAGCACTTTGGGAGGCTGAGGCAGGTGGATCACTTGAGGCCAGGAGTTTGAGACTGGCCTGGCCAACATGGTGAAACCCCTTCTCTACTAAAAATAGAAAAAATTAGCCTGGCTTGGTGGCACAAGCCTGTAATCCCAGCTACTCAGGAGACTGAGGCAGCAGAATTGCTTGAACCCGGGGGACGGAGGTTGCAGTGAGCCAAGATCCACTGCAGCCTGGGTGACAGAGCGAGACTCTGTCTCAATAAAAAACAAAAAACAGACCAAGAAGCAGCTTCTCCGCCCTTTCTAGGATCTCTGCCTGGTTTGGCCCACCTGCCTCCACCATGTCCATCAGGGTGACCCAGAAGTCATACAAGGTGTCCACCTCTGGCCCCCAGGCCTTCAGCAGCCGCTCCTACACAAGTGGGCCCAGTACCCGCATCAGCTCCTCGAGCTTCTCCCGAGTGGGCAGCAGCAGCTTTCAGGGTGTCCTGGGCGGTGGCTATGGTGGGGCCAGCAGCATGGGAGGCATCACTGCAGTCACGGTCAACCAGAGCCTGCTAAGTCCCCTTGTCCTGGAGGTGGACCCCAACATCCAGGCTGTGCGCGCCCCAGAGAAGGAGCAGATCAAGACCCTCAACAGCAAGTTTGCCTCCTTCATAGACAAGGTACAGTTCCTAGAGCAGCAGAACAAGATGCTGGAGACCAAGTGGAGCCTCCTGCAGCAGCGGAAGTCGGCCAGGAGCAACATGGACAACATGTTCGAGAGCTGCATCAACAACCTCAGGCGGCAGCTGCGGGAGTACTAGGAGCTGATGAACGTCAAGCTGACCCTGGACATCGAGATCGCCACCTACAGGAAGCTGCTGGAGGGCGAGGAGAGCCGGCTGGAGTCTGGGATGCAGAACATGAGTATTCATACGAAGACTACCAGCGGCTATGCAGGTGGTCTGAGCTCGGCCTATGGGGGCCTCACAAGCCCCGGTCTCAGCTACGGCCTGGGCTCCAGCTTTGGCTCTGGCGCGGGCTCCAGCTCCTTCAGCCGCACCAGCTTCTCCAGGGCCGTGGTTGTGACGAAGATCGAGACACGTGATGGGAAGCTGGTGTCCGAGTCGTCTGACGTCCTGCCCAAGTGAACAGCTGCGGCAGCCCCTCCCAGCCTACCCCTCCTGCGCTGCCCCAGAGCCTGGAAGGGAGGCGCTATGCAGGGTAGCACTGGGAACAGGAGGCCCACCTGAGGCTCAGCCCTAGCCCTCAGTCCACTCGCTGGGGAGTTTACTACCTGGGGACCCCCGCTTGCCCATGCCTCCAGCTACAAAACAATTCAATTGCTTTTTTTTTTGGTCCAAAATAAAACCTCACCTAGCTCTGCAAAAAAACAAAAAACCATATGTATGTGTGTATATATATGTATGTATGTATGTGTATATATAATATCTGAATTGATGCTGTTCTATATATATGTATATAGACGCTTCAATATATATATTATCAATTCAGATTGACACCTTCAATTCCATTCCAACACCGCAAGTTTTATTCTAGTTTTCACCTTCACCCTATTTGTAACTCCCCTGTCAGTGAGAACATTTCATAGTTATTTTAACTTCTAAGCTCTATTGGCCTTATTATATAATGGCTACCTTTATTAAAGTGCTTAATGGGTCAGAGGCTGTGCTAAATGCTTTGCTTTCATTATTTGATCTTTCAACAACTCTATAAAAGCTTTTTAGAAAAAAAAAAAATGGAGACTAAAAGAGATGGATATGGGTTCCCTGTGCAACAAGTGAAGGACAGAACTGGGATTGGAACCTTGGTCTATGTGACTTAGATATCTGTGCTCTTAATTATTATACTGTTTTCAGCTAGTGCTACTGTAAGCACAACTCTTTAGGATTAACTCCTAGAAGAAGGATTGCTTGTTTATGGGGTATGCACATGTAAAATTTTGATAGGCCCTGATACATCACCCTCTAATAGGTTATTCTATTTCATAACTGCCAACATTAAGAGCACTCACTTTCCTGTATTCTCCTCAACATTGATATTGTCACTTATTTTAGTTGTGTATGTTTTTTGTTTTTTAAATCAATTCAAAAACCCTGTCCCTCTTCAGTCTCCTCATACTAAAGCCTATCTGTCAGTTTTCTTCTCAAAACTAGTTTCATGATTTTCTCTTATTCTTAGAAAACTATCCAAAAATGTTTCTGGGTAGCATACAGAAAGACTGTATGATATGGCGTCTGCTTATCTAGTCCCACCTCCCTCTGTATGTCGGTTCTCACTCTGATCTGGCACCCTATGCCTGTGTCAGTTTTCTCACACATGCTTTCTCTTGCTTCTGTGTTTTTGTACATACTGTCCCGTCTGTCTAGAACACTCTTTTTTACTCCCCCATTCCCTGTTCAGCTACCCTTTTCTTCTTAGCCATATCTAGCTTATTCACTTTCCACTGTAGATTCACTGTAAAACCTCTGTTAGATGCCTTTTCTGTGTGGTTTATTACCTTAAGGTTTTAAAGATGTTACTTCAGAATTTTACTTTTATATACAGAAAGAAAATGCTGGTTAAGTAAGGTTTCTTTGGTGAGTATGTAAGAGAGTAAAGGAAACCTTATTAGCTATTAACTGTATTCATGAAAATTACCAAGCAAATTATGATCAGTTTTAAAAATCTTCTAATGGTTTATGACAGACTACAATGTAATTTAATCGTGCTTTTCTCTGTAAAGTACCTGCCATCCTGGCTGGACTTGACCCCAGGGACATTGTGGCTGTGCTAAATGAAGAGGGAGGCTACCATCAGATTGGACCAGCAGAATGTTGTACTGACTCCTTTATTATGTCAGTGACCATAGCATTTGCCACCCAGTTGGAACAGGTGAGACTTTCCATGAGATTGGTGACTTATGAATAATTTGAAAACATTATGTAAAACATTTTACCTTTCAGGTATTAAAAAGACTTGCAAGTAGACTTTTTTTTTTAACTTTTGAAAAATTAGTTCAAAACATGTTTTCTTTCATACTAGAAAGAAAACTTTAATTTAGAAAAAATCGGTTTTGATGATCTTGATTGTAAGAGAATAAATCTCTCAGGATTTAGGAGAATGGCCATCAGTTAACATTGTTTTCCATTGTACTGTATGGCATTGTAAGGACTGACATGAAAGGATTTTTAAATTTGTGAACAATTTACTTTTTGAAGAAACTTGCAATGTCAGGAATACTTTCTGCCACTAAAATTTAATGCCTACTATTTTATCTTGTTTATAAACTAATAAATTAAGCTATTACTATCATGGATGCTAGCAGAGACACTGGTTCTTGGATCAGAAACAAAGGAATTTATTACGCTTAGCAGAGCAAGAACATGAATATTGGTATATTTCCTTCAGTTGCCCTTACCCCAAGTCCCATAGGGACTACACAGAGGGGCCCAGGTGGTTGCTCTGCACATAGTGGGTTTTATCACAGCTGAGGAAACTGAATTTGGGGAACCTGCCACTTTTATTGTAAGCAGTAAGCAGGCCTAGTCTTTGTCCAAGAAGACACATTACCTTATCTCTCAAGCTGCTTAAACAACCCTGGGAAATGGGCTGAGTAAAAGAGTGGTCTGGGCCTTGCAGTCTTGCCATACTCTGCAAGAATGTGCAGGGATGCTCAGAGCTCATGGTAGATTGCCTTCTTCCCAACAGCGGCCCAACACAAAACTAGCTGTTATTCCACTGTCCTTCTCAACTCCACTTCCCTTTTTTTTTTTCCCTCCTCTGCTATCAACTTGGTCTATTTTTCTTGACTTTATGTTGTTCTATAGTAGCTGAAATGAATTAATACTTATAAAAATAGATAAGATGGTTTATAACTGTACAATTTTTATCAGAGTATTCCACTCCCCACTTTTTCCCCTAAGAGACAGGTCTTTCTTTGTTGCCCAGCCTGGAGTGCCTTGGCATGATCATACCTCACTGTAGCCTCAAGCTCCGAGAGTCAGTTGATCCTTCTGCCTCAGCCTCCCGAGTAGCTGAGATTACAGGCATGTGCCACCATACCCAGCTAATTTTTAAATTTTTTGTAGAGACAGGGTTTCACTATGCTGCTCAGGCTGGTCTCAAACTCCTGGCCTCAAATGATCCTCCCACCTCAGCCTTGCAAGGTGCTGGGATTCCAGGTGTGAACCACCATGCCCGGCCTTATTTACTTTCTTAGAGGAACAAAATGTCCATGTAATCCACATTCACAAATGAAATATGCAATTAGTGGCCACATTTTTATTTGACTTGCAAATACATGCAAATTTGACTTGCAAGGTACATCAGGTAAAGATTTTTCTCAGGAAATGTGTTTACTTTGTCACAGTGAATTCATCCCCACTATGTAAAGAACTTGATGTTCTTTGAGCATTTACTCTCTCTCTCCTAATTTGATACTGTAAATTTCTTCACTGATACATACGTACTTTTGCCTTTATATCAGTTTCCATATTTTTCTTCTCTTCTTAAAGCTCTGCTTGTGGATTGTTATAATTTAATTTGCCACTCTAGTTGCAGGGAAAGCCAGATATCTATTGCCTTTTTATTTATTAACCACATCAGAACACTCTTGTCCATATGTCAGATAATTAGGAATGTACTGTATTTTTACTGCATTGTTACCATATTTGCAAAGCATTTTATTTTTTATTTTTATTTTTTTGAGATGGAGCCTCGCTTTTGTCACCCAGGCTGAAGTGCAGTGGTGCAGTCTCAGCTCACTACAACCTCTGCCTTCCCGGTTGAAGCAATTCTCCTGCCTCACTCTCCTGGGTAGCTGGGATTACAGGCACCTGCCATCACTCCTGGCCGGTTTTTATATTTTTAGTAGAGATGGGGTTTCACCATATTCGCCAGGTTGGTCTCAAACTCTTGACCTCAGGTGATCCTCCTGCCTTGGCCTCCTAAAGTGCTGGGATTATAGTCGTGAGCCACCATGCCCAGCTGAATTTTAAATCACTGTTTTAACACTTTTATCCTCCTTAGGAAGGCATAATTGTTCATATTTATTGATTACTTAAGGTGTAATACTTTGTATAATAGACATTGTGCCACCCACTCTGAATATTTTGCGTTTAATCCTACCACAATCTTAGAGTTGATCATTTTCATTTTAGAGATAAGGAAACCAAGTCTTAGGAAGATCTTACAGCTAGTTAATGGCCCAAGTATTTCTGACCATGTGGTCATTTTTAATATTCTCTTGTTCCCATATAATGCTCTCTTGCCTCTTAATGAGTTTGGAATAAGATAGATTTGAGTTGGAATCTCATTCTATTTTCTAGCTCCTTCAACTTAGGCAAGTTACTTAGCCTTTTTGAGGCTTGATTTTATATAGTCGTGATATTTACCATCTTTTCAGTTTTGCATGAGGAATGAGGTAATGTTAGTAAGGTGCCTGCTTAATGTTAGTAAGGTGCCTACCGTGTTGTTTGTGAGAAGCTACATTTGTATGGTAAAGTTTCCTGTGGGTAATTGACCTATTGAGTCCATAACTTTTAAAAACCAATATAATACAGTTCTTGGTGATACAGGTGAATTACTGGGACAAATTACTATTTCATTTTAGTTTTTAAAAAAACAACACAGGTTACTGTCTGGCAAACTGTTTACTATCTCTATAAAAAATTAAGCCTGATAGATTCCTCAGAATGTTAAACAGAATTACCACATGATCAGCAATACTACTCCTAGATATATACCCAAAACTATTGGAAACAGGTGTTCAAATAAAAATTTGTATGTGAGTGTTTATAGCAATACTATCCATGATAGCCAAAAGGTGAAAACTACCCAGATGCCCTCAATAGATGAATGGATAAACAAACTTTGGCGTATCTATACAATTAAATACAATTTAGCTATCAAAGTACTCCCTGTGGGTGGTATGGCACACACCTGTAATCTTAGCTACTTGGAAGTCTGAGGCAAGAGGATCCCTTGAGTCTCAGCAGTTCAAGACTGGCCGGGGCAACATAGCGAGACCTCCATCTTTATAGTAAAAAGGAATGAAGGCCAGGCACAGTGGCTCACGCCTGTAATCCCAGCACTTTGGGAGGCCGAGGAGGGCAGATCACGAGGTCAGGTGATTGAGACCATCCTGGCTAACATGGTGAAACCCCGTCTCTACTAAAAATGCAAAAAAATTAGTCGGGTGTGGTGGCGGGTGCCTGTAGTCCCAGCTACTCGGGAGGCTGAGGCAGGAGAATGGCATGAACCTGGGAAGCGGAGCTTGCAGTGAGCCGAGATCACACCACTGCACTCAAGCCTGGGTGATAGTGCGAGACTCTGTCTCAAAAAAAAAAAAAAAGGAATGAAGTACTGATACATGCCACAACATAAAGGAATGTTGGAAACATGCTAAGTCAAAGAATCCACACACAAAAGTCCGCATATTGTGTGGTTCCATTTATATGAATCATCCATAATAGGCAAAAATTCCTACAAGCAGATTTGTGATTTCCAGGGACTGGGGGCAGGAGAGTATGTGTGGTGGGTGTTGCTGCTTAATGATTGTATTGTTTATGTTTGGGATGAAATTAGCTGTTTAGTTTTTTCCTCTCAACTTAGTCAAGAAAGCATCAAGCAATAAACAAATTTACAAACCTTTTCAGATGCAAATCAGTGACTTAGCACATGTTACTATAAAGTTTTAGTAGAATGGAGGATTGAGTTTGGAGCAGGAAGACCGGCTAGTGACAATCTTGCTTCCTTCTTTTCTTAAATATTGAAAGTTGAGAGTAGGAGAAAAATAGTCTCTAAATATCAGGATAATAAAGAATTTTTAAAGAATTTCTCCCCATAATGGGAATAATTTAGAATTAAATGTACTGTGAAATATATAAGGATCTTTATTAATGTTTTTATTGCTTTATGATTATGAAAGAAAGTAAAAAAATGAAAATCTTCTCTAAACCCCTCCAGAGTAATCACCGTAATGGTTAGTGTGTTCTTCCCTAGGTATTTTCCATTTTCACATAACAACAGCTAACTGTGTGCTAGGCATTGTTGTAGCAGCGACTATGTATCTCTTTTAATCCTTCCAACAACCCTAAAACAAGTGCATACACACAGTGATTAATTTTTCTAAAATTTCACAGTGAGTTACTGATGGAACTAGAGTTAGGGTTAGGGATCTGACTCCAGAATTTGTGATTGTAACAATTATAAGTGCATAGGTGCCCCTCTCAATGTGTGTGTAAGTCCACATGATTAAAATCTCCTCACTTAAACATGAATACATTTTAAAGGGCAGGATTAAAATAACTTACATTTATTATGTGTCTGGTACTGTGCTATTGTAATCTAAGTGGTTAGTACTTTTATTTTCACAAACTATACAAACTATCCTGCAATTTTTTTAAACCAACAGTATATCTTAGAGAGGGATCCTCAACCCTCAGGCTGCGGACTGGTACAGGTTTGTGGCCTGTTAGGAACCGGGCTACACAGCAGGAGGTGAGCAGCAGCAGCGGCTAGTGAGCATTACAGCCTGAGCTCTGCCTCCTGTCAGATCAGTGATGGCATTAGATTTTCATAGGAACACGAACCTTATTGTGAACTACACATGCAAGGGATCTAGGTTGCATGGTCCTTATGAGAATCTAATGCCTAATGATCTGAGGTAGAATAGTTTCCTCTTGTAACTATTCCCCCTATACCCTCCTGTTTGTGGAAAAATTATCTTCCATGAAACCAGTCCCTGGTGCCAAAATGGTTAGGGACTGCTGTCTTAGATAACTTTCATGTTAATGTCTTATTATTTAGCAGCCATGGTGTATGATAATTATATGTAAGCCCTCTCCTATTGATGAACACATTAAATGCTTATAGCTTATTGTTTAACAGTATGCTAGTGAACATTAAAGGTCTGTTAGAAAATATTTTATATTTTGTAGGACAAGAATCTCATCACTTAGTCATATGTGGCCATGAAACTAGCAACTCTGAAAAGTAACACTCATAGTACAAAAGGTATTTTTTTGGTGTTATTTTCATAGGCCTCTAAATTTTGACAGAATAGTTAAAAACTTTATCAGAGACCTCAACTAAGATGTTATATATTAAATAGCCTGGATTAAATTACTTTAAAACCTTTTCTCATTCATAACATAGAGCCTCTGATGGCTGAGAAGTATGAGTTGAAATAAAATATGTGAAAATAAGGAAAGCTCAGTTTGAAATATTTAATATCTTTCTTCTAAGTAGAACTTTCACATATTCTTTCATGGACCAGTTGAATGCAATGAAAACTTTAAAACAACATAAATCTAAAGTCTTTTAGACTCTGCTTTTCTAAGACAACCCTTTTTTAAAAAAATTAGTAATTTGGTAGTAATTTGGCAGAAATTCAGAAATTTTATTTGAGGGGTTAAGACATCAAATAAAAAAAATAAACATTTTAGCAAATATTTTTGGAATGCAATAGATACACTAAGCATGTTTAGTAGTTTAGAAAGTAATACTGTTTTCCTTTTTCCTGAAATGTTTAGTTAATTCCATGTACCATGAAACTTCCAGAAAGACAGCCTGAGTTTTTCTTTTACTACTCTTTACTGGGAAATGATGTTACAAATGAACCCTTCAATGATTTAATCAACCCAAACTTTGAGCCAGAGAGAGCATCAGTTCGCATCCGTAGCAGTGTAGAAATTCTTCGTGTTTACCTGGCTCTTCAGTCTAAACTACAGGTGAGTATTGCAGCAAATCGTTTTTCACTGGAGGTGGTCTTTTAAGTACCTAAACTTAACCCTATTTCAATAGTAGAGGTTATCTTTCTGCCACATCTTCTAATTTTTTAGGTACTATCCTGAGTCATGAAGTTGTTGGCATTATAATTACTTCAGAATTTTATGAGATAACACCTCTTTTCCCAGGAATTGAGAAAAGAGGTATATCAGTTATCAGTCCTTTGCAATAAAAAAAATTATACCTGGAGCCTAGAGTAGCGGGCATGGGCAAGGTTTCATTATTGTTAGTGGAGATACTAGGTGTAGGCACACAGATGAGAGTCTCGATTTCAAAATATATATGCCTTACTGCTGTTAAAAGCAGTGAGGTAAGACAGCTTTCTAAAATCTGCCCTTGAGTTGAATATTTTTTATGAACTCTTTTTGAATTGGACTCCATTTAAAAGCAAACATTGGCGGAGCATGATAGCTCACACCTATAATTCCAGCACTTTGAGAGGCTAAGATGGGAGGATCACTAGAGTCCAGGAGTTCAAGAATAGCCTGGGCAACATAGCAAGACCCTGTTTCTACAAAAAATAAAAAATTACTTAGACACAGTGGTGTGTGCCTGTAATCTTAGCTACTCAGGAGGGTGAGGTGAAAGGATTGCTTGAGCCTAGGAGTTGGAAACTGTAGTCAGCTATGATCACACCACTGTACTCCAGCCTGGGCAGCAGAGCAAGACTCTGTCTCAGAAAAAAGTTAAGTTAACCTTACCTAGTAAACATTACTCTTCTGTCTTTTATGACACTTCCTTTTGATCAAACTGAAATAGGGTGGTGTTATATATGGTTAGATACTCATTTGTTTAAAATAAAGTAATGGACAGGAGGTGAGAAGAAGCATTAGGAAATTTTAGTAGAACTAAATTTTAGAGATGGTTCTACTAAACCCAAGATATTTAGAAAACTGAAGACTATATAAAATGATGACATGCAGGAAAAAGCAGTTTGAATTTTATTCTGTATCTAACATATCAGTCCTTACCAAAAGTACTGATTATTAGTTTCTAATGGAGGACATTTACATCATAAAAATACTTTTTTTTCCAGCCCGTAAAAATGTTACACCTTAATATAGTAACTTTGAGACTAAGTTACAGGTCTCTCTTAACTCTTTCACTGATGATATTAGAGCTAAATATATTTTACAGCATGATTGCTTATTTATTATTCATTAAAATACTAAGTTTGCTAAGGCTTCAGTATAGTAAGGGAAAACAAGTTATATAACATTTATCTGGAACAGTCTTTTTTTTTTTGTACTTGTCAAAGGTGGTAATACTGAACTTTTAATTAGCTATCAGTGATTAACAGTATATTCCACTCCAGAGATATTCTTTTATTTACTGTTAAGCACTCTTTTTAATATGAGGTTTGAAAAGCAAGAAAAGAGAAGTTCTCAAGATATCTTATGGATGAAAAAAACAAAACTATTTGAGGTTTTTAAATTCCAAATCAGGATTGATCCACTGACTTATTTTTTGAAACTGTGTTTAAATTAATGGTAAAATGGAAATAGAAAAATGTTGAGGTATTTCTTTGTTTTTTTGTTTAAATTCATGGATTAGTTATTTTGTTATACACTTTGCATAGCAAAATATTAAAGTAGCTCACCAAAGAGACAGAAAAAGAAGCAATAACATATGATTATGTAATACCGAAAGAAGAAACGAAAAAGGTAATAGCTATTATTGAGTTTTTAGTAAACTTTGTGTTTTATCACCAGTTTTAACAGTTATGTGTGAGAATTCATTACTTAGTCACTTCAGGTCAATAAGGTATAACCTGCATTATATTTTCTTTCCGTGAATCATTTTACAACTTCTTATTAAGTTTATGATGTTTAGGAGAAAGGAGAAAGTATAAAGCCCTATTTTGTTTTTTCCCTTTCGTATTAGATTCATCTCTGCTGTGGAGACCAGTCACTTGGAAGTACAGAAATACCTTTAACTGGATTACTTAAAAAGGGCAGTACAGAAATCAACCAGCACCCAGTCACAGTCGAAGGTGCTTTTACCCTTGACCCTCCAAACAGAGCCAAACAAAAGCTTGCACCTATTCCTGTGGAGCTAGCCCCAACTGTGGGAGTGTCTGTGGCTCTGCAGAGAGAAGGCATAGACTCCCAGGCAAGTAGTGGCCCTCCTTCATTCCCCCGGCTTCACTAGTCCCACTCATGATTACTTGCAAAAGTTGAATTTCAGAAGAGTTACCTTCATAAGGATATATTTATTAATCTTAATTTGTGACCTTTGTTATATGATACCCTTTCTGAAAAGGCCTTTCTGAAAAGTGCTGTGACTTCTGTTGTGGCTTATAAGTGATCCTACCCAGAGCCCTCTTAGCCTTTGAGACAGTCTTTTCGTGTAGTGGAAACCCACTTATGGTCTCCCCCACCCCCAACTCCAGAAAAGGAACTCCAGTGAAAGAGAACATTTTTAGACCTAGTTTCTGGGAATCTGCATTACTGGTATCTTTTTGGTTAACACAACCTGAGCCAAAATAAAATCCTTGGTTCCTTAGTGCTTTGTAGTCCTCATACTCTTTAGTCAGCCTCCATGACACAGATGATTATTTATTTGACTGTGTATGTTTTTTTTATTGTATCTATTCCCAGAATCAACTTTATCTTGTTCTTTCAAAAAGCTGACCTGTATGCAGGTTGTGAATTAAAGATAGAAGAACCGAAATGAGTGTTTAAAAGATGCATATACATATATTTTTAGTGGGGAGTGGAGTAAAGGAGAGAAAGTCATACTAGACATGTATTTTTTCTCTTTAGGAGTATAGTTCTCCATTGTACTGCCTTGGTAGGAATAACTATTCCCAGGGACACCTATGCCTGACTACTTTTCTCAAATATCCCTTCTTACCCATTAGGATGCATTTTGGTATTCAGCTCTGGATATCATATTTCCTCTGTTCATCTTCCTTTTTCTGGTCCTAGATGCTATAAGGAAATTTGCAAATTATGAAGAAAAATAGACTAGGAATATCCAAACTGGGAAAGGAAGCTTATATTTTTTAAAAAACAACGCCAAGTTTTTTGCTTAATTATGAAGGAAAGTTCTTTGCAAATTATACTTTATTTAAAAATTGTTTTCAGTCTTTAATTGAATTAAAGACCCAGAATGAACATGAGCCAGAGCATTCAAAGAAGAAAGTTTTAACCCCCACAAAGGAGAAGACACTTACTGGGCCAAAATCACCAAGAGTGTCCCCTGTTCCATCTCACAACCAGTCACCTCCAACAAAAGATGATGCAACAGAAAGTGAAGTGGAAAGTTTACAGTATGATAAGGACACCAAACCAAATCCAAAAGGTAAGGTTTTTTGTTTGTTTACAGATCTTTGAGGTACTGCATTTTGCAGCCATCTAAAAAAGGAGAACTTCCATGAGTTATGAGTAAAAATTGTGGGTTTGTTAAGAACCAATAAGGCTGGGCACAGTGGCTCATGCCTGTAATCCCAGCACTTTGGGAGGCCGAGGCAGGTGGATCACCTGACATTGGGCATTCAAGACCAGTCTGACCGACGTTGAGAAATCCCATCTCTACTAAAAATACAAAATTAGCCGGGCATGGTGGTGCATGCCTGTAATCCCAGCTATTCGGGAGGCTGAGGCAGGAGAATTGCTTGAACCCAGGAGGTGGAGGTTGTGGTGAGCCAAGATCGCACCATTGCACTCCAGCGTGGGCAACAAGAGCGGAACTCCATCTCAAAACAAAAAACAAAACAATAATGTGTGGAAATATAAAAAATTTCAATGCAAAGTCATTGCAGTCTATCTAACTTCAAAATATAATTCGCTAAATTAAGGTAAGAGAATTTTTTTATTTTACTTGTACGCTGGAAATATCCTATTCAATAGACATTAAATAGTATAGTTTTTGCAAATAGATTTTTTAAATGATTAGATTCTTAAATATCTTGAAGTTTGGAGAAAACAGTTATTAACTGCCTCTTCTAGTAAACTCATAATAACCATTTTTGATCCTAAAGTTAAGAGAGTCTGAGAATGCATGTTTATCTAATTTAATAAAATTTTTCCATCCATTGCAGTTAGTAGTGTAAGTAACTAGTAGTGGATTAGGAGTTAGATGTCTTTGCTGTAAGTTACATCTCTGTCACTGAGTAGCTGTGTGACTTAGGCCACTAACTATCTGATCTCTAATAGGGTTGGACTAGATATCTGTCTTTTTAAGTTTTAGCTTTCTGTTATTTTAAATATGCCTAAAATAACCAAAATTACTTTAAAAAGGTGATGTCATTATATCTCAGTAAGTCTCATATACAACCCTTCAAATGTTGAGTTATGTGCCTCTTGGAAATAAGTTAGTGCCTGCTAGGCTGCAGTCATGTATATTTCTCTATTGGTTCTGTACGTTTTCTGTATGTATTGAGAGTAAGCTCTTTTTTCACACAATTCTAGAATGGAAATTGAAACCTGGGTTATTTTGTTTGAGTTACTTTTAAGATACCTATACCTCAATTCATATGTTCATGAGACAAAATAGCCCAATTCCTGCTTAAAGGTAAATGAGATGATAGCCTTAAACTGTCTGTACAATTTAAGAGAAACTGTTAGCAAGTGTGATTATTTTGTTTTATTTTATGTTCATTTTAGCCAGTTCTTCTGTACCTGCTTCACTGGCCCAGCCAGTGACTACATCCAATGCTTCAGAAGTAGCTTCAGGACAGAAGATTGCTGTACCAGCAACATCACATCATTTTTGCTTTTCAATAGACTTAAGGAGTATACATGCCTTGGAGATTGGTTTTCCAATCAACTGTATATTAAGGTGTGATTTGATTTTGTTTCAAAGTATTATTTTTTGAAGAGAAAGGACTTTCCTGTATTTGGGGAATTGCAGAGAGAGAAATGTCACCAAAGAAGTTGTAACATTTGTTAAATCAGTGGACTAAAAGGGGGTAAGGCTATATCCTAATGATTATGAATTCAAACAAGGGTAGCATAGTAGTAGAAGAGGTAACTGTCTTATTATTCTGGTATAATAATTGTAGGCATTTATAATAATTTATTCTAAGTAATATACATATATGTATTTTGATAAACATATATAATATGCCATATAAAGTACAATGCCTCTTAAACTTCAAAAGTGCTTTTTTTCTGGAAAAAGGTATTCCTGGTTAAAATAATGGTAGTGTATTGTCTGATTTTTCTATAAAACTGTATTATAATGGGAGCTCATATTCCTAGTACCTACATTTCATAGCTATGAATCTAAACACCATACTTAATCAGCTGTAAGTGGAATGTGTCTACATTGTTCTGTATTAAGAATTTTATATAATATATGTCAGTTCTATAGTTTTACACAATAATTTGTTTTTAATGATGTTACATTTTTATAGTCTTTTGTGCCCGAGATATAAATTAAATATAATACCATAATGTATTTAGTTTGGGGTAGTTAGCATCTCCTCATAAATTTCTTTGGAACAAGCATTAGCATTTGCAAAAGTTGAGGAAATAAGTTGTTACAGTCCACTTAACACTCTTCATAGAATTCATTTGATATGGACTAATAGTTCTGTCTTTGAATCATTTTAAGGCACTTTAAAAATGCTGGCCATTTAACTTGTTGTGTTTGATAAATTTTCATACCATGCTCTGTATTGGTAGGAAATTGTAGTTTGCAACCTGTGTCATGGAATTGGTTAGGTAACACTGGTATTTGAAAAATTTCTCATCTGCATGACTTCCTTTATTTATTTTTCTTTTAGTCACTAAATCCTGTAGTGTGGTGGTGAGCATAGGCAGTTGAAACTAGGGCATTTAACTTTCTCGGAGATGACTTGATTTAAATGGATATGTAATTATATAGGAATTGGGTGACTACATAGAATTCTTCCTGTTGGAAAGCAGTTTTTACTAGTAGTGTTTAAATTTTAGTTCTCACATATGAATAACAAGATACAGGATTAAATTTAAATGAGCATTATAATATCTTTATATTTGGCTTTAAATACAAATTAAGTTCAGCAGTAGTCAGGCATTCTTCCATTTAATCTGGCATGGCTTTGTGATGAAAGGGAGAAACAGTGTTGTTATGTCACTCTCTGATTCATCCATAATACATTTGAATTGTTTGCATCCTTGCAAGATTACCATAATTACCAGATTACCATGAATGCATCCTTTTGGAGTTGACTAAGGGCTTTTTATCCCGTAAAAAATCAGGATACTATTGTATAAAAGAAACTAGGTTTACAAATAAATTTAGGAAGCATTTCTTGAATATTTATGTATGGCAGAAACTGCCTGTTTCCCTGGGAATGCAGAGATAAAAAAGGTAGGACATGTGCCCTCAAGGAACTTCTTACACAGATGGCAGATTGCTATTTCTACCATGTTTCTATTAAAAAGTTGTATTTGCTCATAATATTCATATTGTACTTTTTTCTAAAAAACAGACTAAATCTCATCTGTAAACCATATCACAAGACTTTTTTTTTTTTTTAATTCTAGGTACTCATATCCATTCTTTGGAAGTGCAGCTCCTATTATGACTAATCCTCCTGTAGAAGTTCGGAAAAACATGGAAGTTTTTCTTCCCCAATCTTACTGTGCATTTGATTTTGCAACTATGCCTCATCAGCTGCAAGATACCTTCTTAAGGTAATGCATACAGTGTATGTATGATATTAATTACTTTAAGTCAATTCTTGAAAATTTGTATTTTATTAAAAAGGAATTCCTATAGGTTTAAATCCATAGCAGTTTGTGCATTTGAGGATCAAGAAACAAATTTACTAATGATGTGTATGACATTTGTGCATCTGCTACAGGGTTTTGCATGGTTTATTATAAAGGCTGTTTTTAGATTTTCCTATCTTATTTACCTGAATTTAGATATTTTAACTTTGTTAAAACAAACTATATGTAATGAGGGACCTTTGAAAAGTGGTCTTGCCTTCTAATATAATATGGGAAGATAAAAAGCTAAGAACTAAATATTTACTTTTTATTGTTGATTCACTGAATGAAAAAATTTGCTTTTTCTGTTTTTTTAAACCTAGAACTAGAGATGTTAATCTGACTATCTGAAATGGGTTCATGAAAAAATCTGAGATCTGCGAAACACCTCTTACTTTCTCAGAGTATCACAATTCAAATTTATACATTATTTTAAAAAGAATGAAGGGTAACTGAAATCTAACCATCTGTGGGAATTACAGCATTTGAACGTTTTTATTGCATAGAAAGTGGTACAAAAAATATAATAGTAGGCCTAGCATGGTGGCTCACACCTGTAATCCCAGCACTTTGGGAAGCCAACGTGAGCAGATTGCTTTGAGCCCAGGACTTTTAGACTAGCCTGGGCAAAATGGCGAAACCCTGTCTCTACAAAAAATGCAAAAATTAGCCATCATGGTGGTACGCACCTGCAGTCCCAGCTACTCAGGGGGCTAAAATGGGAGGATCACTTGACTTGAGCCCAGGAGGTTGAGGCTGTAGTGAGTTGTGATTATGCCATTGCACAGCAGCCTGAGTGGCAGAGCAAGACCCTGTCTCAAAAAAAATAAATAAATAAAGTATAGTCATGAACTACTTAAAGATAGGGATACATTATGAGAAATGCATTATTAGATAATTCTATTGTTGTGTGAACATTGTAGAATGTACTTAAACAAACTTAGATGGTATAGCCTACTGTGCACCTAAGCTGGATGGAATAGCCTATTGCTTCTAGACTGCTAACCTGCACAGCATGTGACTGTACTGAATACTGTAGGCAGTTGGACAAAGGTAAGTATTTGTGTATCTAAACAGAAAAGATACAGTAAAAACATGATATAATCTTATGGGACCATCATTGTATATGAGGTTCATCATTGATGGAAACATCATTTCATATTTGGTACCTGTGAAATTTAGCATTCAGTCTAACAATTGTGTTAGATGACATTCCAGGTAACAAAAAACATCTTTGACTCCATAAGGGAATTCAAAGAATTTAGTTCAGAAAAGACTTTAGGTCAGAGTTGATAGGTATGAACACGTTTCTCTCTTCCTTAGGATTCCATTACTGGTTGAACTATGGCACAAGGATAAAATGAGTAAAGATTTACTTCTGGGAATTGCGAGAATCCAGCTTTCTAACATCTTGTCTTCAGAAAAAACTCGTTTTTTAGGTTCTAATGGTGAACAGTGTTGGCGTCAAACTTACAGTGAAAGTGTGCCTGTTATAGCAGCACAAGGGTAATGCATTTCACAGAATTGGTCTTTGCTTTGCTTTTCAATTCATGGAATGATTTTGATTAGTCTCCCACCACTTCACCCTTTCATAACCTCTTTTTTCTGATCCACCACTTCACCCTTTCATACGTCTTTTTTCTGATCTTCTCTGACCTGTGGCAGCTATACCCCTTTGCCCTTTAGCTTTCTGATACCGATTTCACCTCACAAAAGTCAAGAGTCTATGTTACCATGGTATTGTAATACTCAGATGGCTAATTATTTTCCTTCCTCTCTCTAGCTTGAGAATTTCGAATGCAGGATCAATTTTTTTATTTTGTAATTTGAGGTTAAACTTTATAATGTATTTTATATTATTTTGCATTGGGAATGGCTGAGACTGTTTTTCCACTTAAAATATTTTACTCGTACCCCAAATCAAAAGTCTGAGGACATTATAGCTATTTGGCAGTCAGAGGCAGTTTTTAAAATAATTATTGGTGTTTTTCCCTGAACTTCATTGCCACAAAGAAAAACTTGATTTTTTTTAACATATTTTAAATACAGTAAAATGTATGTTGAATTATCTTTTTAAAATTAACAATAAAAATTTAAAATTTAACTTAACTTTATATATCATATGCCCTTTATCGTTAAAGATAAGCCTAAAAAAAAGATAGAAATAAGGCTTAGCGAAATTTTAGCTCTAAAAGTATCTTTCCTTATTCCTCATCATTCATAGCCATTTTGTTTCAACTCCTATTATTGAATTGAAGCTATTTTAATGCTGCCCGTTTGTTATGAATATTAACTTTTATTGCCCTACTTTGTAGACAGAAAGTTTTAGATTTACTTAACTGAGAACCTTAGATACTCTCTCGAGTTTCTGTCAGATATAGTAATGCTTCATTTAACTTTATTCATTTTTTTGAAATCTGTGAGATTAGAAGAAGAAAATGCAAATGTTGGTTAATTAAGAGTTCTAATTGTGTGAGAACCATTCATTCAAGTTTTGTTTGACCAGAGTATATTTGATTTAGACAAAACCATGGTTTTGTATTGCTAGTATTTTATTTTCTTCTAATATTTTATCTTGTTTTCATTTGGTTAATGACAAATGCTGCATGCATTTGTATGATACAAAGAGGTGCTCATTATGATCATACTAACATATAATTATCCTAGAAGCATTGCTTATGTGCCAATTATGCCTAGAGGCATTGCTTATATCTAGTAAAATATGTATGAGTATGTACCTCCCAGGAAAAGTAGAAAAAAGAATTCAGAATAACCAATATAATCAAGAGTAGGGGATTTGTTAAGTATATTTTACTACATAAATTCATTTGTATATTTTACAGGGAGTAAAAAAAAAATCACATTTTTAAATTAATGTTATGATGTATGAAAATGCCCCTGATGCAAATAGGAAAACAAGACAAAACTGTATGAAGTCAACATGCATGTGTGCATGTATATCTATATATAAATAAAACAGGAAGGAAATAAACTACATGCTAGCAATAATTACCTGTGGGCAGTAACATTTTAAATTTCACCTTTATACCTTTTACAGCTCTTATAGGGCTCATTTTGTAGTAAATGTATGCATGTATTTAGCAGGGTGTTTGTGATGATCAATTTATATATATGGAAGTTGCTGCAGTTTCAAAAACAATAGTTAGGTACAGAAAATGTTGCTTACTCCCCATTGCTAAAGTACTGGGGAAATAAAAGGAAAAATAATGTAAAAATATTTCTGTGAATTTTAAGGTATTTCTTATTTTATTTGTAGATCAAATAACAGGATAGCAGATCTTTCTTACACAGTGACTCTAGAAGATTACGGACTTGTAAAAATGCGTGAGATTTTTATCTCTGAGTCCTCTCAGGTGAATATAATTGAATGTTATCAAATTATTTTTTAAAAGGAATCTAATGTGCATATGTGTGTGAGTGTTTAAATGTACTTTTTGGTTCATCTCTTAGGGTGTATCTGCCGTACAACAAAAGCCATCTTCTCTTCCTCCAGCACCTTGTCCGTCAGAGATCCAGACAGAGCCTCGTGAAACCTTAGAATACAAAGCAGCACTTGAGCTAGAAATGTGGAAGGAGATGCAAGAAGATATATTTGAAAATCAGGTTACTTTTTAAATGTTACTTTAAAAAATGTGTTTTGTCTACTTTGTATATTTTTCCTTCTCCATAGCAAGGTTTAATCTCTATGTTCTGTAAGTACCTTATCGAGTTTCTTTGAATGTCAACAATGCTTTACTTAAAAAAAAAATTTGAGAATCAAAGAATACCTGAAATGTGGCAACTTGGCAGAAGCCAGTCAGAATTCTATAAACTTTGTTCACATTTATTGGGTAAAATTAGGAAGTTACTCTTTAAATTTCATGTCCTCATTTGCCATACCCTCCTGGAACCTTGCATCATTAGTTTCCAAACAAGAGTTAGAAAGCACAACCCACTGTTTTATACTTTCCTAAAGTGAACTCAAATGGGTATTATTTGCCTCAGGCATCCACCTTTTTTTCCTTTTTTTTTTAGAATAAAAAAGAATGCCTGAAAAAATCATATTAGTGATCAGCATCGGTTCTTTAACTGACAACTGATTCATTTATTTGACATATTTGGGGTTTCTTGGCAACTTTATTTTTCTTCCTTTTATAGCTGAAGCAGAAAGAACTGGCTCATATGCAAGCTCTTGCAGAGGAATGGAAGAAAAGGGACCGAGAAAGAGAATCACTAGTAAAGAAAAAGGTAATAACTTGTGTAAAAGTGAGGAAGAAAAGGAAGAATATTAATGATAGTACCTTGTATTTGCATTAAAGACAGTCTCTGGAAGGAATAACTAATTATAGTGGTGATATGTTGGCATGGAAGAAGTGAATAGTGGCTCTGGATAGAAGGGAGGCGTTTCACTGTATTTCGTGCTTTTGGAATATGCAAATGTATTACCTATTCAAAAAAATATATAATATAGGCCAGGTATGGTTGCTCACACCTGTAATCCCAGCACTGAAGGAGGATTGCTTGAGGCCAGGAGGTTGAGACCAGCCTGGACAACATAGTGAGACCCCCATCTCTTAAAAAAAAAAAATGTGTGTGTGTGTATATGAATATACAAAAATGAATAGAGAAAAACCCTGCTGATGTATAAAAAAGAAATAAAAGCACATTTCAATACATATAAAACTACATATTATAATCTGTAAGTTAATAAAATGCCTCAAACGTTTAAGCTATTTTTAAGAATTACGAAATAAATTACATTTTTTAAAATGATAACATGAGACCATCTGATTTTATTCCTGAAGCAAAAGCTTCATATTTATCCATTTACACTCAAGTTATTAAATAAAAAAACCCTAACAGACTTTCTTCAAATATTCTATTAATACTTTTACGACTTTAGAAATACTCTTACTAGTGGTTAATCAGTATTCAGCTTCAGATTTGAGGGGATGGCTCTACAGGTCTCCAGTGCTCCTTCTCTCTCTAACCCCCTCCTCTCGTCAACTCTAGTTGCCTCAGCCTCTCTGGTCTCCATTCTGTTTTCTCAGCTCAGCAAGATTGCTCGTGTCTGTTTGGGTTCCCCTTCCTTGAGCTACAGTCTTCAGGCAGTAAGCTAGATATATTGTAGGGGTTGCCTCATTTATTTTCCACCTTTTAGGGATGATTGTCCTGTGCTGCCTGTTGCCTAATGTCTAAAAACAGTTGTTTCATAAATGTTTGTGTTTATAGAGGAGGGCCATTTGTCTTTTATGGGTGGAAACAGAAGTACACAGGCCTTTGATTTTAAAATAACCATATCAGCTTTTTCTAACTTAATTCTCACCATTAAAATCTTGAATAACCAGTGAACTTTTAAAAAAGCTGAAAGACAAAAATAAGAGTATTTCAAAGTCTCTATTCTTTAGAAAAGTTCAGATAACCAAAATTACAATAATTAGAAGCCATGACATACATTTTAACATTATACTAGTTATCCTGTTATTTAAGAGTGAGTTTTATATTAAGTAATATTTACAGACCTCACCTATTAGATATTCATTGAATCTGGGGGAGCTGGAAAATATCATTTTAATTTTTAAAATTTTTAACCTAGCCTTTAAGACAAGATGAGTTTATCCTTGAACCGTTTTTCTTCATTGCTTTGAAGAGTATTTTAGTATTGAGGTCTCCAAAATTCAAATCAGGAAATACTTGAAAAGTTAATAAAATTACTAGAACCGTGACAAATTCAATTTATGCCATAAACTTTCTGTGAAAACTCACCAAGTAATTTTTGGTTTATTGTCATTTTGGTAATAATGATCTTTTCAGTTGAAATTTATAATTGGTTTCCATTTATACAGCTTCTACCCTTTCAGCCTGAAATGATGAGTTCCTGGCTAGTTAATAACTCCAGTCAGTAAACAATGTGATGCCTACCTAATAAGTGATTGTGCTGTTTATTCAAATTAGTCATATGATAAAGGTTGATTTGAGATTGAGATTTGCCATTTTCTTTCAACCTAAGTGTGTTTTTGAGACAAAATACTTTAATTCATTTATCTTAAAGTATCCTATCTTGCATGGGATCAGTTTTTCTATCAACCACTATAAAATCAAGTCAGTAGTGAGAAAAAATACAGTTGTTTTTCAGTATGATGAAATATTTTAAAGCTAAATACTCTGAGACTCTCACTTTAGTATTTTTTAAATGTCAATTATATGAGCCTTTTCTGTTTATTTTTATTTTATTTACCTGATTTTTCTTAAAAAACGATGTATAACTTCTTTCATACTTCGAAAATTTACCTGAAGGAGTAAATATATACGTGGTTCTTGTTCTGCCCTCTGGAGCAACTGAGATATACTCTGTCTTACATATGACTGCCCATCAGATAGCTGAAGATAGTCATTACCCACAGAGAAGGAAGACATCAGTTCTACATAAGGGAGCATGAGGAAGTGTTCTGTAGATAAGATCATGCTTTCACTTTGGTGAAGATTAGTGGATATTGCCAGGTAGACTCAAAGGGTATTCCAGACACAGCCCCTTGAGCAAAAGGCAAAGAAGTTTGAAATAGACTCTGCATTAAGAAAATTATATACAGTTTGATGTTGGAAGAGGGGAGGAAAGAGTGTGCCTCAAGAAATAAGGTAAGAGAGGTTGATACCTTGGAGAATAAATGATCTCGTAAATCCATTATGTAGAGTTTAGACTAGATACTGTAGGCTTTTTTTTAGCCAGGCCTTCCTGAGAGAATGAAGCCCTTAATACCCTAAGGGATCCGTTATTGGTAATAAATTAACTTTATCTTATGCATTTAAAATGGTAGTTATGTACCATTTTAGGAGAGGATGGAGAAAATAATTAAATCATTTCTGTGTTTTGTGGTTCAGATGATAAACCCTGGTTGAGAAAGGTAGAAATATCAGAATTTTTTTAAATGAAGATTTTTATATAAAATAAGATAATTAGGTTTTCATTCCATAACAATAATTCTGATGGAAGTACACTGGATAGAATAGAGGAATGTGAAACTAAAGTCCAGGAGACCAGGAAAGCAATATGTATAAAAAACAAAAGCCAAGAACTAATAGTAGCGAAAGGTTATGGAGAAAAGGTGAGTGGTAAAGAGATGATTTTAAGGAGGTTTAGGACCTCAAGCGCTAAGATGTCCTCATGGCTGCTCACAATCCTACTGCTTTCCCTAGTCAATTCATTTTCTCACTCACCAGAAAAGTTAGTTTTTCTCTTAACAAACAGTGTTTCCTCATCCTTACCCAGTTTATCTGTCTTTAAAACACTTCTTCTACTTGGCTTCTTTGACTATACTTTTTTTTTTTAACTACGCTTTTCTACTGTTGTGTTCTGCTGTCTTCCTTGGTCTCTCTTTCCTAATTTTCATGCTAGATTCTCCTCATGTTGGCTTTATTGGCTTGTCCCAGAGCCCAGTCCTCAAATATCATCTTTTCTTCTCTCTGTATACTCACTCCTTTGATGATGTCATTCACTCTCTTGGCATTATATACACCAAGACACCCACCACACACACCCCCATCCCTGACTTCTTCTCTGGACTCTGCACTTGGCTATTTAGTTGCTTACACTACATATGCGTTTCAAATTTAACAGTCTTTTGTTTCCATCCTCTGTAAATTTAGATTAAGTCTAACATACTAGAGGATGTGGAAATCATAATATATGAATAACACTTAAAATTTGTGTTTATCTTGGAGAAGAAAAAAGACCAGGAGGAGGAAATATGGCCATCACCAGTCTCAAATTCATAAAAGCACATTTTTTTCTTTGAATTGGCAGATGTAATTTGTGACTTTCCATTCTCAGGTCCTCTGTTTCAGTGAAATGATACATATTTTTGAATTTATGTGTGTTTTAAGTTTGGGAGAAGGTAGGTAACTTTTTTTTTTTTTAACTATATTTTAGGTGGCTGAATATACTATTCTAGAAGGAAAACTTCAAAAAACTCTAATTGACTTGGAGAAGCGAGAGCAGCAGCTTGCTAGTGCGGAATCAGAGGTATTTCATTCATCTGTCATGTTTTTTTTTTTTCAGCATAGAGGGACTTATTGCAAAGTAGAAATACTATTTTAAAAGTTAAGTGCAAAATAGTCCCGAGAGAGAAGGGATTCAGGATGGGCTGCTTATAAGAATGAGACACCAAAGACTGGAACTAGAGGCACTCCATTTATGGGAGTCTTACATAATTATTTACAAAGAGGTAGAAAGTGGTGTTATTAGTTAGCATGTCATCTATATCTTTATTTCACAGAGTCTATATATGAAATTCATACTGTTTATTACTTTGTGCTCTATATATTTCATGAAAATTGTCTTTTAGACATGGACAAAACTACTATTCAAACTGCTATTCAGCATATCTTATTATATTAAGAATAGGTAGAAAAGTATGTGTCAGAGTGTTTAAACTTAATAGTGTAGATTTCTTCCTAATACTAAGGCTGTATTCTACGCGATTAGGCAAGAATCAGAAGTTTCTAAAAGAAGAAAAGAAACTTGGGCATATTTGCTTACACACTTAAAAAGGTTTTATTCAAATGGAAATGTTAAGTGGTTGGGGTTTTCAAGTGAATTTATACAAATTATTTATGGATTTTTATGTGTGTGTATAATAATATTAAACAATGATTGAAAACTTACAATGGTACACTTGAACATTAACTCTAATAACTAAAAAAGATATGAAAATAAATTTGTAAATATCCTGAACATTTGAGTGTATAGAAAGATATTGGAATATTGAATAATATAATGCAGCTAGTAATAAACCAACCTCTTAAAGATGCCTTTGTTTTAAGCTTCAAAGAGAAAAAAAGGAACTGCAATCAGAACGTCAACGGAACCTGCAAGAACTGCAGGCCTCTATCCATAGGGCCAAAGAGGACTGTATTCACCAAGTAGAACTGGAAAGGTTAAAAATCAAACAGCTCGAAGAGGATAAACACCGCCTTCAGCAACAGGTTGGATAACGTACTTGTCATCTTTTTATGCTTAGTTTATTTGCATTCTAGTAATGAGAAATAGTTCACTACTAAAAAGTGGTAAAATTCACAGTGATTTAGACTATTAATCATATTTATTGCACTGAGATTCAAATATACTTTAAGTTGGATCTTTTTCTAACTATTTTATGTGAAATTGTGCATATTTCAGGTCATTTCCAACTTAAATCTTTTTCTAATAAGTCTTCTTTAAGCAAGCAGATATTCTTCATGTAGCACTGAACCAAATTCATTTAAGGACCAAATTTAGTTAAGATCCAAATTTCATGAAAGAATTGTCTGTGTTCCTGTTTCCTCTCCTCATACTCAGTAAAACTGATTGATATCATCAATACTGTTGTCCTTGTTTTTGTATTTTCTCTTCTCAAATTCCACATCACCACTCTCCCTTGTTTTTCTCTACCTTTCTGGCCATCCTCAGGCTCTTTTGCAGGCTTGTCTTCCTTTAGCCATTACATGTTGGACTTCCTCCAAGCTCAGGACTTACTTTCTGCAAAAACAATCTTATTCATGATTTCATGCCCATAATTTCAGAGACAATCTGTACATCTGGGACTTTCATATCCAGGGTCATATCCAAGACCTTACCTTTGCCCTCTAGACCTATATATCTGATTGCCTTTTTGGCATCTCTATTCAGATGTCTTAAAGGCATTTAAAACCCATTGTGGTCCTTCTCTCCATACTTGACCTTCTACCTGTAAATGATCTTTGTTTCAGTGATAGGCCCCTCTAATCTGCTCCTCATGTTGTAGCCAGAATGATATTTTTGAAATTGGGAATCTTGATGCCCTCCTCTTTAAAACCTTTCAGCATTGTCTTGTTGTTCATAGGAAAAAGATCAGAATCATTGCCTTGTCGTGCAGGCCTCTGTATAGATCAGAGCCTGTCTCTCTGACTTCATCCCCTACTCTTGTGCCTGTGCTGTGTACTCTCTGGCCATGCTTGTCTTCCATCAAGTTCTCAGGCATGCCGTGCTCGCTTCACCCACAGTATCTTCATGTTTGCTGCATTATCTGGGCCTAGTGTACTCTGTTCCTCCTTCGGTTTTAAGCTAAACCATCACCCACTCCTAGAAATCCTCCCCAATTCATGCTCCCCAAGTCTAGGTCAAGTTTTTATTTTATGGTCTCATAGGACATTATTCTCCTGTTCTTTTTCTTTATGATATGTCATATCAGTTTGTTTTTATTTTCATTAGCATGATAATTTAATCAGTATCAGATTGTTTGCTCCATAAAAACTGTTCTGGTTTATAGCTGTATCCCAGGAGTCCAGGCCAGTTGTCAGCACATAATAGGGGCTCAATAAATATTTGCTAAAAAAAAAGAATCAAGCTGTTAAAAATTAAGCTTATCTTTCTTGAAAAATTCCAGTGTAGATTAGATATGTATGATGAATGCCTCCCAAGTCTTCACTAAATTTTCTCATGAACAGTTTCCACAGCAGCACAGGGCCATTATTTAGGTGGTTGTAAAAATATGAATTTGATTGTTACCAAGTAGGGTAGTCTCGTTTAAAATACAAAAGATAAAGTTGTAAAAGTGGGCAATTATGATGGGATTCACCAGTAGTGCTTCTCTTCTTCCACTTATCAGGAAGATTCAACCATCTAGAACAAAGGCTCTTAACACGTATTAGAGTCACCAGGAGAGCTCTTGGGAAACACACGTATCTGTACCTTGTCTAAGATGGTATAAGCCAGGCATGGTGGTTCATACTTGTAATCCCAAAACTTACGGAGGCCGAAGTGGGAGGATTGCTTGAGCCCAGGAGTTCAAGACCAGCCCGGGCAACATGGCAAAACTGCATCTCTTCAAAACATATAAAAATTAGCCAGGCATAGTGGTGCACACCTGTGATTCCAGCTACTCAGGAGGCTGAGGTGGGAGCATTACTTGAGCCCAGGAGGTCAAGACTACAGTGAGCCATAATCACAATACTGCACTCCAGCCTGAGCAACAGAATGAGACACTGTCTCAAAAAGAAAGAAAAAAGACTCGTATATGGTGTTATATATGGTGTAGTTTACTTCTTTGTAGGAATAATTAACTTTGGTGGGAAGAACTGGTATTTTGGAATAATTACCCAGAGCACACTTGTATTCTTGAACCACTGTTCCAAAACCTGGGGGAAAAAAGGGTAGGAAGGAAGGAAAAGTTTCCAAGATGCCCAGATTGCTAAGTCCATGACTGTATACATTTCACATTTTAGGTATGGAAAAGCTTTTTAGGCCCTTACCTTGACCATGTTACATGTATTATACACAGAATTCTAACTAGACTGGTAGAAGGGACAGTTAAACACCTGTCGGTGAGAGCTGATGAAGATAAAGTATCTGTACTCAAATATAGCAGGCACCAGAACTCAAATCACTGTAGTTTATGGATCACTTAGCAAAGGAAAAAGAGCCCAACATGCCTTAATAGCTTACTGCTTTATAACCCAATGTAACAAGAATTGTGTATGATAATGTTCTGGAATTGTGAAGAAACTACCAAATTTAATATTTTCTTAGCTTTTGTTTAAAACAGAAAAGTGAGAGACTTTAGAAAGGTTTCTATTCAACCTTGGATGTTAAAAAATAGGTAAACTTCTGTCATATGGACAATTCTCATGTATGGAACACTACGTTACCTAAAGATGGTAGATAAATCCTAATTATTACTGATGATTTCCATTTTTGCCACATATTTTCTTAGTATTAATATTTCAGATTTAGGTAAGTCCTATGCCTTAGGGAAGAGATAATTGGTTTATCTAATGATGGATAGTCATAGCGGTATATGTTTTTGGAAAACATCTTTAGCAATCTTTGTTCACATTTCAAAAAAAAACCCAAAAAGAACATCTTCGTACCTTTTTAAAAAATTTTGAAACTGTTCTAAGAGAAATTTGAATGTTTAGTCAAGGCCGACTTGTCATTTTGTTTTTCAGGAAGTATTGACTGCTTTAATGAAAGCATTATTCAAGGGGATGAAAAGGTCTGAAGTTGGTTTTTGCCCCTGCTACTGACTTAGCTCACTAGGTCTTTGACACTGCCTCAATTATTTAGCTTCTTTGACTTTCAGTTTTTGTTTTGTTTTGTTTTTACCTATTAGTATGAAGGAATTGAACCAAATAATCTTTAAATTACCTTAAGTTGTAATAGTATTTGAATTTGTAAAATTCATAAGGTACCAAACGGTAAAAACAAGAAATGCTACATTAAAATTGAGCTTATTTTTATTTACATGGATATTATCTGGCATATCTGTAATGCTCAGTCTTTTTTTGGCAGGGGGTCAGGATTATTCATTTTTTCACAGTTTTATTTTCATTACATTGGGCTGGGTAGAGTCATGCACCAGAGTATTGATGATTATGTTATTCTTTTGCTTTCAAACAGAATTGGGATCCAGGTTGTAACTGTCTCTAAATTCAAGATCTGGAGCAGAATCAGAAGAGGTTGACCACTGCTGATGGGGGCTGGGGGTCTCTGGGAAAAAGGAAACAGGCATGGAGCTATGGAGGCCTTATGTTCCAGGGCTCCATTGGGGTACCCGAGGATCTTCCATGTGGCTCAGAGGAGCCCCTCAAAACACAAGCCTGGAGTTAGAACTCAGGAATTGGAAGGACACTCACATCTGTAAAGAGAGAACCTGAAAAGATGTCGTCCTTCCATCTGTATCCCAGAATCCTCTGTAGGCCTTCTGCATAAGTAGAGGGCCAGGGTTGGCTTGTTGGCCTCAAAGTAGTCCAGTAAAAGTCTGCAAGCTTGTCACCATCTGGAGACACTCTTGCCAGCTCTTCTTTATGCTCCTGTGCTTTGGACACTGGGCAGTTGCTTTAGACTATTCCTGATTGTTCGTCCTCGACTCTTCAAATTCAAGAAATTTCCATTCTTTTAATAAACTGGATCTCCCGGTCACTCCTTGATTTAATTAACTGGGCTGATGGTTTTTCTGGTTTCTTTTTCCTTCTTTGTTTTCTGAGGATTTCTAGTAATTTTAGCCTGTAATCTCTTTCTCTGTTTTTATTCCTGAGTCTTCACCTGAGATTCTTTTCACTGTAGCTGTAGGGCCTAATCCTGGGTTGGCAGAGAACTTGCACTTACTCTGCTCTAATGGAATCCAAGAGAGACAGTTGCCTTAGTGTTGAAATGTGTTTGCTCCTCTCTGCTTCTGGTGGTCTCTTGCTGAATTTTTTCTTACATGCAACATCTTAAGAAAAGTGTAAAGAAAGTGTTAGTATTTCTGAAGGTAACTTTTAAATTTGACATTTGAGTTTTACGAAAAAGATTTTCATGATACTAGTTTGATAAGAAATTTCATACTCTTCAAAAGTTTTTATAGAATCATTTGATTTACTGAATTTTTAATTACAAAGGATCTTTATTTTCTTCATTATACTGTATCAGTTTTCCAGATTTTCTACTATGAGCATGCTGTAGAATAAAAAAAAACGACCTTGTTGAATTGAATACTTTATTGTTAAACTTTGCATATGATTGTTTTGAAATGGCTAAACTTTTTTTAATACAGCTTAATGATGCTGAAAATAAGTATAAGATTTTGGAAAAAGAGTTCCAACAGTTCAAGGACCAGCAAAACAACAAACCAGAAATCCGTCTACAGTCTGAAATAAATCTTCTCACCTTGGAAAAGGTATACATGTTAATTTTGTGCAGTTTAATCCGAGTGATCAGTTTATAAAATCAATCAATAATGTGTATACAGTGTAATAATGTTTTGCTGTAGTGTTCTGATGTCAAATAAGAATGCATCAGAGAATTAAAGGCACATGACATTATTAGAACTTGAATTTCTTGGCTTATATCAGTTGTAGCTTATACAAATTAGAGTCCTTGGTTGCAAACATCAGAACTGACTAACTCTAGTAAGGAAGGAATTTACAAAACTTTCAGGAGGCTAAAGAAGGAGTTTCAGAATATGGGCATGATAGGGAAAGCAAGGCATAGCCAAGATCTTGTCAGAAAACAGTCTACTTCGGATGCTTCTGTTGGTGCTGTCACTGCCATGTCACTGGATTCCCCGCCCTCTGATTCTAGTGTCATGCTGTTGAACTGTTTTGTGGTAGCCATTGTGAATATTCTCTCCATGTATCACCCCTGTAGATTCAATGTCCTAGATAGGAGTATTCATTTGAACCACAGACTTGCACTCTAGCTCTCAGCTAGGAAGAAGGAATAGTTGTCTTATTTTGTTTTCTGTGGTTGGAAGCCATGTTCTTCTCATTTAAATTGAGATTCCTCCACAAACAGAATGTTCAAGTGCTAGGCATGAAAAATGTAATGTCCAATAGACAAGTTTGACCATATGTGTTCTTGCATTTTATGATTTGATAACTTTTAGGCATGATTAAAAAAATAGCATTCAGAGGAAAATAACACAGGTAATACATAGGAAAATTACCTTTACAGTTTAAGGATTTAATTGTGCCAGCCGTTCCCCTTTTCCTACTCAGCTTTGTGTTGAAGGCTTCCTTGCCCTCATAGACTTGCCACCAGGGGGCACTAGCGGAAGACTAGTGGGTGGGAGTTGGATCTATGCTGGGATAGTTTTTTCCATCTCTCTCTACTTCCTTTATTTTCGCTGACAGTAGTTGAATCTTTTTATGGCTCCATGTCCTATCAGAGAGCCCTTCTCTCCAGCTTCCTTCGGGCCATCCTCCCTGTGGTTCTAGTTCACTGGACAACAGAGCTCCGGTGAGCATTTCCTTTGGGCATTGATGTAGTTTGGCTCTGTGTCCCCACCCAAATCTCATCTTGTAGCTCCCATAATTCCCAGATGTTGTGGGAGGGACCCGGTGGGAGATAACTGAATCATGGGGGCAAGTCTTTCTTGTGCTGTTCTCCTGATAGTGAATAAGTTTCACAACATCTTATGGCTTTAGAAAATGGGACTTTGCCTGCACCAGCTCTCTTTGCCTGCCGCCATCCACATAAAATGTGACTTGCTTCTCCTTGCCTTCTACCATGATTGTGAGGCTTCCCCAGCCATGTGGAACTGTGAGTTCTCCATTAAGCCTCTTTCCTTTGAAAATTGCCCAGTCTCAGGTTTGTCTTTATCAGCAGCGTGAAAACAGACTAATATAGGCATCATGTTACGTTCAAAAAGTTTCAAATGTTGGAGCATTTTAAGATTTTCGGATGAGAGACGCTGAACCTGTAATAGTAGTTTACAAAATAGGGCTGATAAGAGAATGCTGGAAGTAAGGTCATCTTTGGCCATATGGGGGAAGGTCTTAGATGCTCAGTTAAAGAATTCAAATTTTATCTGGTAAGCAAAGTCAAATATTACTCCCAAGTTTGTAAGATTTGTGTAATGGATGTTAATAAAATGAGTTTTGATGAATTGTAATCAGAAAGTAGTAACATTGGGGGCTGGGTACAGTGGCTCATGCCTGTAATCCCAGCACTTAGGGAGGCCACGGTGGGCAGATTGCTTGAGCTCAGTTCAAGACCAGCCTGGGCAACATGGAGAAACCCTGTCTCTGTAGAAAAAAATATATATGTGTGTATGTATGTATATAGGTATATATGTGTGTATATATAACATATATATACACTAGCTGGATGTGGTGGCACATACCTCTTGTCCCAGCTACTCAGGAGGCTGAGGTGGGAGGATCACTGGAGTCCAAAGAGGTTGAGACCACAGTGAGCCATGATCCCACCACTGCACTTCAGCCTGGGTGACAGAGCAAGAACTTATCTAAAAAAAAAAAAAAAAAACAAAAAACAAAGGAGCATTAGGGAGTGAGAGATAGACTTCCATGTTTGGGAAAATGGACTAAGGAGTAACGGTCACAGCCAAGAGTACTTTGAGAGAAGTAGTGTCTGGTGTCTGCTAAAGTGTGGCAGGGAGAGAAAGACTATGGAATAGCTTCAAAATCTTTTATTTAATAAATCCAGCACTCAAATCCTTAAAGCTTATGTTGAGATACTATAATCTGATAGTAGGCTGTGGAATAGATTCCTTTAGGAACTTTTAATACTTATTGTGTAGTTTTTATACTTATTTCAGAACTACCATAATCCAACCTACATTCTAAACTTTGCAAGGCAGAAACCATGTTATAGCTATTTTCATATTACCTATTCTTAGGACAGCACCCTCTACCTTATAGCACTGAGTAAACATTTGTTAATCATGATGATGAACCAGCACCACCTTTGCTACTCAGAATTTTCATATATTCATTGATTGGAGGGCATGTTGTCATCTTGGTACAAAACTGTTTTGAGATGTTAAGTTGCTGCTAATCATTTCACCAGCTATTTATTGAGTACCTTCTGTGTTCCTAGGATTATAGTTAGTCTTGCATTGAACAAGACAGATTCCTCAGGGAGATCCATTATAGAGGAGAGAGTAAAAAAATAACGAGATCATTTTTGTTTATGTCAAACATAAAAGTAATAAAAAAGGTGATGTCATATTGAATGTGGCAATGTAGGTGGCCTGTCAGGATAGATACCACCCCACATAAGGTGGTTAAGGAAGGCCTCTTTGAGGAGGTAACTAACGTTTTAATTGGGATCTATGAGAAGAGAAGGAGCTAGGAATGTGAAAAACTATGGAAGGCGTGTCCTAGGAACAGCTGCAAAGGAACTGAAGTAAGATTAAGCCTGGATTGTTTGAGGTTGAGGACGAAGGCCATCCTAGAGCATGAGGAAAGGAGAAATGTACAAGATGAGGTTCAAAGTATGGACCATTAAAGCCATGACAAGGAGTTTAGGTTTTTATTCTACTAGAGTTATAGTATAATAGTAGTTAACAGTATGAACATGAGCTACATCACCTTGGTTCAAATCCTAGCTCTGCCACTTAGTTTACTTCTCTGTACTTATTTCCATATCTTTTAAATGGAGGTAGTAAGGTAATAAGGTTGATAACAGAATTAAATGACTCAATATTTGTAAAATGCTAAGCATAGAACCTAGGACATTGTTTTACTTAAATCCTATGTTCGTAAATATAAGATTTAAGTAAATAATGAGATATCATTAAAGGGTTTTAAGTAGGAGAGTAACTTGATCTTTACATTAAGGACAAAAATTATTCATCTAATCTGTAGAAAATATGTGTTAGAGGACAAGACCTGTCTCTTCGGCTTATGACCCATATATTCAACTGCCTACCCAACATCTTTTCTTGAATGCCTTAGAACAGTAGTTCTCACACTTTTTGGACTCGGGGTCCCTATATTGATAATCACTGTATTAGAAGTGGGAAAAAAAACCTAGATGACATTTTTATGAAAAATAACTGTATTCTAAAACAAAAAATTGAGAAGAGTAACATTGTTTTACTATTTTACAAATCTCTTTAGTGTCTGGATAATAGACATCTGAATTCTTATATCTGATTTTGAATTCACTCTGTTGTGATATTATACGTCATGTAACATCTGAAAAACTCCAGTGTACATTTATAGAAGAATGAAAGTAGAAAAGACAAATAATCTTTTGGTATTATGAAAATAGTGTCCATCTCCTGGACCCTTGGAGGTCAGTCTTCAAGATATCCCAGAATGTCCAAAACTAAACTCAGCCATCTCCCTGAAATATATTTTTCATGTAGTGTTTCTGAACTCAGTAAATGTTTCTGTAGCTTGTTAACTGCCAAGCTATCTTGGGGTACTCTTATCCCCACAATGATTTGATTGCAAGTCTTAATTGATTCTTTTTCTTACATATTTTGGTCAGTCTCTTCATTTTTCTACCAGTGAACTTGAATCCAGCTGGACATTTCCCACTTCTCTTTTGATAAAACCAAGTAGTAAAGTATTTCTGTGTTTATAAATATGAATTCTGTAGTTCCTACCAGAAATATTTGAAGCACTCATTGGATAATGTCACATGGATTCTCTCAAGATCTCTTACGTGGGTGTCTAAGAGTACTTCCATTTTACCCTGGGGAAATTTAAAGACCAGAAATCAAAATTGTAACAGAGGTGTTATCTTACTCATCCCTGAATATAGACTGGTTGACTAGGTAATATCCACAATAAAAATAAATTTTAAATGACTTTTAAAATTTCTTCCAACTATGCTTTTATCAAAAGGATAAAAATCATTAAACATATTAAAAGTGTAAGCAGTACTGTGAGTTTGCATTGAGAGAGAAAAGTCATCATTTAATTGCCTCTATTTTTAGACTTAATACATTCATCCAGCATGTTTAAGTGCCTAGCGAAAAGAGGCTTTTCAGCTCTTCTGAAAATTCTTTGTAAATCTTTTTGGAGCCAGAAGAGGGCAGAATCTTATTTCTTAAAATAGTGACAGAGATAAATGCACAAAAAGAAAGACCCAAGCTAAAAAATATCTGATTTAATTTGTAAGCTCTGGTTATGTCTGAGAGCTTTTTTTCTTTTCTCATTACTTATTCTTTTCAGTGTAATATGCATATTCCCATTTTTTACTGAAATTGTCTAAAAATAAGTTAACATAAACACGTAGTTTTAGCAACTGTAATTGTTGATTCTTTTTACAGGTTGCATATCCCTTATCCAAAATGCTTGGGACCAGAGGTGTTTCCAATTTTAGATTTTTTGGATTTTGGGATGTTTGTGTTGTATTTACCTGTTCAGTATCCCTGGTCGGAAAATCTAAAGTCGGAGGTGCATTTCTTATGTGTCATGTCAGTGCTGAAAAAGTATTGGATTTTGGAACACTGTGGATTTTGGATTTTTGGATTAGGGATATATATACATACATACATATATATGTATATATATACACATAGATATACACACATATAATATGGGGTGTGTATATATATATATATATATCTTCAATAATTGGGACTTTAAAAAATGAAATATGGAAGGCATGTAATTTAGTATGGCCTACAGAGGTTGAAGAGACTGAAGATATATTGAAAGAACGTAGATATTTTTAATTAAGCTAAAATTTATGTATGTAAGAATATTTGGTGAGTGTCTACTATATGCCACCCCAACTTGGGGCAAATAGGAAAGATAAGAGAAAAATCAAAGAAAGGAAGAGAAAAAGTACATTATTCCTTTGAGACTTACTTTTGAGACTTCACTTAAAGAGTTCATAAAGTAATTGGGAGTTTACTCAGAGAGCAGTAAATGACCTTAAATAATCAAACACCAAGGAATGTGATAGAAACCATTTGGCGTTCGGAATCTAGTAGTTGTAAGACAGCTTCATGTAGAGGTAGATTCTGAGCTGAGCCTTAAGATTTAGGTAAGCAGAGGAAGAAGAATTGGCAGGCTCAGGAAGTAACTTGGGCAAGGAGTAGGGAAGGCACAGGGGACACAAACCTGGTTGGAGTAGGTTTCCTGTTGAGGAGAGTAGGTTGAGCGGGTAGGACAGATACTACATTTTGGAATGCCTTCAATCCTAGGTGTAGTAGTTGAGGTTTAATACCGTAGATAAATAGTAGCTACTATAGATTTATTTAATAGTGGTTTTTACAAGATTAGTAGATAGAATAGATTTGAGGCTGGGGAGGCTGGAGAGACAAAAGAACCTCTTATAGTCAAGATGAGTTGAGAAGAACCTGGGCTAAGGAAGTAGTGGTAGGAATATAAAGGAATAGAATTTGAAAATATTTCAAGAGAGAAATGTAGAGTTCCTTCTGACAGAATTAATCTGGGAATAGCAGATTAAGAGACAAAGACAATGCCATACTTCTAGTAAAGAACTAGAATTGTAGGTGTATTAAGAGTAGAAATAGGCCGGGCGCAGTGGCTCACGCTTGTAATCCCAGCACTTTGGGAGGCCGAGGCGGGCGGATCACGAGGTCAGGAGATCGAGACCAGGGTGAAACCCCGTCTCTACTAAAAATACAAAAAATTAGCCGGGCGTGGTGGCGGGCGCCTGTAGTCCCAGCTACTCGGAGAGGCTGAGGCAGGAGAATGGCGTGAACCTGGGAGGCGGAGCTTGCAGTGAGCCGAGATTGCGCCACTGCACTCCAGCCTGGGCGACCGAGCAAGACTCCGTCTCAAAAAAAAAAAAAAAAAAAAAGAGTAGAAATAGGGAGATTGGAAACCAGTGAATTTTCATCTATGCTTTGAGTTTTCCTAGCCTCTGAATGGAATGTAGGTCCTGAGCTGAATTTTTCTTTCAGGAATATATAACTTGGCTTATGGTCTATTACCTCAGTCATGACCAAGAAAACCTAAAGAAAAATATAAGTACAAAGGCTTCCAGAAGTCTAAATCTCCTTACAGTAACGGCTCTTAAGAACCCAAGGTCTTTGAATGCCTTGAAATTATATCATAATTATAGTTGTGTACATTTTTTCTGGGAATTGGGTCCATATATTTCTTTAGAATCACAGAGACATCTATATCTTAAAAAAAGTAAGTTAGGAGTCATTGATTTGGGGATAGGAATGAATTAGAAGAATGAGGTTTGTGTCTCAGATTTACTAGCTACAGGATTGTATTAAGAATAAAGAAATTATATCTATAACTATACATGTGTTTTAAATTAGTGTGACTATGCAAATACAAATTATTTTAATAATTACGGCAGAACAGATACAGCCTATCCACAATTTTTTCTGATGGTGCATTGAGTATAAGTAATCCCTCTAGGTTCATCTCTGGCCTAACCCTCATTCTTGGGCTCATCTAGTATACTAGACCTTCTTCAAGACCCACGGACATGATTGCTTGTATAATTGAATACTATCCTCTTATCCCACAGTGATAAAAATATTTTTTTCTTCTGAGGTATGGCCTCTTGTTAAATTACCAAGTAGTAGGTATACATCTTTGGGGCATAAGTAGAAGAGATCATCTTCAATAGTCTCAGCAGTATTATTCAACTTAAGATGCTTGAGTCTAGTTGCGAAATGTCAACACATTTAAATCCAAGCACTAGGGATTTGTAAAGCAGAAAAGACCTTGACGCTATGTAGTCATATATTACTGCAGAAGATGTTCTACACTTTTCTGAAGGGAATTTGGCCATCTGTTTTTCCTTTCATTTTGTTTTCATATGAGTTTTCTGAAGTTGCAATTTTTGGATGGTGTCTTCATTTTTGTTTTCCTGTAAAATATTACAGGCTATATGTATGGGAAAAACTAGACTTGATATAAAAATTAGACCGGTTCAGAGTAACAGTGTTTTACTGTAATTCAAGCAGATTATTACATTATCACTTAATAGTAAAACTGTCTGTTGGCTACATGAATTTGTTTGGTACTTGGTTTGAAACACTGAGTACATTCCAAAGCATAGCCAAGTTGGCTTCAGTGCATGTACAACAGATTGCCTGCTGCAAGTATAAATAATCATATTTTTTAATTGAATCACTTTAGTGTTTTTCTTTATATATTTGAGGAAAAATAGAAAATAGAATGTGTGTTATTAAGGAACATTATTTTTCTTACTCTTGGCTTTATGTTAACATTCTTAAAATATTTTTGACTTTGTACTCTTAGTAAACTGCTTTCTGATAAAACATTTCACTGTTTTTAGAGTTTCATGATTTTGCCAAAATATAGTTATAAAAGCATCTCTACTGGCTGTCTTCATAAGACAAAATTCCGTATGAAGATAGGCCTCCAAAAAGAAAATTTGGCTTCTAAGATTTAGAGTTACAGCTAAATTGGAATGTTAACAGTTAGAACTGCTTTTTGTAAAAAATGAATGTATTTCTCACTCTATGATCTTTATATAATATATATGTTTAAATACATTTATAGTAACTGTCTGGAGGTTAAGACTAATTCACTTCTTTTTAGGATAGACTGTTAGGCAATAAAAAGAAGACTATATTTTAAACAAGAAAATGTTCATGTGCCATAATATTTATAGTAAATTATATAACAGTTTTAGATGATGTCGTATGTTACACTGTATAAACTCTTTTCTTAAGCCAGACTCTGTATATATTATCTTTCAGTGGTTGTACACAGTGGTATAGTGTTTCACTTGATATGATTTTAATCACTGTTAGGTTGAACTTGAAAGAAAGTTGGAATCTGCAACTAAGTCTAAACTGCATTACAAGCAGCAGTGGGGACGAGCTTTGAAAGAACTTGCCAGACTTAAACAGGTATGTAGTTTATAGCTTATTCTTTATATATCTTTTTCCCTTGTTTCTTTGCAAATTCGCATGTTTGGCAATATGTTTTACATTCAGATGTCTGCATTTGAATATTGCTATTTTTTGAGATTAGAGGCTTTTATAAAAATATGTTATAAAGACAAGATCCTTCTTTTTTATAGTTACAAACTGAAACAATTATGTCTTTTAAAACAAACTGCCAGCTATCCGTTTCCTCAGAAGAAACTGGGAATAATTTATTTTACTTTCACTTATAAAACAACTGCTCTCTTCTTTCTTAGGATTAAACTTTCCACTGGGAGTGCTTTTTAGGATGAAATTTAAGGATAACTTGAACATTTTCTCAAGTTTAAGAATATATTTTAAATGTTATTCTTAAGACACAGTAATTCAGTCAAGAAAAGGAATTACAGGGAATTTTTGAAAGATTTTTAAAGAAACATTTAAAAACTTTGATAGAAGTTTTCTGAATTCTTATTTTTTTCTTTGCTGCTACCAATCAACAAATGCTGTTAGCTTCAGAAGAAATTAATCTTAATTTTGGACATATTTGATCTTAATCATTTGAAGAAATTATGAATAAGATTTTTATTTTGAATCTAACCCTAACTGACCTAAATCTTTTAAAGATAATAGTGGTTAGTTTATTCTAAGTTCACTTTTCTTTAATGTGTCAGTTTTATTCTGAATGAAATTTCACACATAGGGTCTTTCAGGTTTGTATTTTTCTTAATATGTCTCCATAACCTTCAAATACTATTAAACATCATTATGATATTATACTAAATGCTTACCACTTTCATGGAGTACTGCCAGTCTACATGAGAATTAAAAACTAGGGTAGGTAGTTTACCCTAACATAAATGATAGAGGAGTTGGGATTGTAAGCATTACAAATGAAGACAGGTAGATAGATATATAAATATAAAATAATGTACCATGTGACTATATTATATAAATGTGGACAGGACTAAGGATAGACATTATGGGTAGTACCAAGAGTCTCCTGTATTGAAAGCACTGTCTTACATGTACAATAAGTATAAAATAATATTATACCAGGTGTAAATATATGTAAGACATAGGCCTTTTCATCACAGAGCTTGCAATTTAGTAATAAGGAAGAAACAACTATAAATATAAAATTTACTGCCTAATAGTAAGAGCCTTGCTTGACACAGGCCATATAGAGTACTCAGGAGGAGAAAGTACGTCTATTTATTAGGAATTGGAAAGGTGTCATAGGAGAGGAGGTATTTGTGTTAGACCTCTGGAGATAGATACTTAAGAGTCTAATAGAGGAATTGGTTGTGATTTAGGAAAGTAGTGGGGGAAATGTAAATATAATGAACAGAATGATCATAGCAAAGAGGCATGAAGTGGGAAAGCATAGGCTGTTCTTATAAAACAGAGGAGGGCCCATTTTCTAAGTCATTTCTGGTAATAAGGGCTGGAACTTAAGTAGTAGCGGTAGGAATGCAACAAGAAGATTCTTGTCAAAGATGATGCCAAGGGCTCAAGCTTCAGTGTCTGGTCCAGTTTTGGAAATACAGTTACTAAAAAGCTGTTTGGAGGGTGGGAAGGAGATAGGATTTGCAATTTGGATGTTTTAATTTTTACAGAATGAAATTCGGCTACCAGTTAGAAATATGAATCTGTTGTTGGGAGAATGATTGGGCTTAAAAATAGACATAAAGGAGTCCTTTGCAGAGGTAGTGTTTAAAGTTGTGCCAGCTAGAACTTGGAATTCTTATGTTTAAGAAAGAGAAATGAAAGCTAATGAAGGAAGTAACAACTAGAGAAAATGGGAAGATCATGATGATGATACTGTTAGAGCAATTAGCATGTATCGAAGGCTTACTTTGTGCTAGGTGTAACACTGAGCCCTTCAGAATTTATCATTTAATCCTGACAAAGATCCCTACATAGCAGGTAATATTCCCATTTTATTAGGTAGGTGCAAAAGTGAAAGCGGCAAAAACCACAGTTACTTTTGCACCAACCTAATAGGTGAAGAAACTGAGACTTAAAGAAGTTAAGTTGCATGTGATCACATAGGTACTAAGTGATAGACCTAGCATTGAAAGCTTTTGATGAATCCAGCCTCAGGCTCTTTCCCTTTTATGATATGGTCTTAGTCAAGGAATGAAATAATTTCTAGGAGAAGAAGATTAGCCACTCTGACGAGAGTACTGAGGTACGGGTCATCGTGAGTTTGTATATCCTAAGAAGGAAAATGGCATCATTGACAAGAGAGACCAGGTCTGGTAATGAGAATTGAAGTAATTTTGAGAGAGAAGCAGCTAATATATGGTCATGATGCCAAGATATTTAAATGCATATAGTATAATAGAGAGGAGTCCCTGTGGAATTGGGGCCAAGGAAATATGATGAGAATGGCTGCTAAAGGTAACAAGATATAAACTCCATCAGAAGCAGCATAAATAGTAGTTAAGAACATGGCCTTGGAGTCAAGAGAGCTAGGTTGAATTTTGGGTCTACCTCTCTGACTTTGGGAATTTAACTTCTCTGATTAGTCTCTTCATTTGAACAATGAGAAATTTTCTTCCACAGGTTATTCTGAGAATAAACGAGTGGTTTTAAAGTGCTTATTTAATACAGTGTTTGATACATAGTATGTGCTCAGTAAATGGTAAGTAACTTGTTAAAAAGAGATGAGCCATAAAGCTGTTCTGTGGTGGTGGTGCATTCAGTCAGTGGCTTTCGATATTGATGAACAGAACAAATACTAGAGGGCTTTGTGACTGACAGAATTCTTAAGTGTGCATAATTGGGGGATATTGTTATGCAGTGATAGATGTTCTGTAGAAAACTGTACAGAAGGAAAAAGTATGTAAGGGCTAAATGTACAGATGTGCAAGAGTGTCAGTAGGTAAACTTCCCAAGTTTGAGTATAAAGGAATGTGAGTACATTGAGATGAAGAAACATCTGTGGTTAGTTCTTTCATTCATTCAGCAAGTGCTTATTGAGAGCCTGCTATGCACCTTGCACGATGGGATGCTATGGGTATAGCAGTTGTTCACCTAGGAGGACTGATACTTAGAATATAGCAGGGTGGTAAGAAATGTAAATGAAGTCAGCAAGTATTAGAAAAACAAGGGGACCACTGGGGGCTATCACCACATTTGTCACTCAAAGCTAAGGGAGAAATATCTCAATGAGAAAATGATTCAAATAACACTACTGGATAGGAAATCATTGCAAGTTTTTAAATGGAGAGTAGATGGGGAAGAAGTGGAAAACAGTGCTTCCATTGAAGAAGCTGAGCAGTGAACAGTCATTACACATTACCCAAATCAGCTGAAAAGGGGGAACAGTGTTAGCTATTGGTTAGGGCATTTTCTATGGAGAACTGAATAATCATTAATTATTGAAACAATGTCGTTATAATTGACGTTTTTTATTGAGAAGTATCTATGCAAGAACTTTTTACTTTGTCATGTTCATATGTGTATATTATAGATTACATTCTTTAAGTTTTTCACCATTTGAGGTAGTTTCAAAAAATATAAGTGAACAGTTTTCTGAATAGAATCCCCCAAATTCCTGGCTTTTGATTAGTTTTACACTGGGGTATTGAAGTAGTCTCCTTTAAAAGAGGATTCAGTGTGAAAGGCTCCCTCCTTCCTAACACACGCATCCTCATACACTTTTGTTATCTTCTGGATCTTTTTTTCATTTAATCCATTTTCTATTTAACCTTCTTCTTGTGTATTTCCTACCCTCTTGCCCAAAAAGCATTGCAAAGTAATTTTAGCTAGTTTATTCAAATAAGGAGAATATCACAAACATTTAGATACCTTTTGTAAAGAAAAGGGAAAAAAAAAGTTTTAAATTAGTGGTTCAATTCTGAAACTTATACTCCATGAAAGAAAAGTTCTTTGAGTGCAGAGATGCTCATTGCTTTTCATTGCAAACCAATTTTAATCCTTATCCCACAAACTTTCTGCTTTAGAGGCAACACTGTAAACACATTTGAGGTCACTAGGAATCATTGTTGTTGTGCAGACTACACTGAGATGCAACACTTTAAGAAGAAAAGTAATAGACCTTGGGATTACCATAGTGAATTGTGCTCTGCCCCTGACTGTTTTAGTAAGATTAAAATTAATAACTTCATCAAATAGGCACATTTCATGTGTGTGAAAATTACTCATTTTTTTTCCTTAAACATTTTATTAAAAACACATTTATTGTGCTTGAATATAATTTTGGAATCGTCTATCTGGTTTTGTTCAGAAGATTGTTTGTGCAACTTCTTGTTTAAATTGGATTAGTACCATGTTAATTTTACATTGCCTCTGGTGAATAGCCACGGGCTGTAATCTCTGCCAGTAATTTGTCACATCAAAACCCTCTGGAGGGCCATACAAAACATTTGTGTAGTACGGATTAGATGGTGAAAGCCATATCTTAGATTGTTAATAAATGTTAATGACAAAACCCAGCTGGTAAAGCTTGGAAATAAGACCTAATGCTTGTGCCCATTGCCAGAAGAATGTTTAAACAGAGATTTCCATTACTCAAAGGTGACCTACGATAGTCAATTTGTGAATTAAAAATATAACCTTCTAATTATTTTATAACCTTCTAATTATTTAGAAAAAAAATCTTTTGATTCACAACCGTAAAAGCCTGTGTCCCAGTGGTAAGCTTTTTTGTTCTTTGGTAACTGGGAAGGCAACAGCTGTAAAATATAAATAAGCATAACATAAAATGAGTCCTGATTTAGAAAACGAGGAAGTGATACCCTTAAGTTTGATAACATGGGACAAAGTTAAAAGTTCTACTTGTTAGACTTGTAAGAGGTAATTTAGTTTCCTTTTTTTCTTCTTCAAGATATACTATAGAAATATTTTAAAACCAAAACAAATACTTGAATTGCATTGGTCTACAAATACTCAAGTGAAGTTGTCTGCTTTCCTACTTGTGCTCTAAACAACATATTTGCATATTTACTTAAAAAGGTTTCTTGACATCTTAGAATATCATTAAGCAGAATAAAACCTACTTTTTAAAAAATAAGTGAAGCATTGTTATGAAGTATGAGTTTGTTGTAGACAATTTAACATTTTTATGTCAGATATATTCAGAGTAGGTATGTTTGTTCTCAGGACAGGAAAGAGAACTAACGTTTTGGGAAGGATTGTGGGTCCCTTACCATATTTGTGCACAGTAGATCTGTTTAAAAGTGAGCTGATATATTTAGTTAAAACAACACAGACTTCATTGGCTGACATCAGCACTATCTTGTCCAGCCTCCTGCTTATCCACTCTGAGTAATTAATTTGATTAATTTATAAGTAATTTAGCCAAGGATGGGATGTAAATCTTTGTTTAAGAAAACAGTTGGAGGTCCAAGTCTTGGTTAAAAACTGTGTCTTGAAACCATCCAGGCCCTCCTACTGACTTGTCAGCTCTGGGTTATTTTCAGAAAACTTTACTTGAGTTCCTTAGTTTAGTTGTAAGTTTTTTCCCACAGACTTACATGGTATGTGTGAGTGGGAGAGTAAGTAGTGGCCACTTTTTAGCCGCTGTTTAGTCTAGTGTATGTATGTTTACATCTCCTCTCTGGATTTATAGGCAGCCAAGGCAAAATAAAGATTATACTCACTTGATTGAGGAGCCTTTAACCCAGAGCACCTGGCACTGGAGAGGACTTCTTTCACTAACCTCTAATTTGTGTGTGTGTGTGATTATTATTAATGCCCTATACTTGATGAAAAATTCAAAGCATTTAAAGGATTTTCTTATGTTTTAGAAAATGTTAAATTTTATCGAAAACTTAATTTTACAGAGTAATCTAAAGCTAATAATCAACTTTTATTACTTATTTCCTGCTTGCAGTCATATTTACTCATTGTTAAAATTTTTTAAAAAGCCAGTTTGCAGCACCATATAACACGGACACTACAGATCACCAGCAGTCTTATCCTCTCCTCAGCCAAAGAAGTTTGGCGTATTTTTGTCCAGATATGTTTTTCTTTTTAAATAACTTTACAATGAAATATACATTTCAAAGAAGGTTCTTCTACTCTCTCCACCTGCCTCCTGGTTTAAGAAACAGAGCATTATTAATGCTTTGGAAGCCCTCTGTATCAACTGTGTCTTCTCTTTCCAGAGGTAACCACTGTCCTGAATTTGATATTTCTTATTCCTTTGCTTTTTGTCGTAATTTTGTAACGTAAGATATATTAAAAGTCTTTTTGCAAACAACATTGCTTAGTTTTGTATGTTTTGAACCTTTATATACATAGAATCATTCTCTATAAATCTTACACAATTTTATCCAGGATAAGAGAACACTGAATGTGTTAGTACCTGTTAAGAGTTTCTGTAGTATTTATAGCTAAAAAGGGGATTTCTGGTACTAGGGGACATTCATTTCTTCAGCTTCACTAAATATTACATAATTATCTTTAAACTGATTATACTAATTTATAATTCCCAGTAGTAGCATATAATTGTTCCTGTCCTTCACATTTTTGCCAACAATTGGCTATTGTCAGATGTCTTAAATTTTTCAGTTTGGTTTGCCCCAAGTAGTGTCACATTGGGGCTTACATTTTCATTCCTCTAGTTACTAATAACTTTGAGCATCTTTTCCTATGTTTGTTTTTGAAACAAGGTCTGTCACCCAGGTTGGAGTGCAGTGGTGTATTCACAGTTCACTGCAGCCTCGACCTCCTAGGCTCAGGTCATCCATCTCAGCCTCCCAAGTATCTGGGACTACAGGTGCACGTCACCATACCTGGCTAATTTTTGTAAAGACAGGGTTTTGCCACGCCACTTACATTTCTTCATCTGTGGAGTGCCTGTTTATGTCTTGTGCTCATTAGAAATTAATCAACAAGTGTAATTCAGAGTTTGGAATATCAGACAAGAAGTTTGAAATACTACCATTATTATACTCTAGAAAATAGGTGATATGATGAAGAAATGTATTAGAGAAGTGGTATATTTTGAGACTATCTTATGTGTAATTGGAGAAAGAATGGGGAGACAGCAATATTTAAAGAGATACTAAGAATTTTCCAAAAGTAAAAAAGATACCAGTTCATAGATTCAAAAATATGTATGAACTGCAAGCAGGATAAATACAAAGTAAGCCTACCTAGATGCATCACAGCAAAATTGACAAAAAGCAAAGAAAAACCTTAAAAGCTGTTGGGGGCAGGGGTGGACAGATACATTGCCTTCAAAGGGACAATGATAAGACTGACAGATGACTTTTTAACAAAAGTAAAGAAATTTGTAAGATGGTAAAATAGCATCCCTAAAGTACTAAAGAAAACAATTGCTGAACTAAAATTTTGTTACCCAGTAAAAGCATTATTTATAAATAAAAGACTTCAGACTGACAACAATTGGCAGAATTTGTCATGGCAAATCTGAAGCAAAAGAAATACCTGGGTTCTTCAGACAGAAGAATGATCCCAAATGAAAGCTTTGAAATGCAAAAGAGTAAAGAACAATGGAAATTAAATATCAGGCTAACTGTAAATGGATATTGGTTGTAGGTAAACAACAATAACAGTATTTGTTGACTTTAAAATGTACATAGAATTAAAATTTATGACAAAAATAGTGCAAAAATATGAAGAGAGTGAAATGTTTAGAGTATGTTGCATTATCTGAAGTTGTAAAAGTCCTAATTAGATTCTGTTAAGTGAGGGATACATATTTCTAAAAGAAGAGTTAAAAATGATTTAGTAACAAGATTGAGGGTGAAAATTGAATGACAAATTATTTGATTAAAAGGAGAGAGAAGAAACATAAAATAGATGGAATGAATAGAAAATCATAAGATGGAAAGATTTAAATCTATATCACCAAATGCTTTAAATATAAGTGGACCAAATGCTGCCATTAAAGACAGATATTTAAAAGCTGAATTTTAAAAAGCTAACAATATGCTTTGTAAGAGATACACCTTAAATATAAGAACATAGGATGGTTGAATTCTAACAGAAGGAAAATATATACTACAATAATAGTAAGAGAAAGCTGGTCTAGCAATACTTAATATTAGGCAAACCAGACTTTAGGGCGAGAGGCATTTTACTGTAGGTAAAGGGAGTTTTCATAGTTATAAAAGGGGGTTAATCCACCTGGAAGATGACAACAATTCTACATTTGTACCTGGTAACACAGCAACAAGTTAGATAAAAAATTAATAGAGCTAAAAAGAGAAATAGGTAAATCTATAATGATAGAAGATTTCACCATAACTCTCCTGAGAACTGATGGTGCAAACAGACCGAAAATAAGTAACAATGTAGAAGATTTGGGCAACACAACTAACCATTGATATATTCTAGAACACTTCATCAAAAAAGTCCAGAATATACACTATTTTCTGGTGCACATGGAACATTCAGTCAAGTTGCTTATATGCTGGATGAAACTACAATTCTCAACACATTCCAGAAGATTGTAATTTAGAATATGTTCTCTGACCACAGTGATATTTAGCTAGAAATAAAAAGATAATAAGAAATGTCCCCAAATGAGTGAATATTAAGTAGTATACTTCTCGTAACCCATGGTAAACTGGAGACCACAGTAAAATTAGAAAATATTTTGAACTGAAAAATAGTGCACATAAAACACATCAAAGTGTGGGATTTAGTGAAAGCTGTGCTTAGTGGGAAATGTATAACCACAGTTGTGTTTAGAAAATAAGACAATAAATCTGCTCTCTAAATATTCCTTTCAAAAACTCAGTAGAACAAGAAGAAAGTAAAATGAGAGCAAAGAAATAAGATGAATAGAAAGAAATGGGGGAAAATGTACAAGAAAAATTAATGAAGCCAAAAGTCATGTCTTTGAAAGGACATCACCCCCCTTAGCAAGTTTTCAAGGACAAGAATAGACAGTAACTACGCATATCAGGAATTGAAAAAAGAGACAAGACTACAGATCTCAAAGACATTTACAGAGATAAGAGGATAGTATGAACAATTTCATGTGGATTTGAAAAAAGAACTTCCAAAACCAATACACCAAGAAACAGAAAATAGGAAATAGTCTTATAGCTATTAGAAAAATTGAATCTGTAATAAAAAACCTTTCCACAAAGAAGGCTCCAGACCCTTATGTCTTCACATTTGAATTTTAGTAAACATTTTAGGAAGAAATAACACTAATCTTACACAAAGATTTTAGAAAATGGGAGGTGAAAAATGCTTCTTTTTTTTTAATGAGACTAGCATAACCTTGATCCTAAAAGCTTATAAGGACAAAATTAATTGGCTAGTCTTTTAAAACATTAAAGATACAAGTTTAAGATATTAAACTTGTAAGCATGACAATGAAGTTTATTTACCAAACAAATACAAGGTTGGATATTTACCACATTCAAAGACTAAAGGAGAAAAAAACCATATCAATAGCTGCAGAAAAAGTCATATTCATTAACAAACTAAGACTAGACAGGAAATTTGTTAATCTAATAAAGAGTTTTTACATAAAGCCTACAAAAAACATTCTTAAAATAATGAAACTTTCCTCTGAGATCAGAAATGAGAGAAACATTCCCTCTCTATTACCGTTTCTGTTCAACATTGTATTAGAGGTGTTCTAGCCAGTGTAATAGGGCAAGAAAAAGAAATAGTTTATCATTTGGAAAGGAGAAAATAAAACTATCCTTAATTGCAGATAACACAGATGTATTTAGAAAACTACAATACCCTATTAGGAATAAGTGAGTTTAGCAAGTTTGCTGGAAACAAAGTCAATATGTAAAAATCAATGTTATTTGTCTACTAGAGGCAATTAGGAAGTGAAAATTGTAAAGCTCTACCATTTACAGTAGCATCTAAAATATAATCAAAGAAGTATGTTAGTCTTCGCATATAGAGAACTATAAACTATTATCAAAAGTTAAGATCTACATAATTAGGTAAACCATTTCATTGATTGAAAAATTAATATTTTAAACACACTGGTTTTGGCCAAATTGATGTGTGGATTCAATATAATCGTCATAAAATCTCAGCAGGTTTTTTTTAGCCTTAGAAATGGAAATTTATATGAAAATGTAAGAGCCAAGAATAGCTAACATCATTTTGAAGAATAGCCAAAGGTAGAAGAACTTACACTATCGTATATTAAGACATTGTTACAAGAGTTACAGTAATTAAAACAGTGTAGTGTTAATGTAAGGATAAATAGATCAGTTTAGAGCATCCAGAAACGTAAGGATACATATGTGGACAGAGATGATATGTGACAGGTGATAACTGCCAAGCAACAAGAGAAGAGGTGTTTTTCGGTAAATGTTGCTAGATCAGTTTGAGCTCTACATGGGGAAAAAGTGAAACTTCAAGAGGGTAACATAAAAGAATATCTTCAAGATTGAGACAGACAAAAAAATGTCTTAAATAGGAAAGAGCACAGTTAACCAAAAAGGAATAAACAGAAAAATCTGAACTATGTTAAAATCAAGGACTTCTCTTTATTAAAAACATCATTAAAGGAGTAAAAAGACAGGCCAAAGACTACTGGGAAATAGTTGTAATTTATATAATTGACAAAGGGCTTATCCAGTATTTATAAACATCGATAACAGAAGATGGACAACCAAGTAAAGTACCAACAGCTTAAATAGGAACTTTATAAACAAAGATACCTAAATGTCATTAAAACTATTAAAATGTGTTCAACCTCATTGGCCTTTGAATAGTGCAAGATAAAATCACAATGAGATACTACTATGTAACCTGTCAAATGGCTAAAATGAAAAAAAATGACATTACCAAGTGTTGGCAAGAATATAAAGCACTGGAATGCTCAAGTGGAAGTATGAATTGATATGACTGCTTTGCAAACTGTTTGGAAATACAGGTTGAACATCCCTAATCCGAAATTCTTCAAAATCTGAACTTTTTGAGCCCTGACAGGACACCCCAAGTGGAAAAATCTACACCTGACCTTATGTGACAGTTCACACAGAATTATTTAAAACATTGTGTAAAACGTTATGTAAAATTACTTTCAGGCTGTGTATACAAGGTGTATGTGAAACAAATGAATTTCATGTTCAGACGGTCCCATCCCGAAGATATCTCATTATGTATATGCAAATATTTCAAAATCAAAACACTTACGGCCCCAAGCACTTCAGATAAAGGATACTAAAACGTGTATTTACTAATGCTGTTGTAATTCTTACATCCTCTGACCACGCAATTTGAAGCCTATGTAAATATCTAGTAGGAATGCATACAAATGTGTTCCAAAAGACACGTATAAAATCTTCACATCACCATTATTTATAATTCAAAACTAGAAACTGCCCAATGTCCTTCAGCAGTGGAATGAATAAATTGTATATTCATTCAACGGAATGCTGTATAATAATGTAAATGATTAACTACAGAGAACAATGAGTCTCAAAAACAATGTTAAATCAAAGAACCCTGATACAAATACATACTGTACAGATTCTGTGTTAAGTTCAAAACTTCTTAGTGTTTTTAAAATTAGGGCAGTAGTTATCATTGGGAAAGGGCAAATGGTTAGTGAATGGGAGGAGACACAGACTTCTGGGATTCTGGCAGTCTGATCTGGATGGTGGGTATGTGAGTGGTCTACTTTGTGAAAGTATATCAAAATGTACCTTGTCATTTGGCAGTTTTCTGTTTGTTACAATTCAATAAATACTTTAAAAAAATAGTTAACAAAAACCTATTGACTCAGCTCTCCCACTTTGGGATTCTGTCCTAAACAAAAGAAAATGACTTAAGGATTCCTGAGCTAACTGTGTGATAGATGACAAGGTGTCCTATTACAGCATTGTCTGTAGTAGCAAAAGTGTCTGTTATTGAGAAAGTGGTTGAATAAGTCATGGAATATCCATTATGTGGAATGTTACTCATTTATTTTAAAAGACTTTATCTGTTGACCTGAAGAATTGTTAAACTTTTTTAAAAATGCAAACTAGAATGTATTGTTTGTTTTCATTTTTGTTTAAGAATATATGTGCATAGGTTTTTGTATGAGTCTGGAGAACAGTGGAAAGGCATATTTACTGAAGTAGGAGTGGAATTAGTGATTTGTATAGGGACAGTTAATTGAATTTTTCTAGGTACATCTTTGCATAATGGTTTTCTCAGATGCTGCTCTTACCACTAGCCTTTTGGCCGTTCATTGTATTGACAGTTCACTGTATTGCTAGCATCCTCTTTCTTGCCCTCAACTTCTGTTGTCCTGTGATAGCCAATATCAATCACTGATTGAAGGATTATGACTTACAGTAAAAGAGAAGTAATAGAGTGTTTAGAGAAAACCTAGCTGGGTATTTCTGGATAATATATACCTCATAAAATTAGCAGTGCAAGGGTGGGCACACACCTTTGGCCCAGGTACTCCTACTTGGGCCCAGAGGCCAAAGCAGGAGGATTGCTTGCACCTAGTAGTCTGGCTGTAGTGTGCTTCGCTGCTCCTGTGACTAGCCAGTGCACTCCAGCCTGGGCAACACAGTGAGACTCTGTTCTTAAAAAAAAGAATTGGCAGTGTGTGGCTATATCATGGGTGTTGTCAAATAGGATTATAATCACAAGTCAAAGTAATATAAAATATGTGTTCCTAATAATGATATGGCTTGTTTCTTTGTTTCTTTCAAGAGGGAGCAAGAAAGTCAAATGGCTCGTCTTAAAAAACAGCAGGAAGAATTGGAACAGATGAGACTACGTTACCTGGCCACTGAGGAAAAAGATACAGTAAAAACCGAGCAACAAGAATTGTTGGATATAAGAAATGAATTGAACAGGTATAATAACTAAAAGTTTTTCTTTCAAAAACCAAAGTTTGGTTCAGGGAAGGTACAACTTCAGGTCTCCCAAGGATAAAGTAGATCATATATAAAAATATATAAAATGTAGCGGACATATACAATAGAAAATCTGTGCCAGCTGGGCACTGTGGCGCATGCCTGTAATCCTAGCACTTTGAGAGGATGGTAGGAGGATCGTTTGAGCCCAGGAGTTCCAGGCTGCAGTGAGCTGTGATCGTGCCACACTGCACTCCAGCTTGAGTCACAAGAGTGAGACCTTGTGTCAAATTTAAAAAGAAAGAAAAGAAAATCTATGCCAAAGACTATTAAACTTTTTTTTTCTATGAATACAGCTATGGCAAGTCCATTCAGCTCTTGTGTTTCCATTTATAGCATTACTACTTTAAAATTTATTTTTGTGTGATGATATCAGAATTATTGCTACTATTAAACTGAGTCGACTTATATAAAGTATAAGAAATTTCACATTTAGTTATATTATTAATATCTGTAACAGTAGCTCTTAATGAGCCCTTACTTTGTGCCAGGAGCTGTTTTAAATGTCTTATTATTGCCCGGCTCATTTTTTTTTAAATCTTCAAAGCTACTTTGTGAGGAAGATATTTTCACCATTTTCAAGATGAAGAGATTGAAGATTAAAGACAGAGCTTAAACATTATTCAAGATCATGTAGCTAGTAAATCATAGAGCCAGAGTTCAAATCCGATTCCAGAGATTGCATTTTAACTACTATACTACACTGGGCTTCTCTGTAGTGCTGTGTTCATCTGAATCACAACTTCAAGTGTTTCATGTTAGAAAAGTAATCACTAGGAAGCAGCATAAAAATGAATTCTAGTCTTTTTGGAGGGTGGTTTTGGGGGAAGACTTTTCAGCTTAGTTTATCAAAGGTCTAGTATATTTTTCTTTGAGCAAAGTGCAGTTTTAGTTAACTTGGACTGGTTAAAAAAAATACCACAGACTGGGTAGATTAAACAGAAGTTTATTTTCTCACAGTACTAGAGGCTAGAAGTCAAAGATCACGGTGCCAGTGTGGTTGGTTTTAGGGAGCCACCTTCTTGCTGTGTCCTCTCTCTGGTGTCTCTTCTTAGGAGAGCACTAATCCCATGATGAGAGTTCACCCTCATGGCCTCATCTAAACCTGATTGTCTCCCAAAGGTCCATCTCCAAATACCATCACATTGGAGGTTAAGGGTTCAACATCTAAATTTGACAGGGACACAGTTCAGAGCCTACACATTACACTTAAAACAGTATCTTATTATATCTCCATGTATGAAGTGGAGAAAAATGTGGTCACTATATTAAGTGGGTTCCTAGCTGAATTAAATAACTATATTTAAAAGATAATTGAAGAAATAACAGTTGTAAAAGTTCAGCTCTAAGTACCATGCTTAACAGGATTCAGTCTGTGGTACTTTTATTCTCATTTATTCAGGAAATATTTATTTGGTATCTACCATGTTGTAGACTTGGAAGATATTACAAATTTATGATCTATAATATCCTTGCCTTCCAAAATATAGCACTTTCTTGGTTCTAGTTTACAAATATATATTTAGCTCCTGCTGTTTGCTAAGCACTGTTTTGGTGGGTTAAAGATATCCATGTTGCCTATCAAATTTGTAGATCATATACAATTGAATCTTACGAATGTCTTAATAAATTAGGATTCTGAGAGAACTGAAACTAACAAGATTAAATATATTAGAGACAAAAGCAGAGTCCTCTGTATAAGCTATAAGCAAAATCACTTAAGTGATAGATAAGATATAAAACAGTTCATGTGAAGAAGCCTAGGAGAACTTACGTGGCCACTAATAATGGTGTGATTTGGCTGCCGAAGAGTCAGTGCAGTTAGGGACATTCATAGAAGTAGTGTTCAGTATTCAGTAATGGTAAATCACCTCTGGGGTGTTCCTACCACTGTGCAACACACTTTAAGGGAAATCAGCTACCTAGAGAGCTTCCAATGGCATGTGACCAGGACAGTAAGGGGCAATATATCATGCCATCCAAGAAGTGGTTAAGAGAGTGAGGGAGTTTGAGACCAGCCTGGAAAACATAATGAAATGCTGTCTCTAAAAACAATATATATATATACAAAATTTAGCCGGACGTGGTGGCATGGCCTATAGTCCAGCTACTCGGGAGGCTGAGGTGGGCAGATCCATTGAGCCCAGGAGGTCAAGGCTGCAGTGAGCTGTGATCACACCACTGCACTCCAGCCTGGGCGACAGAGTGAGACCTTGTCTCAAACAAACAAAATATACTAAGTATTATTATTACTGCTCCAGTTTCAAGACAGTTTGAGGTGACAGAGTGAGACTTTGTCTTGGCGACAGAGTGAGACCTTGTCTCAAACAAAGTATACTAAGTATTATTACTGCTCCAGTTTCAAGACAGTTTGATCAGCAGTATTCTATAGGAAATACCCAAATCGCAAGTCAGCATCTACTCCCCTTTTCTCATCCTCAAATGAGATTATAACAAACATAACTTGAAGATATCCATACAAAACCTTAACATGCATATGCCCTTTGAACCACACATATGTATAGAATTTCACTTTCTACAAATAATTAGAGATACAACTCCATAATAGTAGGGAATTTTCTTCTTGGTTCACTGCAGTATCCCCAAAACGTGTTTGGCACAAATAAATGTTTGTTGAATGAATTTTTAAAAATATGTTCAAAACAACAACAACAAAGGTTTAGGAGCAACCTAAAGATCAATAATAAAGGATGACTAAATGATGATACCCCAAATGATGGAATATTATAAAACAATTTAGAGGAACATTTAATGATATAAAAAAACTCTATATAAATGAGAAAAGTAGTATACAGAATTGCATATGTAGTATCATCAAGTTTTTCAAAAAATACGTATTTTAAGTACGTATATGCATTTCTTAAACTTGAAAATACAGAAAAATATTACTCAAATTGGGATCACATTACAGATGATTTTTGTTTTCTTCTTTACACAGCTCCAAAATAATCTAGTTTTCATGTATTTTGTAATTAGAAAAACAAGTATTGTTTTTAAAGTTGCCTTTTATAAATGTGCAGACTCTGACTAGCCAAGTGGAACGTTGTTAGTTTGTTTGTTTTCTTCTTGAAAATATTACTAAAACCTTGTCTTACCATTGAATCATTTTGTTTCTAAATAGTGACATTAAGAAAACCAACACAGTTGCTAGAATGGCATTTGTTCTTGACTTCTCAGGTTAAGGCAACAAGAGCAAAAACAATACCAGGATTCCAGAGAGATTGCAAGTGGAAAAAAGGATGGCCCCCATGGCAGTGTATTGGAAGAAGGTTTGGATGATTATTTGACTCGCCTGATAGAGGAAAGGGATACTTTGATGAGAACGGGTGTGTATAATCACGAGGATCGAATAATAAGTGAACTCGACCGACAGATCAGAGAGATTTTGGCAAAAAGCAATGCCAGTAATAAATAACATTTGGAAAAGCTTTATAGAGACTCTAAGTCTAAATTTTAATTTCTTTGTAAAACCCTCAAAAGTGAGGAAAATGGATGTTTTAAAATGGTATTTTATAAGCAAAATTTTGTATGTTATTGTATAGTATTTATTTGATCTTATTTACTTTATGCTACCTCTCCCACACTGGTTTTATTTGTAATTTGCATTTTATATACTCATTTTAAATGACTTCACTGTTTTTCATAGTTTATAATCTGATGGCTAACTTTCAAAACAGCTTTTAACTAAGTTTGTTGTAGGAGAAATGACTGCGGTAATTTCCAGTTCTATAATGTTTCATGTTGAGCCAAAAGAGTATATCTTGCACTTTAAAAATGCTATGTCCTATTCCATTTGAATGTAAATTCTTAAAAGTTGAGACCGGTTGTAACCAGTTTAACTCATTTTAGATGACCTTTCTTTTCTTAACTTAAAATATTTGCAAGTGACAAGTTTGAAAACAAAGCAATATCAGTGCAGAGAAGCCATATGACATGTTGGGTGACAAATTGGTTATTTAATCTGTATTAAATTTGTTTCAAGAGCTATTGAATTTTCTAATTTTCAATGTACTTATAACTTTTAAGAACATGAAGTATTAGCTTAATATAGTTTTCTCTGTTGGTTTCTTCCTCAAGTTTGCTTTGTTTTCTTTTGTTAAAATTAGAGATTTCTTTTTATTTCCCAGTTATAGTAATACTAGCTGTCAGCTTAAACCCTCTGTAATAGAACATGGAAACAGACACATAAAGACATTAGCTGAAAAAATAGAGTGAAAATCAACTATTTTTTACTCCCGCTAATTTCAATCAATCTTTTTCAAAAGTGCATGAGATTCAGTCATTGTATTTGTGCAGTGCCATGTCTGTATAAACTCTTAAGAGTTCCTTTATATCATATTCTTTAGAGCCAACATTTGTCCTCAAAGCAACGCTTCCCGCCTCCTTTTACAGAGTACTGAAAAAGTTTTAGCGAAGTCACAGATTAAGTTGAATTTCAAAATATATGTACTTTAAAAAGTTCTGATTTCCAAATATAATAAAGTTAAAATTAAGTATATACTTCAGGAAGTTAGCAGTAACTTCCATCAAAGCAGAGTAGGATACATGGTAACATTAATTTTCTGTCATTTTAAATGAGATATATTTCTTATTAGGGAAATAAAAGTCCCTATATTTATTATATATTTTTTCCTTATAACAGAGTATTAATCTAGTAAAAAAAAAAAAAAAAAAACCCAGCAGTAAATAATAAATTACTGAATGAGAGGATAATGAATCTGAATCATAGCAGGAATTTGCAATATTAATTATGGTTAGCTATTTTTCTCTCATTGATTTTTGTGCCACTTGAATGGAACAGAAGCAAGCCTTTTGTTTTGGAAGGTCTGGGGTAAAACGCTGTGACTGTTTACTTTCAGTTGCATTGTGTGTTGCCTGTGACTGCTTTCAAACACTAGAGGGGGCCTCTGATTTAAAGAAACAAAAAGGACTTTTCTAAAATGGATGTGTAGTTTATTTTGCCTTCTGTAAAGCTCTTTTGGCTATTGTAACTTAACAAATAAAATCATAATTGTGTGCATCTCTGAGTTCTTGAGCAGCCCGTTACTTTTGTTTCTAAACAGAGCGGGCGAAGTGTTTGGGTTTTCCTATTTCAAATGACTTTTTTTCTCAAGTGTTTACATACTGTTTTTTTGTCTTACAACTAGGGGAGTCTGAAATCTTAACACTGCTTTGTAGTCCTTTTAGCAATACCCATTCCATTTGTAAGTGGCATCGAATGTTTTTACACTGCTTTTGCCTAGGAGTTAATGAGAATGACCACAGTAGATAAAGCAGTGAGTGGGTGCAGGCATGGGTGGGTGAATAAGTTTCCTAATAACAGGAAAATATCAAATATTTTAGGGTGAAATCAGATTTGTCTTTAAAATTTCTGTGGTTTTTCATGGAGAAAGTCTAGTTCGCATGTTTAATGCGTGCGTGTGCTGCATGGGAGGGGTGTGTAATCTACCAGGTGTATCTAATACCATGTCTGTATAAACATAGGAGTTCCCTTGCAGATAAATCCTATTAATTTCTCACTGGACCTGAATTCCTGTTGCTTCAAGCAGATGTGGGGGTTTGAGTGTGATTTAAGGACGTATTAGGGCCTCTGGTAATGGGGAGACAGTCTCGTCTGACCAGATGATTTTCTCCTCTACTTCCTGTCCAGATGCTGCCCAGCCTGAATCTGAGTTCACGGATTGCCCCAGTATATATTGCTTGTTTGCAGCCACTTCAGAATGGACCGACCTGTTTTTCACAATCCGTAGGAAGGGCCCTCTGGTAGCTATATATGGAGTTAAAAGATGTGTTCTCACTGCTACCATTGTGTCTAGCTTGATTGAATACCTAAATTTTTTATTAAAATTGATATAATTCACACACCGTAAAATCACCATTTTAAAGTATAAAATTCAGTGTTTGATATAGTCACAAGGTTGTACAACCACCACCACTATTTAAGACATTTTTATCACCCCAGAAAGAAACTCCTGTACCCATTAGCAGTCACTCCTCATTCTCTTCTATCCCAGCCCCTAACAACCACTAATCTTTTGGTCCCTTTGGATTTGCCTATTCTGGGCATTTCATATAAATGGAATCCCAAATTGGATATTTAAAATAGAAAATATTAGAAAACCTAAAGCATATTTTTTTCTATCACTAGTTTCTATATGTTTTGTCAGATGTTGAATTAAATGATACAGAGATCCAGAAGGCCAACATAAGGGCATAATATTCATCATAATATTCATCATCTATTGGGAATAGGGTTCAACTCTTCTTGTATCTATCACCTGTAAAGCACTGACCAAAAATAATAGTGAAAAGTAGATAATGTTGTAGCAATTCTGATGCTGAAAATGGGTTATTGACACAAGGCTTGTGTCATATCATTGGTATCTCATCAAAATTGCACACTCTTCCATGCTTTACAGAGTTTGGGGATAAAATGAAGCAGTGTTAACCAGAATGTGAGGGCTGCGAGGGCAGTGACCAGGTCTATCTTAGTTTCTTCCAGAACTAAAAGAGTACCGGCCATATGTAGGCACTCAGATAATACTCGCTAAATTCATAAAGAAATGAAAAGATTGTGTATGGTCTACCTGTCAAAATAGATGTAAAAAAATTTGACGGCTGAAATGCAGGGGAAAATAGGCCCCCATGGCCTCACTGACAGGTTCATGAACTTCTTGTCTGACTGCCCAGGCCCTATAGAAGTGGAGGAGTTCTGTTCGTTGGATTTTTTGCTTAAAAAAATAAAAAATAAAAGTTTGCTTTAAATTCATAGATGCAGAAAGTAGACTAGCGGTTACGAGGGGCTGGAAAGAACTAGGGGAAAAGAGGAAGGGGGAATTACTGTTCAATAGGTCCAGAGTTTCTGTTTGGGATGTGAAAAAGCTGTGGATATGGATAATGGAAATAGTTGTACAGCATTGTGAATAATTCCACTGAATAGTACACTTAAAAATAATTAAGATGGTACATTTTATGTTCTATATATTTTACCACAATTTAAAAGTTTGCTTCAAACTGTGCCTCAAATCTGCCTACCCAGTGTTCTCATGCTGAAAGTTTTCTGCACAAGAGTCACTTGTCAAGTCATTTCTGAAGACAACATCTTGTCGTTTCTTGATTGTAGAAATGGATCAAAGATGCTTCATTAAATGCTTATAGCACCTTTACCAAAATCTGAAATGAGTGAAAACTAATGGCTACATTTATATCCTGAGTTCTAAAGATAAATTGGAGACTCCCTGAAACTTAGAATTGTAATGCCTTCATGTTTTATGAAATTATGTCTTGTTACCCTTAATGACAATTTAGAAAAAAATGGTTTATAAAATTTAACAGATAGTCCAGACCATGGATGTAAATTGGAGGGAGAATTAAAAAAAAAAAAAAAAACCCAAAACATATTACTAGTACCCTAAGTACGCTTAGTATCTTTTTTTGGTGGTAGGTTGTCTTACTGTTGGTTAGTGGTCTTATTAACGAATAAAGTGGTTTGTGTAAGAGTGTTAAAGTCTGGCTGAGTAATTTTAAATTATGACTTGAAAATTTAAATCCATCTTTGACGTTTGTGTTTTGGCAATTGTATTAACAGCATATCCCTTGGAGCCTAGACGTTTCATCGTACACTTTTTCTGCCACTTGCTCTAGTGTACAATCATGCTTCTTCCTAGCTAATGTGCCCTCTGCTTCCAGGTCTCGGAGACACATAATCCATCCATATTGGCATAAATGGAGAAACAGAGACACAATTACTGAAGTACCTAAATGTTCTACTGAAACCAAAAGAACTAGATTGCTCGCTGATTTTGTTATATAACCTCTGTTTGGCATCAAATTAGAATCTGCTATTGTTAGGAATGTAACCGTAGAAAGGCTGCTATATACTTAATTCCCATTTTATTTGCTTCTCTGGGGGTTGTCTTAGTGTTTTCATTTGAAATGTTTTTACAGATGTAGGCTCTTCAGATATGAAGTTGCTGAAGTGGAGACCAGAAGTTTAGCTTTCAAATTGAAGGGGGGTGGAAATCTGTTTAGGAAGATTAATTTTTAGATAAATAATTTACTGACTGATACATTAATGTACAATAATCCCTAGAGGCTTTTAAAGATGTTATTATATTCTTAAGGTTTCTAAGAATGTTAAACCTGTCATTTGTAATAGGAGAGAACTAAAATAGAGTCCATTTATAATTTCTTCTTGGAAACATTTCACTCACACATTCGTAGACAAATTTCTTTTCTTTTCCAAATAACTTATTTAATAGTTGGACGGCATAGCTCTTTTCTTGATTAACATGTTAACTAGTCAAAAACATGAAGATGCACTGGATGAGTGTAGAATTTTCCCCAATAGTTTAGATTAAAATTTGGCTAAAGCAAATAAAACTTTACTATAAAATCTTACTTTGACGTAATTGTAAATTTTAGTGAATGTCAACCCAATAGTGAGAGTCTGTGTCTAGTAGGTTGCAGTATATTGCTCAATTCTTCAGCAAGTTCTCATATTAGTGAATAGATTGAGCAGGATTAAAAACATTATTAAAGCACTAGTTTCACTTCTGTGACTAATTTGCAAAGGATTTAGTTACTAAAATTTCTGTTTTCTTGAAATTTGGAATCTCAAGACTATTATCGCATTACTTGAATTCAGTTCGTATTGTGAGCAAAATGTGATGCCCTGCAGATGGTAAGTCAAATCAAGAATCTGAGGTGTTAATATTAGCATACATCTTTAGTCATTCTGTTTAGATCAGAGAACACAGTATAGCAGTCTGCTTGGTGTATTCACTTAATTGTTGCCTTGAGGAAGGAGATTTCAATTCCTGATTTAGCTACATTGTTGGCAGATGAGATTAATGGTCTTCTCTTGGTTTCTGGAAGAAGTTTATTTAGGTAACTGAAATTTGTAAAATTTGCACAAAGAAAATAAAAGTATCAAATAGGAAATAGATGTGTAAATGGTTTTCAGAAGTAATTTAGCCCACAGACTTTTTTTTCAATAAAAATTGTATTTGCAAGTTCACATTTAGCCTACCATCTTTTCCTCTATTATCAATCCTCATTTTTTTTTCTCTTCCATCTCCCTATCAATGTATAAGTATTTGCCAGGAACAATGACACCCCAAATTTGTCTTAAAAAGATTATTTAGAAAACTCAGAGTGAGAGAGAGAGGCTGAGAGAGAGGGGCAGACAGACATAAAGAAAGAAAAAGAGACGGAGAAGAGAGGCAGAGCTTAGCGCCCAATTTTCATTTGGTCTATGTTTTCTTTTTCTAAGGTCTATAAAATTGTCATATGGTTCCACTGCTTCTACTATTATTTTTGCCTCATACTGTCACTTGAACCTCAGTGTCATTATCACATCTATCTGAGCATGTCTATGATCCCAGCAGTGCAAATATGAAGAGACGCAATTGTCAACCTAGTATGTTTTGGCATGACTCCAGAATTTAAAATTTCCTCTATATGTGCAGTAGGCATTTTAACGCTACCCTCAGTGCATATACACATTTAGTATAATTCCCAATGGTATGCCCTTCTACTAGAGAAAAGAGAATAATCTGCCTATTTTACTGTGATCAAATACGTTGAGGAATTCATTCAACCGAAATGTATATATTTAGCAACTATATGGAAGCTATTTATTTAGCCTAAAATTTTACATAGTTATGTATAAAGTATTACTATTGTTCTTCCCATTATGGTATCTTGGAAAGATATTTACACATTTCTTTGTTATTAAGAAATTATGAAAGTGTCAGAGGCCTTCAGGTAATCAATAGCAAAGAAAGAATAAAACATATATAGACAGATAGATTCTTCTCCTTTATCTACACTCACTTCTCTACCTTTCTAATGATAGCTTCAGTTGCTGTGATGCAGAGTATACAAAAGTTTCTAATCACAGCATTATTACTAAAAGCTCTAATTATACATGTTAATTATTTTATGCCAAGAGACATTTTCTCAGATTCAGTAAGAGGAGATACTAAATTTTAAACTACAAGTATTTTCAAACCTATTTGAACCAGAGAAGCAATTTGTTATAAATTAGATTAGGTGCCAGTCATAAGGGAACTTCAGAGGTAAGCCTATTGAGGAGACTAGAACACCCCAATCTATTTCTAGGCCTGTGCTCCAAGAAAGTTGGCTAGCAAAGGATGAGGGAGTGAGTATATGCAAACTCAGCTGGACTCTAAGGTACCCTTAAAATCCAGAGGGTCCAATGCACTCTATAGAACATGACATTTTTGACATTTGGGGTACAAGTGATGCTGTGGTCTGAATGCTTGTGTCCCTCAAAGTTTGTATGTTGAAATCTAATTACCAGTGTGATGATATTAAGAGGTGGGGCCTTTGGGAGGTGATTAGATCATAAAGGTGGGGTCCCCATGAATGGATTTGTGACCTTATAAAAGAGGACCCAGAAAGCTGCCTTCTTTCTTCTACCACATGAGGACACAGCTATCAGGGACCATCTATGCACCAGACAGTGGACCTTCACCAGATACCGGGTCCGTCAGCACCTTGATCTTGGATTTCTTAGCCTCTAGAACTATAAGAAATAAATTTCTGTTATTTATAAGCTACTTGGCCTTTTGCATTTTGTTATAACAGGCCAAACAGATTAAGACAAGTGATATTAATGGTCAGTAAGAAAAATATTTGACAAAACCCAATATCTATTCCTGATAAACAAACAAACAAACAAAAAAACTCCCCAGTAAATGTAGAGGAACTTTCTCAATCTGATAAAGGACATCTATGAAACACCTACAGCTAATGTCTCACTTAATGGTGAAAGGGAGACGCTTTCCTTCAAATATCAGAAACAGAAACAAGAACATCTGCTCTATTCGATAGTGTATTGGAAGTTCGTAACCATTGAAATAAGGAAGAAAAAAGAAACTAAAGTCATCTAGATTGCAAAGATAGGAGCAAAACTATCCTTGCTCACAGATGACATGATTGACTATCTCGAAAAATCCAGCGTAATCTACAAAGTTTCTAGAACTAATAAGTAGATTTAGCAAGGTTGCAGAATACAAGGTCAATATAAATAATAACCAAAAATCAGTCGTATTTCTCTATATTAGTCTCACACAGTACCAATACCATAAAAATATGCAATATTTAGGAATAAATAGAACAAAAATGTGAAAGACCTATGCACTGAAAACTATAAAACATTATTGAGAGAAATTAAAGAAGACCGAAGTAACTAGAGAGACATGCTGTATCTATATGTCAGAACAGTCAGTGTTGTTAAAGCTGTCATTTTGTAATCCCTATCAAAATCCCAGCATACTTTTTTGTAAAAATTGAGAAACTGATTCTAAAATTTCTATTGAAACACAAAACACCCAGAATATCTTTATAAGTCTTGAAATCAGGTAGTGTTACTCTTCCCATTTTGTTTTTCTTTCAGAAAGAAGAAGTGGGAAGGCTAATACTACCTGATTTCAAGATTTATAAAGCTACAGTAATCAAGACTACACATACACAGACAGCTAATTTTCAACAAAAGTGCAAAGGCAATTCAGTAGAGAAAGGATGGTCTTTTTGACAAATACTTCTGGAAAAATTGCATGTCCATAAGTAAAAAACTAAACTTTGATCCCAACTACACTATGTATACACAAGTTAATTCAAAATAGTTCATAGGTATAAATGTAAAAGCTAAAGTTATAAAACTTCTAGAAGAAAGCCTTTGTGGCTTTAGGTTAGACAAAGATTTCTTTCATGTGACACCAAAAGCACAATCCATAAAGGAACAAACTGATAAATAGAACTTCATCAAAATTAAGAACTCTGCACTTCAAAGACACTGATTAGAGAATGAAAAAACAAGCCATGCTTATAAGAAAATATTTGCAAATCATACATCTGATACAGGATTTATATCCAGAATACATAAAGAATTTTTGAGCGTCAATAAGAGAACAGCTCAATTTTTAAAAAGATAAATCATTTACATAAATGCTTCACTACAAAATGTATATAGATACCCAGTCAGTACAGGAAAAGAAGCTCAACATCCTTACTGATTAGGAAAATGCACGTTAAAACCACAATGAGACACTGCTACACAACTATTAAAATGGCTAAAATTAAATGGACTACATAGACTGACCATGGACTCCTAGGTATTTACTCAGGAAATAAAGCATACATCCACACAAAGAATTGTACATGAATGTTCATAAAAGCTTTGTAGCTAAAAAAGAAATCAAATGTTCTTCAACAGATGAATGGGTGAACTACGACATATCGGTACAATTAAATACTACTCTTCAATAAAAATGAGTTACTGATAACATGCAACAACATAGAGGAATTTCAGGATAATTACACAGAATGAAAGAATCCCAACAAAAAGTACATTATGTATGCTCCATTTATAGAAAGTTCTAGAAAGTGAAAATTAATCCTCAGTGACAGAAAGCAGATCAGTGGTTGTTTCCCATTGGGATGCTGGGTAAGGAAATGAACAGGATGGAGGAATTATAACGTGGCATGAGGAAACTTTAGGGGTAATGGATAGGTTTATTATTTTTGATTCAGGTGATAGTTTTACAGGTTTATGCATGTCAAAATTTTCAAAATGTATACTTTGAATATGTGCCACTTATTTTTTGGCACATATTTATCTTATGGCAAATAAACCTAAATAAAGATGTTGAATTTTTTAAAAATACCAGTACTAAAATAACAGCTGCCAACCCACCCTTAGTTGTCTTTTTGTTTGTATGTATGTATGTATACATGTATGTATGTATGTATGTATTTTTTGAGATGGAGTCTCACTCTATTGCCCAGGCTGGAGTGCAGCAGTGTGATCTCAGCTCACTGCAAGCTCCACCTCCCAGGTTCATGCCATTCTCCTGCCTCTGGAGTAGCTGGGACTACAGGCGCCTGCCACCACGCCCAGCATGTACTTTTCCACATAAGTAGATTTTCCAGATACCTGAGGCTTAGCAATTACTCCATTGGAAACTGCTTATTTTAACCATTTTAAAAGTAAACCTCTAAAAAATGTATCACAGCCTCCTTTGAATGTTGAATCAAAGACTACAGAAACTGAGTTACCTTTTCTATATATCACAGACTACCATGACAGGCAGCTGCAGCAGGGGGAAAAAGTATTATATTTGGAGTTATTTGATATTATGTTCAGGTTTATAGCTTGCTTCCTTTCACAGGGAATTTGAGGCACTTTGCAAAATTATATTTAATTCAAAAGGAAAAGAACAAATTATTGAAGAAAAGAGAAAATACAGATTAGCAAGTACCAAAGCTAGGGAAAATATTAGTGAACTGAAATATTGTCATAATCAATGATCTTATTGTAAGTGACAGAAATCCATTTTGAAATCGCTAAGCACCCAAAAGAAAATAATTGCCATGTAAAAACGATGGCAGTAATGAAGAATGGTGGAAATGGCATTGAGATTAACACCATGAGGACACTCTCTGTATGCTCTTGCTTCTGATTCTCTGTGTTTGCAGGCTTCTTTCCTTCACTGCATTAAGGGAGTGAGAAAAAAATAAGAACATAGAAGACCTAAATATTATTATTATTATTGTTATTATTATTATTATTATTATTATTTTGAGACAGAGTCTTGCTCTGTCACCCAGGCTGGAATACAATGGCACAATCTCAGCTCACTGCAACCTCCGCCTCCTAAGTTCAAAAGATTCTCCTGCCTCAGCCTCCCAAGTAGCTGGGATTATGGGCACCCGCCACCATGCCTGGCTAATTTTTGTATTCTTTAGTTACGATGGGGTTTCACCATGTTGGTCAGGCTGGTCACGAACTCCTGACCTCAGGTGACCTACCCGCCTCAGCCCCCCAAAGTGCTGGGATCACAGGCATGAGTCACCACACCCGGCACTAAATAATTTTAAAAGGTATAATTTGCAGATATGCATTCTATAATCAGAGAACAGAAAATCAACCTTTACAAGATTACTTGAAATATTCAGAAAAAATGAGCATATATTAGTCCATTGAAAACATTAAATTCTAAAAATATTGAGTAGGGGGTGGCTGGTAAGATGGCCAAATAGAGACAGCTCCGGTCTGCAGCTCCCAGTGAGATCAATGCAGAAGGCGGGTGATTTCTGCATTTCCAACTGAGGTACATGGTTCTTCTCATTGGGACTGATTAGACAGTGTCTGCAGTCCACAGAGGGCGAGCAGAAGCGGGGTGGGGTGTTGCCTCACCTAGGAAGTGAAAGGGGTCGGGGAACTCCCTCCCCTAGCCAAAGGAAGCCATGAGGGACTGTGCTGTGAGGAACAGTGCATTCCAGCCCAGATACTATGCTTTTTCTGGGGTCTTTGCAACCCTCAGACCAGCAGATTCTCTCTGGTGCCTATGCCACCAGGGCCCTGGGTTTCAAGCACAAAACTGGGTGGCCATTTGGGCAGACATCTAGCTAGCTGCAGGAGTTCCTTTTCATACCCCAGTGGTGCCTGGAACGCCAGCAAGACAGAACTGTTCACTCCCCTGGAAAGGGAGCTAAAACCAGGGAGCCAAGTAGTCTAGCTCAGTGGATCCCACCCCCACAGAGACCAGCAAGATAAGATCCACTGGTCTGAAATTCTCGCTGCCAGCACAGCAGTCTGAAGTTGACCTAAGATGCTCCAGCTTGGTTGGGGGAGGGGTGTCTGCCATTTCTGAGGCTTGAGTAGGTGGTTTTCCTAACACATTATAAATAAAGCCACCAGGAAGTTTGAACTCGGCAGAGCCCATCGCAGCTTGGCAAAGCAGCTGTAGTCAGACTGCCTCTCTAGATTCCTCCTCTCTGGGCAAGGCATCTCTGAAAGAAAGGTAGCAGCCCCAGTCAGGGGCTTATAGACCAAACTCCCATCTCCCTGGGACAGAGCACCTGGGGGAAGGGGCAGCTGTGGGTGCAGCTTCAGCAGACTTAAATGTTCCTGCCTGACAGCTCTGAAGAGAGCAGCAGAGCTGCCAGCACAGTTCTTGGGCTCTCCTAAGGGACAGACTGCTTCCTCAAGTGGGTCCCTGACCCCCATGCCACCTCACTGGGAGACACGTAACAGCAGGGGTCGACAAACACCTCATACAGGAGAGCTCTGGCTGGCATCTGGCAGGTGCCCCTTTGGGACAAAGCTTCCAGAGGAAACAGGGCAAACAGGGTCCGGAGTGGACCTCCAGCAAACTCCAGCAGACCTGCAGCAGAGGGGCCTAACTTGTAGAAGGAAAACTAACAAACAGGAATAGCATCAACATCAACAAAAAGGACATTCACAACAAAACCCAATCTGAAGGTCACCAACATCAAAGACTTTGGTATTTGATAAATCTTTGGAGATAAATCCATGAAGATGGGGAGAAACCAGCACAAAAATGCTAAAAAATTCCCAAAACCAGAACGTCTCTTCTCCAAAAGATCACAATTTCTCTCCAGCAAGGAAACAAAACTGGATGGAGAATGAGTTTGATGAAGTGACAGAGTAGGCTTCAGAAGGTGGGTAATAACAAACTCCTTCAAGCTAAAGGAGCGTGTTTTAACCCAAAGCAAGAAAGCTAAGAAACTTGAAAAAAAGTTAGATGAATTGCTAACTAGAATAACCAGTTTAGAGAAGAATATAAATGACCTGATAGAGCTGAAAAACACAGTATGAGGACATCATGAAGCATACACAAGCATCAATAGCCAAATCGATCAAGCGGAAGAAAGGGTATCAGAGATTGAGGATCATCTTAACGAAATAAAGCATGAAGACAAGATTAGAGAAAACAGAATGAAAAGGAATGAACAAAGCCTCCAAGAAATATGTGACTATGTGAAAAGACCAAACCCACGTTTGATTGGTGTACGTGAAAGTGATGGGGAAAATGGAACAAAGGTGGAAAACACTCTTCAGGATATGATCCAGGAGAACTTTTCCAACCTAGCAAGACAGGCCAACATTCAAATTCAGGAAATACAGAGAACAACACAAAGATACTCCTCGAGAAGAGCAACCCAAATACACATAATTGTCCGATTCACCAAGGTTGAAATGAAGGTAAAAATGTTAAGGGCAGCCAGAGAGAAAAGTCAGGTTACCCACAAAGGGAAGCCCATCAGACTAATAGTGGACCTCTCTGCAGAAACCCTGCAAGCCAGAAGAGAGTAGGGGCCAATATTCAACATTATTAAGGGAAGAGTTTACCCAGAATTTCATATCCAGCCAAACTAAGCTTCATAGGCGAAGGAGAAATAAAATCCTTTACAGACAAGCAAATGCTGAGAGATTTTGTCACCACTAGGCCTGCCTTACAAGAGCTCGTGAAGGAAGCACTAAACATGGAAAGGAACAACTGGTACCAACAGCTGCAAAAACATACCAAATTGTAAAGACCATTGACACTGTGAAGAAACTGAATCAACTAACAGGCAAAATAACCAGCTAGCATCATGATGACAGGATCAAATTCACACATAACAACATTAACCTTAAATGTACATGGGCTAAATGCCCCCAATTAAAAGACACAGACTGGCAAATTGGATAAATAGTCAACACCCGTGGGTGTGGTGTATTCAAGAGATCCATCTCACATGCAAAGACACACATAGGCTCAAAATAAAGGGATGGAGGAAAATTTACCAAAAAAATGGAAAGAAAAAAAGGGGGTCTTTGATAAAATAGACTTTAAACCAACAAAGATCAAAAGAGACAAAAAAGGGCATTACATAATGGTAAAAGGGATCAATGCAAAAAGAAGAGCTAACTATCCTAAATATATATGCACCTATTACAGGAGAACCCAGATTCATAAAGCAAGTTCTTAGAGACCTACGAAGAGACTTACACTCCCACACAATAATAATGGGAGACTTTAACACCCCAATATTTCTGTCAATATTAGAAAATTAACAAGGATATCCAGGACTTGAACTCAGCTCTGGGCCAAGCAGACCTAGCAGACATCTACAGAACTCTCCACCCCAAATCAACAGAATATACATTCTTCTCAACACCACATCGCACTTATTATAAAATTGGCCACATAACTGGAAGTAAAACACTCCTCAGCAAATGCAAAAGAAGAAAAATCATAACAAACAGTGTCTCAGACCACAGTGCAATCAAATTAGAACTCACTATTAAGAAACTCACTCAAAACTGCACAACTACATGGAAACTGAACAATCTGCCCCTGAATGACTGCTGCGTAAATAACAAAATAAAGACAGAATTCTTTGAAACCAGTGAGAACAAAGACACAATACACCAGAATCTCTAGGACACATTTAAAGCAGTGCAGACAGGGAAGTTTATAGCACTAAATGTCCACAAGAGAAAGCAGGAAGATCTAAAATTGACACCCTAACATCACAATTAAAAGAACTAGACAAGCAAGAGCAAACAAATTCAAAAGCTAGCAGAAGAGAAGAAATAACTAAGATCATAGCAGAACTGAAGGAGAGAGACACATGAAAAACCATTCAAAAAAAATCAATAAATCCAGGAGCTGGCTTTTTTTTTAAGATTAACAAAATAGACCCCTAGCCAGACTAATAGAGAAAAGAGAGATGAATCAAATACATGCAAAAAAAATGGTAAAGGAGATATCACCACTCATCCCACAGAAATACAAACTACCATCAGAGAATGTTATAAACACCTTGATGCAAATAAACTAGAAAATCTATAAGAAATAGATAAGTTCCTGGACACATACACCCTCTCAAGACTAAACCAGGAAGAAGTCAAGTCTCTGAATAGACCAGTAACAAGTTCTGAATTGAGGCAGCAATTAATAGCCTACCAACCAAAAAAGTCCAGGACCAGACAGATTCACAGCTGAATTCTACAAGAGGTACAAAGAAGAGCTGGTACCATTTCTTCTGAAACTATTCCAAACAATATAAAAGGAGAGAATCCTCCCTAACTCATATTATGAGGCTAACATCATCCTGATACCAAAACCTGGCAGAGACACAACAAAAAAAGAAAATTTCAGGCTAATATTCCTGGTGAATATAGATGTGAAAATCCTCAATAAAATACTGGCAAACTGAATCCAGCAGCACATCAAAAAGCTTATCCACCATGATCAAGTCAACTTCATCCCTGGGATGCAGGGCTGGTTCCACATACACAAATCAATAAACATAATCCATCACATAAACAGAACCAATGACAAAAGCCACATGATTATCTCAATAGATGCAGAAAAAGCTTTCAACAAAATTCAACACCCCATTCATTCTAAAAACTTTCAATAAATTAGATATTGACGGAACGTATCTCAAAATAATAAGAGCTATTTATGACAAACACACAGCCAATATCATACTGAATGGGTAAAAACTGGAAGCATTCCCTTTGAAAACCAGCACAAGAGAAGGATGCCCTCTCTCACCACTCCTATTCAACATAGTATTGGAAGCTGTGGCCAGGGCAATCAGGCAAGAGAAAGAAATAAAGGTATTCAATTAGAAAAAGAAGAAGTCATATTGTCTCTATTTGAAGATGACATGATTGTATATTTAGAAAACCCTATTGTCTCAGCCCTAAATCTTCTTAAGCTGGTAAGCAACTTCAGCAGTCTCAGGATAAAAAATCAATGTGCAAAAATCACAAGCATTCCTGTACACCAGTAACAGACAAACATAGAGCCAAATCATGAGTGAACTCTCATTCACAATTGCTAGAAAGTTAATAAAATACCTAGGAATACAATTTACAAGGGATGTGAAGGACCTCTTCAAGGAGAACTACAAACCACCGCTCAAGGAAATAAGAGAGGACACTAACAAATGGAAAAATCTCCATGCTCATGGATAGAAAGAATCAATATTGTGAAAATGGCTATACTGCCCAAAGTAATTTATAGATTCAATGCTATCCCCATCAAGCTACCATTGACTTTCTCCAAAGAATTGGAAAAAACTACTTTAAATTTCATATTAAACCAAAACAGAGCCTGCATAGCCTAGACACTCCTAAGGAAACAAAAAAAAAAAAGCAAAGCTGGAGGCATCATGCTACCTAACTTCAAACTATACCACAAGGCTACACTAATGAAAACAGCATGGTACTGCTACGAAAACAGATATATAGACCAATGGAACAGAACAGAGGCCTCAGAAATAGCACCACACATCTACAACTGTCTGATCTTTGACAAACCTGACAAAAACAAGCAATGGGAAAAGGATTCCCTATTTCATAAATGATGCTGGGAAACCTGGCTAGCCATATGCAGAAAGCTGAAACTGGATCCCTTCCTTACACCTTATACAAAAATTAATTCAAGATGGATTAAAGACTTAAATGTAAGACCTAAAACCATAAAAACCCTAGAAGAAAACCTGGGCAATACCATTCAGGACATAGGCATAGGCAAAGACTTCAGGACTAAAACACCAAAAGCAATGGGAACAAAAGCCAAAATTGACAAATGAGATCTAGTTAAACTAAAGAGCTTCTGCACAGCAAAATAAACTATCATCAGAGTAAACAGGCAACCTAGAGAATGGGAGAAAATTTTTGCAATCTATCCATCTGACAAAGGGCTAATATCCAGAATCTACAAAGAACTGAAACAAATTTACAAGAAAAATCAACCCACCCCATCAAAAAGTGGGCAAAAGATATGAACAGATACTTCTCAAAAGAAGACATTTATGCAGCCAACAATCTTGTGAAAAAAAGCTCATCATCTCTGGTCATTAGAGAAATGCAAATCAAAACCACAATGAGATATTATCTCATGTCAGTTAGAATGGCAATTATTAAAATGTCAGGAAAGAACAGATGCTAGAGAGGATGTGGAGAAATAGGAATGCTTTTACACCATTGGTGGGAGTGTAAATTAGTTCAACCATTTTGGAAGACAGTGTGGCAATTCCTCAAGGATCTAGAACTAGAAATACCGTTTCGATTAACAGCAGATTTGTCAGCAGAAACCTTATCAGCCAGGAAGGATTGGGGTCCTATCTATAGCCTTTTAAAACAAAATAATTGTTAATGAAGAAGTTCATAACCAGCAAAACTAAGCTTTATAAATGGAGAGATAGTCTTCTTATGACGAAAAGAAATGTTCAAACAATTGGTCAACACCAAGCCTGCACTACAAGAAATGCTAAAAAGAGTTCTAAATCTTGAAACAAAACCTTGAAATACACGAAAACAAAATATTGTTAAAGCATAAATCTCACAGGGCCTAAGAAACAATAACACAACGAACAAAAACAAGATATTTAGGCACCAACTAGCATGATGAATAGAACAGCACCTCATATCTCAATACTAACATTGAATATAAATGGCCTAAATGCTCCACTTAAAAAGATACAGAAAGGCAGAATGGAGAAAAATCCATCAACCAAGTATCTTCTGTCTCCAAGAGACTCAACTAACACACAAGGGCTCGCATAAATTTAAGGTAAAGGAGTGGAAAAAAATATTCCATGCAAATGGAAGCCAAAAGTGAGCAGGGGTAGCTATTCTTATATCAGAAAAAAAAAAAAAAAAAAAAAAAAAACAGACTCTAAAGCAACAATAGAAAAAAAAAGAAAGACAAAGAGGAACATTATATAATTAGAAAAGGATTAGTCCAACAGGACAATATTACAATCCTAAATATATATGCACCTAACACCCAAATTCATAAAACAATTACTACTAGACCTAAGAAATGAGATAGACAGCAACACAATAATAGTGGAGGATTTCAATTTTCCACTGGCACCACTAGACAGGTCATCAAGGAAGGAAGTCAACAGAGAAACAATGGACTTAATTTGTTCTATACCCTAGAACAAATGGACTGAACAGATATTTATAGAACATTCTACCAACTGCTGCAGAACATACATTCCATTCATCAGCACATGGAACATTCTCCAAGATAGACCACATGGTAGGCCACAAAACAAGTCTTGATAAATTTGAGAAAAATCAAAATTATATCAAATATCCTCTTAGACCACAGTGAAATAAAACTGGAAATTAACTCCAAAAGGACCCCTCAAAACTATACAAATACATGAAAATTAAATAATCTGCCCTTAAATTATCTTTAGGTAAACAATCAAATCAAGATGAAAATTTAAAAATTCTTTGAACTGAATGATAACAGTCACACAACTTATCAAAGCCTCTGGGATACAGCAAAAGCAGTGTTAAGAGGAAGGTTCATAGAATTAAACACGTACATCAAAAAGTCTGAAAGAGTACAAATTTACAATCTAAGGTCACACAACAACGAACTAGAGAAACAGGAACAAACCAAACCCAAAGCTAGCACAATAGTAATAAAAAAGCACAAAGACCATAGCAGAACTAAAAAAATTGAAACAAAAAAATGGAAGAGATAAATGACACAAAAAGCTGGTTGTTCAAAAAGACAAATAAAATAGATAGACTACTGGTAAAATTAACCAAGAAGAGAGAAGATGCAAATAAGCTCAATTAGAAATAAAACAGGAGATATTGTAACTGATACCACAGAAATACAAAAGATCAGTCAAGGCTACTATCAACACTTTTACACACACAAATAGAAAAGCAAGAGGAGAAGAATACATTCCTGGATATATACAACCCTCCGCAATTAAATCAGGAAGAAATAGGAACCCTGAACAGACCAAAAACAAGTAATGAGATTGAAACATTAATTTTTAAAAATTGTCAACAAAAAAAGGCCAGGACCAGATGGATTCACAGCTTAATTCTAGCAGATATTTGAAGAAGAATTGGTACCAATCTTACTGAAACTATTTCAAAGGATAGAGAAGGAGAGAATCCTCCCTACATCATTTTATGGAGTCAGTATCACCCTAATATCAAAAACCAGAAAAGGACATAACGAAAAAAGAAAACTTCAGACCAATATCCATGATAAACACTGATGCAAAAATCCTCAACAAAATACTAGCTAACCAAATCCAAAGGCATATCAAAAATATAATACATCATGACCAAGTGAATTTCATTCCAGGGATAGTTTAACATGCACAAATCAATAAATGTGATACATCACATAAACAGAATTTAAAAAAACATACAATCATCTCAATAGATGCAGAATAAGCATTTGACAAAATCCACATCGCTTTATGATTAAAACACTCAGCAAAATTGGCATAGAAGGGACATACCTCAAAGTAAAAAAGGCTATCTATGACAAACCCACAGCCAACATTATGCTGAACAGGGAAAAGTTGAAAACATTCCCCCCAAGAAGTGGAACAAGAAAAGTTGCCCACTTTTACCCCTTCTATTTAACATAGTACTGAAAGTCCTAGCCAGAGCAATCAGACAAGAGAAAGAAATAAAGGACATCCAAACAGGTAAAGAGGAAGTCAAACTGTTGCTGTTCACCAATGATATGATGGTATACTGAGAAAACCCTAAAGATTTATTCAAAAAGCTCCTAGATCTGATAAATGAATTTAATTTTATTAAGATAGAAAATCAATGTACACAAACCAGCAGCACTGCTATACACCACCAACAACCAACCTGAGAATCAAATCAAGAACTCGATCCCTGTTAAAATAGCTGCAAAAAATAAAATAAAATGCTTAGGAATATACCTAACCAAGGAGGTGAAAGATCTCTACAAGGAAAACAATACAGACCACTGCTGAAAGAAATCACTGATGACACAAACAAATGGAAACATATCCCATGTTCATATGGATGGGTAGAATCAATATTGTGAAAATGACCATACTGCCAAAAGCAAACAACAGATTCATTGCAATTCCCATAAAAATACCATCATCATTTTTCACAGAACTAGCAAAAATGATCCTAAAATTCATATGGACCAAAAAAGAGCCTGCTCAGCCAAAGCAAGACTATGCAAAAAGAACAAATTTGGAAACATCACACTGCCCAAATCCAAACTATACTATAAGGCTATAGTTACCAGAACAGCATGGTACTGGTATAAAAATATGCACGTAGACCAACGGAACAGAATAGAGAGCCCAGAAATAAAGAAATAAATACTTACAGCCAACTGGTCTTTGACAAAGCAAACAAAAACACAGGGAAAGGACATCCTATTAAAAAATGGTGCTGGGATAACTGGCAAGCCACATGTAGAAGAATGAAACTGGATCTTCATCTCTCATCTTATACAAAAATCAACTCAATATGGATCTAAGGCTTAGGTCTAAGACCTGAAACCATAAAAACTCTAAAAGATAAAATTGGAAAAACTCTTCTAGAAACTGGCTTAGGCAAAGACTTCATGACCAAGAACCCAAAAGCAAATACAACAACAACAAAAAAGTAAATAGATGGGACCTAATTAAACTAAAAATCCTATGCACAGCAAAAGAAAGAATCAGCACATTAAATAGACAACCCACCGAGTGAGAGAAAATATTCACAAACTTTGCATCTGACAAAGGAATCTGCAAGGAACTCAAATCAGTAAGAAACAAACAAACAATCCCATCCAAAAGTGGGCTAAGGACATGAATAGACAATTCTCAAAAGAAGATATACAAATAGTCAATAATTATATGAAAAAATGCTCAACACCACTAATTATCAGGGAAATGCAAATTAAAACCACAATGAGATGCAACCTTACTTCTGCAAGGACGGCCATAATTTCATAATCAAAGAATAATAGATGTTGATGTGGATATGGTGAAAAGTGAACACTTTTACACTGCTGGTGGGAATGTAAACTAGTACAATCACTATAGAAAACAGTGTGGAGATTCCTTAAAGAACTAAAAGCAGAACTACCATTTGATCCAGCAACCCCACTACTGGGTATCTACCCAGAAGAAAAGAAGTCACAACATAAGAAAGACTTGCACACGCATTTTTATAACAGTACAATTTGCAATTGCAAAAATATAAAACCAGCCTAAACGCCCATCAACCAATGAGTAGATAAAGAAAATGTAGTATATATGCACCATGTAACACTACTCAGCCATATAAAGGAATGAAATAATGGCATTCACAGCAACCTGGATGGAGTTGGAGATCATTATTCTAAGTGAAGTAACTCGGGAATGGACAATCAAATATCGTATGTTCTCACTTATAAGTGGGAGCTAAGCTATGAAGACACAAAAGCATAAAAGTGTTATGATGGACTTTGGGGACTCAGAGGGAAGGGTTGGGGGGGGTGAAGGATAAAAGACTACACATTGGGTACAATGTAAACTGTTTGGGTGGTGGGTGCACCAAAATCTCAGAAATTACCACTGAAGAACTTATCTATGTAACTAAAAACCACCTGTTCCCCAAAAACTATTGAAATAAAATTTTAAAAAGAGAAAAAAGTAGATTGTTATAACTTTAGGATGTATATATAATCCCTATGGTACAAAAAATACCTGTGGAAGATAAATAAAAAAACAGATGACTTGAACAACATTAGACCACTTGGAACTAATGCACATGTAAAGAACACTCCACTCGACAATAGCAGTAAACATATTTTTCTTAAGTGCACATGGAACCTTCTCCAGGATAGACCACACGTTAGGCCACAAACTAAATATTCATAATTTTTAGAAGGTTGAAATCATACAAAGTACTTTTTCCAATAACAATAAAATGAAATTAGAAATCAATAGCAGACTGAAAAATGAAAAATCCACAAGCATGTAAAAATTAAACAATGAATATATCAAAGAAGAAATCAAAAGAGAAATTCCAAAATGCCTTGACACAAATGAAAATGAAAATGAAAACACAATATACCAAAATTATGGGATACATTGAAAGCAGTGCTAAAAGAAAAAATATATAGCTATAAGTGCTCAAATAAAAAAAGAATAATCTCAAATTGACAACCTAACTTTACCCCTTAACTAGAAAAAAGAACACTCTAAACCCAAACCTAGCATAAGAAAGGAAATAGAAATTAGAACATAGACAAAATAAAGAATAGAAAAACAACAGAGAAAAATGAGTGAAATTAAGTGTTGATTTTTTTAAAAGATTAACAAAATTGTCAAATATTTAGCTAGGTGACAAAGCAAAAGAAACAAGACTTAAATAACTAAAATCAGAAATTAAAGAGAAGACATTACTAGGGATTTTACAGAAATAGAAAGCACTATAAAAGAATATTATAGACAATTGTAAACCAACAAATTGGATGACCTAGATGAAATGGACAAATTCCTAGAAACACACAACCTACCAAGACAATCATAAAAGAATAGAACATATTTTTAAAAATCTATAACTAGTAAAAAGATTAAATTAGTAGTGAAAAATATCCCAACAAAGAAAAGTCCAGGACCAGATGGCTTCACTGGTGAACTCTACGACGTTTATTTAAAGAATTAAAACCAATCCTCCTCAAGCTCTTCCAAAATATTAAAGAAGAGGGAAAACTTTCATTTGAGGCAGTTTTCATTCTATTGGAAAACTTCCATTCTTTGAGGCAACATTAACCTAATCCCAAAGTCAGGAAAAAACAGTACAAGAAACGAAAACTACAAACCAGTATCTTTGATGAATACTGATGTGAGAATCTTCAACAAAATACTAGCAAACAGAACTTAATAGTACATTGAAAGAATTATACACTCTGACTAAGTGAGATTAATTCTTGGAAAGCAAAGATGGTTCAACATACAGAACAAACAAAAATATTAGTTTAATACATCAGATTAATGAAGAAAATCTTCATACTATCTCAATTGATTAGGAAAAACATTTGACAAAATTGAACACCATTTCATGATTACAACACTTAAAGTAGAAAAACTTCAGTAGTTTTTCTCTATTCCTAGTTTGAGTGTTTTAATCATAAAATGCCCAATCTTACCACTTCTATTCAACATAGTACTGGAAGTCCTAGCCAGTGCAATTGGGCAAGAAAAATAAATAAAAGGCATTTATATTAGAAAAGAAGAAGTTAAATTATCTCTGTTCACAGATGACATAATCTTATAAACAGAAAACCCTAAAGTTTCCAGAAAAAGCAATGAATTAATTTAGCAGGACCAGATGGCTTCACTGAATTCTACCAAATATTTTAAAAACAGTTTTAAAAAATCCTCCTCAAGCTCTTCCAAAACATTGAAGAGGAGGGAAAACTCCAACTAATAAACGAATTCAGCAAACTTTTGGAATACAAAATTGACAAGAAAAAAATCAGTTGTGTTTCTATAAAACAACAATGAATGATCCAAAGGGAAATGAAGAAAACAATTCTATTTACAATAACATCAAGAAAGTACTTAGGAATAAACTTAACCAAGGAGGTTGGTTAAGTTAACTGCCTTGGTTAAGTTAATTCCTAAGGACTTGTACGCTGAAACTACAAAATGATGTTGAAAGAAATTAAAGAAGAAATCAATAAATGGAAAGACATCTCATGTTAATGGATTGAAAGTTTTAATATTGTTAAGAGGTCAATACCACCAAAGCATTCTACAAATTCAGTGCAATCCCTATCAAAATCCCAATAACATTATTTTCCAGAAATAGAAAATTCATCGTAAAATTCACAGGGAATTTTAAAGAACTCTGTCTTAGTCCCTTTGTGCTGTTATAACAAAATGTTTAAGATGGAATAATTTATAAAGACTAGAAACTTATTTCTTAAAGTTATGGAGGCTGGGAAGTCCAAGGTCAAGGCACTGGCAAGTTTGGTGTCTAGTGAGGGTTGCTGTTTGCCTCCAAGATGGCACCTTGCTGCTGCAACCTTCAGCAGAGGGGATGAACACTGTGTCTTCATATGGTGGAAGGGAAGGATGGGCAACAGAGTACTTCCTTCAACCTTAAGTGTTTCTGTAAGGGTACTGATCCCATTCATGAGGGCAGAGCCCCCAAGACTTAGTAATGACTTAGTCACCTTCCAAAGGCTACATCTCTTAATACTGTTGCATTGGGGATTCAGTTTCAACATGAACTTTGGAGAGGACACCACCATTCAAACATCAGCAGACTCTGAATAACAAATACAATCCTGAAAAAAAAAATGAAGTTGGAGTTTGCACATTTCCTGATTTCAAAACTTACTATAAAGCTATATAATCAAAATAGTGTGGTACTGGCAGAAAGACAGACATATAGACCAACTGTCTAGAATTGAGAGCCCAGAAATAAACCCACACATATATGGTTAGATGATTTTTATAAAGGTGCCAAGACCATTCAATGGGGAAAGTACAGTCTTTTCGACAAATAGTGTTGGGAAAACTGGATATACACATGCATAAGAAAAAAGTTTGACCTTTATCTTAAATCATATATAAAAATTAACTAAAACTGCATCAAAAACCTAAATTAAAACCTAAAATTATAAAACTCTTAGAAGACAACATATGAGGAGATCCTTATGACATCGGGTTTGGCAGCAATTTCTTGGATATGACACCAAAACTGCAGGCCACAAAAGAAAAAAATAAATTGGACTATATCAAAATTTAAAACTTCTCTGCAAAGGATATAATTAAAAGAGTGAAAAGCCAACCCATGGGATGGGAGGAAACATCTGCAAATCATAAATCTAATAAGGGGTAAATATCTAGAATATATAAAGAACTCCTACAACTAAAAAATGACAACAAAAGAACTTGATTTAATAATGGCAAAGGACTTGAATAGGCATCTCTCCAAAGACATGCAAATAAATAGCTAATAGGCCAACACACATGATTAGAAGACTGAGACTTTCAGCCTCACCCTCCCATCCTCTTAAGCTGATCATCAATGGTCAGCAATTTAATCAATCATCCCTACATAATGAAACTTCTGTAAAAACCCAAAAGGATTAGATTCGGAGAATTTCAAGACAGCTGAACATGTGCCAGCTCCTGGAGAGTGAGGCACCTGGAGAGGGCATGGAAGCTCCATGCCCCTTCTCCCACACATCACACTATGTATCTCTTCCATCTGAGTATTCATCTGTATTCCTTATAAGATCCTTTATAATAATGAGTAAATGTAAGTAAAGTGTTGCCCTGGGTTCTGTGAGCCACCCTTTCTGATTAATGCAACCCAGAGAGGGGTCGTGAGAACTCTCATTTATACCTGGTTGGTCAGAGGGATAGGTGAGAGCCTACTACATAAGATTGATGTCTAAAGTAGAGGATGTTATTCTCCAGGTAGAATTAAATAAGGAGACACCTAACTGATATTTGCTGCACAATTGCTTGGTTGGTGTGTAGTTAAAAACAACAACAAGGGGATCTGGCAAGATGGCTGAATAAGAACATCTCCAGTCTGCAGCTCCCAGTGAGATCAATGCAGAAGGGAGGTGATTTCTGCATTTCCAACTGAGGTACCCAGTTCATCTCATTGAGACTGGTTAGGCAGTGGGTGCAGCCCATAGAGGATAAGCAGAAGCAGGGTGGGGTGTCACCTCACCTGGGAAGTGCAAGGAACTGGGGGACCTCCCTGCCCCAGCCAAGAGAAGCCAATGAAGTACTGCTACCTGGCCTGGATACTAAACTTTTCCCACAATTTTTGCAATCCTCAGCCCAGGAGATTCCCTCGGGTGCCTACACCACCAGGGCCCTGGGTTTCAAGCACAAAAGTGGGTGGCTGTTTGGGCAGACACTGAACTAGCTGCAGTTTTTTTTTTCATACCCTAGTGGTGCCTGGAACCATAGGGAGACAGAACCATTCACTCCCCTGGAAAACGGGCTGAAGCCAGGGAGCCAAGTGGTCTCGCTCAGCAGGTCCCACTCCTGTGGAGCCCAGCAAGCTAAGAACCACTGGCTTGAAATTCTAACTGCCAGCACAGCAGCCTGAAGTCGACCTGGGACAATGGAGCCTGGTTGGGGGAGGGGCGTCTGCCATTACTGAAGCTTGAGTAGGCGGTTTTCCTCTGACAGTGCTAAGGAGGCTGTGAGGTTTGGACTGGGTGGAATTCACAATAGCGTGGCAAAGCAGCTGTGGCCAGGCTGCCACTCTAGATTCCTCCTCACTGGGTAGGGCATCTCTGAAAGAAAGGGAGCAGCCCCAGTCAGGGACTTGGAGATAAAACTCCCATCTCCCTGGGACAGAGTGCCTTGGGGAAGGGGCGACTGTGGACACAGCTTCAGTGAACTTAAAATTTTGCCTGGTGGCTCTGAAGAGAGCCACTGATCCTGACAAGGAGGATTCTCCCAGCACAGTACTTGAGCTCTGCTATGGGATAAACTGCCTCCTCAAGTGGGTCCCTGACCCCCATGCCTCCTGACTAGGAGAGTCCTCCCAACAGAGGTCAACAGACACCTCATATAGGAGAGCTCCAGTTGGCAGAAGGCTGGTGCCCCTCTGGGATGAAGCTTCCAGAGGAAGGAGCAGGCAGCAGGCTTGCTATTCTGCAGCATCCACTGGTGACACGCAGGTGAACAGAGTCTGGAGTGGACCTCCAGCAAATGCAGTGGACCTTCAGTAGAGGTGCCTAACTGTTGGAAGAAAAACGAACAAATAGAAAGCAGCAACATCAACATCAACAAAAAGGACCCCCACACAAACACTCCATCCAAAGGTCATCAGCCTCAAAGATCAAAGGAAGATAAATCCACGAAGATGAGGAAAAACCAGTGGAAAAACGCTGGAAATTCCAAAAACCAAAATGCCTCTTCTCCAAATTATCACAACTCCTCTCCAGCAAGGGCACTAAACTGGACAGAGAATGAGATTGATGAATTGACAGAAGGAGGCTTCAGACGGGGTAATAACAAACTCCTCTGAGCTAAAGTAGCATGTCCTAACTCAAGTAAAGTAGCATGTCCTAACTAAATTCTCAAGGAAGCTAAGAACCTTGATAAAAGGTTACAGGAACTGCTAACCAGAATAATCAGTTTAGACAGGAAAATAAATGACCTGATGGAGCTGTAAAACACAGTGTGAGAACTTCATGAGGCATACACAAGTATTAATAGCTGAATCAATTTAGTGAAGGAAAGTATATCAGAGACTGAAGATCAACTTACTGAAATACAGCATGAAGACAAGATTAGAGAAAAAAGAACGAAAAGGAACTAACAAAGCCTCCAAGACATATGGGAAACAAAGCTTCCAAGTGAAAAGATCAAACCTACGATTGATTGGTGTACCTGAAAGTGATGGGGAGAATGGAACCAACTTGGAAAACACACCTCAGGATATTATCCAGGAGAACTTGCCAAACTTAGCAAGACAGGCCAACATTTAAATTCAGGAAATACAGAGAACACCAAGATACTCCTCGAGAAGAGCAACCCCAAGACGCATAACCGTCAGATTCTCCAAGGTTGAAACAAAGGAAAAAAATGTTAAGGGCAACCAGAAAGAAAGGTCAGGTTACCTAAAAAGGGAAGCCCATCAGACTAACAGTAGATCTCTCTGCAGAAACCCTACAAGCCAGAGGAGTGTGGTGGCCAATGTTTAACATTCTTAAAGAAAACAATTTTCAGTGCAGAATTTCTTATCCAGCCAAACTAAGCTTCATAAGCAAAGGAGAAATAAAATCCTTTACAGACAAGCAAATGCTGAGGGATTTTGTCACCACTAGGCCTACATAACAAGAGCTCCTGAAGGAAGTACTAAATACGGAAAGGAAATATTGGTACCAGCCACTGCAGAAACACACCAAATTATAAAGACCAATGACACTGTGAAGAAACTGCATCAACTAACAGGCAAAGTAACCAGCTAGCATCATGATGACAGGATCAAATCCACACATAACAATATTAACCTTAAATGCACGTGGGCTAAATGACCCAATTTAAAGACACAGACTGGCAAATTGGATAAACAGTCAAGACCCATGGATATGCTGTATTTAGGAGACCCATCTCATATGCAAAGACACACATAGGATCAAAATAAAGGGATGAAGGAAAATTTACCAAGCAAATGGAAAGCAAAAAAAAGCAGGAGTTGCAATCCTAGTCACTGATAAAGACAGACTTTAAACCAACAAAGATAAAAAAAGACAATAAAGGGCATTACATAATAGTAAAGGCATCAATGCAACAAGAAGAGGTAACTATCCTAAATATACACACATCCACTACAGGAGCACCCAGATTCGTAAAACAAGTTCTTAGAGACCTACAAAGAGACTTAGACTCTCACACAATAATAGTGGGAAACTTTAACACCCCACTGTCAATATTAGACAGATCAATGAGACAGAAAATTAACAAGGATATTCAGGGCTTGAACTCAGCTCTGGACCAAGCAGACCTAATAGACATCTACAGAACTCTCCACCCCAAATCAACAGAATATACATTCTTTTCAACACTGCAAAGCATGTATTCTAAAATTGACCACATAATTGGAAGTAAAATATTCCTAGAAAAATGCAAAAGAACAGAAATAATAACAAACTGTCTCTCAGACCACAGTGCAATCAAATTAGAACTCAGGATTAAGAAACTCACTCAAAACCGCATAACTACATGGAAATTGAACAACCTGCTCCTGAATGACTACTGGGTAAATAATGAAATTAAGGCAGAAATAAAGAAGTTCTTCGAAATCAATGAAAACAGACAATGTACCGGAATCTCTGAGACATAGCTAAAGCAGTGTTAAGAGGAAAATTTATAGTTCTAAATGCCCACATCAGAATGCTGGAAAGATCTGAAATTGACACTCAAATATCACAATTAAAGGAACTAGAGAAGTAAGGGCAAACAAATTCAAAAGGTAGCAGAAGACAAGAAATAACTAAGATCAGAGCCAAACTGAAAAAGATAGACACACAAAAAACCATTCAAAAAATCAATAAATCCAGGAGCTGATTTTTTGAAAAGATTAACAAAATAGAATGCTAGCTAGACTAATAAGATGAAAAGAGAGAAGAATCAAATACAGACAATAAAAAATGATAAAGGGGATATCACCACTCATCCCACAGAAATACAAACTACCATCAGAGAATGTTATAAACATCTCTACACAAATAAACTAGAAAATCTAGAAGAAATAGATAAATTCCTGGTCACATACATGCTCCCAAGACTAAACTGGGAAGAAGTCAAATCCCCGAATAGACGAATAACAAGCTCTGAAATTGAGGCAGTAACTAATACCCTACCAACCAAAAAAAGCCCAAGGCCAGACAGATTCACAGCCGAATTCTACCAGAGGTACAAAGGCGAGCTGGTACCATTCCTTCTGAAGCTATTCTAAACAATAGAAATGGAGGGACTCATCTCTAACCTATTTTATGAGGCCAGCATTATCCTGATACCAAAACCTGGCAGAGACACAACTAAAAAAGGAAATTTCAGCCCAATATCCCTGATGAACATCTATGTGAAAATCTGCTATAAAATACTGGCAAATCAAATCCAGTAGCACATCAAAAAGCTTATCCACCACGACTAAGTCAGCTTCATCCCTGGGATAAAAAGCTGGTTCAACATATGCAAATCAATACACATAATCCATCACATAAACAGAACCAATGACAAAAACTACATGATTATCTCAATAGATGTGGAAAAGGCCTTCAATAAAATTCAACACCCCTTCATGCTAAAAACTCTCAATAAACTAGATATTGATGGAACATATCTCAAAATAATAAGAGCTATTTATGACAAACCCGCAGCCAATATCATACTGCATGGGCAAAAGCTGGAAGCATTCCCTTTGAAAACCAGCACAAGATAAGGATGCCCTCTCTCACCACTCCTATTCAACATAGTATTGGAAGTTCTGTCCAGGGCAATCAGGCAAGAGAGAGAAATAAAGGGTATTCAAATAGGAAGAGAGGAAGTCAAATTGTCTCTGTTTGCAGATGACATGATTATATATTTAGAAAAACCCATCGTCTCAGCCCCAAAACTCCTTAAGATGATAAGCAACTTCAGCAAAGTCTCAGGATACAAAATCTATGTGCAAAAATCACCAGCATTCCTATACACCAATAATAGCCAGACAGAGAGCCAAATCATGAGTGAACTCCCATTCACAATTGCTAGAAAGAAAATAAAATACTTAGGAATACAACTTACAAGGGACATGAAGGACCTCTTCAAGGAGAACTACAAACCACTGCTCAAGGAAATAAAAGAGGACACAAACAAATAGAATAACATTCCATTCTCACGAACAGGAAGAATCAATATTATGAAAATGGCCATACAGCCCAAAGTAATTTATAGATTCAATGCTATTCCCATCAAGCTACCAGTGGCTTTCTTGGCAGAATTAGAAAAAAACTATTTTAAATTTCATATTAAGCCAAAAAAGAGTCCATATAGTCAAGACAATTCTAAGCAAAAAAGAAAAAACAAAGCTGGAGGCATCACGCTACCTGACTTCAAACTATACTACAGGCACAGTAACCAAAACAGCATAGTACTGGTACCAAAACAGATATATACACCAATAGAACAGAATAGAGGCCTCAGAAATAACACCACACATCTACAATCACCTGATCTTTGACAAACCTGACAAAATAAGTCATAGGGAATGGATTCCCTATTTAATAAATAGTGCTGGGAAAACTGGCTAGACATATGTAGAAAACTGAAACTAGACCCCTTCCTTACACCTTATACAAAAATTAATTCAAGATGGATTAAAGACTTAAATGTAAGACCTAAAACCATAAAAACCCTAGAAGAAAACCTAGGCAATACCATTCAGGACATAGGCATAGGCAAAGACTTCAGGACTAAAACACCAAAAGCAATGACAACAAAAGCCAAAATTGACAAATGGGATCTAATTAAACTAAAGAGCTTCTGCACAGCAAAATAAACTATCATCAGAGTGAACAGGCAACCTACAGAATGGGAGAAAATTTTTGTAATCTATCCATCTGACAAAGGTCTAATATCCAGAATCTACAAGGAACTTAAACAAATTTACAAGAAAAAAACAAACAACCTCATCGAAAAGAGGGCAAAGGATATAAACAACAGACACTTCTCAAAAGAAGACATTTATGTGGCCAAAAAACGTGAAAAAAAGCTCACCATCACTAGTCTTAGAGATATGTAAATCAAAACCACAGTGAAATACCATCTCATGCCAGTTACAATGGCAATTATTAAAAAGTTAGAAAACAACAGATGCTGGTGAAGCTGTGGAGAAATAGGAACACTTTTCCACTGTCAGTGGGAGTGTAAATTATTTCAACCATTGGGGAAGATAGTGTGGCAATTCCTCAAGGATCTAGAACCAGAAATACCATCTGACCCAGTAATCGCATTACTGGGTATATACCCAAAGGATTATAAATCATTCTACTGTAAAGACACATGCACACGTATGTTTATTGCAGCACTGTTCACAATAGCAAAAACTTGGAACCAACCCAAATGCCCATTAATGATAGACTGGATAAAGAAAATGTGTTTAATATACACCATGGAATACTACACAGCCATAAAATAAATGAGTTAATATCCTTTGCACGGACATGGATGAAGCTGAAAACCATCATTCTCAGCAAACTAACACAGGAAGAAAAAACCAAACACCACATGTTCTCATTCATAAATGGGAGCTGAACAATGAGAACACATGGATACAGCGGGGGGAACATCACACACCAGGGCCTGTCAGGGTTGGGTGTAAGGGCAGGGAGAGCATTAGGACAAATACCTAATGCATGTGGAGCTTAAAACCTAAATGATGGGTTGATAGGTGCAGCAAATCACCGTGGCACATGTATACCTAGGTAATAAACCTGTACATTCTGCACATGTATTCCAGAACTTAAAAAAAATAACTAAAAGACATAATATATGAGAAAGTGACTTGCATCCTGCAATGTGTTACATGCATTAGCAATTATTTTAAAAAATCAACAACAAAACCAGACAAAACCAACCCACACATCTATGTCAGAACTGTTGTATTGAGCAACTGAGTAGAGAGTAGGAAAAACCCTGGTTTTTTTTTTCCTATCTTTTTAATATTCAAGAGAATTGAAAGCAGGAACTCGAAGAGATATTTGCGCACTCATGTTCATAGCAGCATTAATCACAATAGCCAAAAGATAGAAGCAACTCAAGTGTCTATTGACGTATGAATGGATAAACAAAATGCAGTGTGTGTATATACAATGAAATAGTACTTAGTCTAAAAACAGAGGGAGGGGTTTGGGTCAAGATGGCCACCTAGAAGCAGCTACAGTGCATGGTTCTCATGGAGAGGAACAAAAGGGGAAGTAAATATAGAATTTTCAACTGAAACATCCAGGTATTTGACCCATGGAGACAAATCAAGGAAACAACATGACCCATGGAGAATGAAGAAATGCATGGCAAAACAATGGCCTACCTGGGAGCAAAATGGAACCCAAGGAATCTCCCCTGCTCAAAGAAGCAGTGAGTGAATGTGTGACCCTGGGAAACCATGCTTCTCCCTTGGACATTTGCAACCCTTGGGTCAGGAGATCCCCTTGTGAATTCACTCCACTAGGGCCTTCAGTCTGACATACATTTCTACATGGAGTCTCAGCAGCGCAGCCACTCAGGCATGCACATTGGCCACGGAGCTTTACCTACTCCAGCTCTGGGTTTCCCAGCAAAAGTGACTGCAACTCCCGCAAGGCAGGAGGTTGGACCTCCATACATGCCCCAAGGAAGGGGTCTGAATCCATGGTACCGAGCAGCAACACTTGGTGGACCCCACTTTCTCAGTGCCTCACAGGATAAGACCCACTGGCTTGGAATTCCAGCCAACCACTGGCAACAATATTGACCCAGCACAGCACAGCTGCTCTATGAAAATGTGGCCAGACTGTTTCTTTAAATGGGTCCCCAGTCCATTCTTCCTCACTGGGTATGACCTCCCAACCAGGGCCTCCAGTCACCCCTGCTGGTGTCTCAATGACAGAGATTTTAATTCTTCCTGGGATGCAGTTCCCAGGGGGAGGGATGGACCACCATTTTTCTGTCTGGGTGACTCAGACAATCCAGTCTGTGGGCTTTGGGGAGCCTATGCTGACCAGGGCAGAAGCAATACTCCAGCGCAGCACAGCTGCTCTATGAAAATGTGGCCAGACTGTTTCTTTAAGCAGTTCCCTAATCCCATTTCTCCTCACTGGGCGAAACCTCTTAACTGGGGCCTCCACGCACCCCTACTGGTGTCCTCCAGCTGACAGAGATTTAAATTAGCCTCAGGACAGAATTCCCAGTTGGAGGGGTGGACCACCATCTTAGTCGTTTGGGCAACAGCCATTCCGGCTTGTGGGCTTTTGAGAGTTCAAACTGACCCCAGGTGGAAGGGATCCCCCAGCACAGCACAACTGCTCTACCAATACACGGCCAGAGCACTTCTTTTAAGTAAGTCCCTGATTCATTCCTTGTCACTGGATAGGACCTCCCACCTGGGCCCTCCAGCCACCCCTGCCAGTGTTCTCTGGCCAACAGAGATTTGAAAACTTCCTGGGAGAGAGCTTTGAGAGGGAGGGGTGGGCTGCCATCTTTGCTGTTTGGGCAACTTAGCTGTTCCAGCCTCCAGACTTTGGAGAGCCCAAGCCAAGGGGGGGCGGAAGCAGTACCCCAGCACAGCACAGCTACTCTATGAAAGCATGGCCAGACTGTGACTTTAAGCAGGTCTCTGATCCCATTCCTCCTGACTGGGTGAGACCTCCCAACTGGGGTCTCTAGCCACCTCCTACAGATGTGTTCAGGTTGGCAACAGGTCCATACCTGCCTGAGACAGAGCTCACGGAGGAAGGGGCAGGCCGCCATCTGCTGTTTTGCAGCCTTCACTGGTGATACCTCCAGGTACTGGAAAATCTGAGGTAACTAGGGATTGGAGCAGGCCCCCAGCAAACCACAGCAGCCCTATGGAAAAGTGGCCAGACAGTTAAAAGAAAATGAAAATCCCATCCACAGGTCAGCAACCTCAAATACTGATGGTAGATAAGTCCACAAAGATGAGAAAGATTCAGCGCAAGAATGCTGAAAACTCAAAAACCCAGTGTGCCCTCTTCCCTCTAATGACCACATCACCTCTCCAGCAAGGGTTCAGAACTGGGCTGAGGCTGAGATGGCTAAAACGACAGAAGTATAATTCAGAATATGGATAAAAATGAACTTCAGTGAGTTAAAGGAACATGTTGTACCCTAATGCAAGGAAGCTAAAAATCATGATAAAACATTTCAGGAGCTCACAGACAAAATAGGCAGTATAAAGAAGAATGTAACTGAACTTACTGAAAACACAAATAGAACTGAAAAACACAAAAGAATTTCATTATACAGTTACAAGTATAAATAGCAGAATAAAGAATCTCAGAGCTTGAAAACTGTCTTTCTGAAATAAGACAGGCAGGCAAGGCACGGTGGCTCACGCCTGTAATCCCAGCACTTTGGGAGGCCGAGGTGGGTGGATCACTTGAGGTCAGGAGTTTGAGACCAGGCTGGCCAACATGACGAAACCCCATCTCTACTAAGAATATAAAAATTAGCTGGGCAAGGTGGTGTGCGCCTGTAATGACAGCTACCTGGAAAGCTGAAGCAAGAGAATTGCTTGAACCCAGAAGGTGGAGTTTGCAGTGAGTTGAGATCATGCCACTGCACTCCAGCCTGGGCAACAGAGTGAGACTCTGTCGCAAAAAAAAAAAGAAGACAGAAAAAAGAATAAAAAAGGATGAACAAAATCTCCAAGAAGAACTACAAGATTATATAAAGAGACTGAATCTATGACTGATTGGTGACCTGAAAGAGATGGGGAGAATGAAACCAATTTGGACAACATATTTCAGGGTATCATCCATGAGAACTTCCTGAACCTAGCTAGACAAGCCAACATTCAAATTCAGCAAATGCAGAGAACCCCAGTAAGCTACTCCATGAGAGGATCCCCAAGACACATAATCATCAGATTATCCAAGGTCGAAATAGAAGAAATAATGTTAAAGGCAGATGGAGAGAAAGGCCAGATCACCTACAAAGGGAAGCTCATCAGACTAACAGCACACCTCTCAGTGGAAACCTTACAAGCCAGAAGAGATTGGTTCCCAAAATTTAACATTCTTTAAAAAAAAGACATTCCAACCCAGAATTTTATGTCTGGCAAAACTAAGCTTTGTAAGTGAAAGAGAAATAAAAACCTTTTCAGACAAGAAAATGCTGAGGAAATTTATTACTACCAGATCTGCCTTGGACACACTTTTACCTATGTAACAAACCTACATATGTACTCATAAACTTAAAGTAATTTTTTTTAAAAAAAGGAAGGGAATTCTGACACATGCTACAACATAGATGGAGCTCAAGGTCATTACACTAAGTGAAATAAACCAATCATAGGCAAATACCGAATGATTCCACTTATATGAAGTACCTAGAATAGTCAAATTCATAGAGACAGAAAACAGGATGATGGTTGCCAGGGGCTGTAAAGGGAGAAATGGGAGGTTACTGTTTATTAGTACAGAGTTTGCAAGATTAAAAAAGTTTGTGAATGGATAATGGTGACAGTAGCACAACAATATGAATACTTAAGTCTGCTGAATTATACTTAAAAATGGTAAATGTTATGTTAAGTGTATTTTACCAGAATTTAAAAATTTTGCATAGAACTGTACATAAACACACACTCCAGGGTACATGTAAAGCTGTGAAATCTAAATAAGTTTGGAAGATTATATCAATGTCAGTTTCCAGGTGGTGATATTATACTACGGTTATGCAGAATGTTATTATTAGGTGAGACTGGGTGAAGGGTATTCAGAATTTCTCTGTATTATTTCTTACAGTTGTGTATATGAATACACAGCTATCTCAAAATAGAAAGTAAGTAGGAAAAAAAAGATGAAGAACACACATAAATTTCTATCTTTGTAAGAGGGATGGAGGATTCCAGGAGAGGTGAGTTTCTGTACTTCAGTTTCCTCACTTTTAAAACGAGGCTGATATCACCATTCTGTGGAAATGTAAGAGAATACTTATTATGAGGACATGCATACAGAAGTGAAAGGATTACAGGGGCATTATGTATGCTACCTACTCTAAAAATGTGCACACGTAAAAATTCTATATATCTATACACGAAAAAAGGGAATGATAAAGCGAATATGACACAATGTTAACATTCTTGGTAATCCTAATTATTTTCAATTTTTCTATAAATTTGGAATTATTTCAAAATAAAAAGTAAAAAATAAAAGCTGAAAACCAGGTAGAAATCTTATATCAAAATTAATAAAATTATATTTCTTTAAGGATACAAAATATAAATATTAAATTATGCTAAAAATTTTATATTACCAAACTTATACAATACTCAGAGGAAAAGTCATAGTATCAATTGATATTACCAAAAAAGACATTAAGTAAACATTTTAAAAAGTTAGTACACTCAAATAATACAAGAGCAGAACTAGAGGCCTGGGTGTGGTGGCTCACTCCTGTAATCCCATCACTTTAGGAGTCCAAGGCAGGAGGATCACCTGTCGTCAGGAGTTTAAGACCAGCCTAGCCAATGTGGAGAAACCACATCTCTACTAAAAATACAAAAATTATTTGGGTCTGTCGACCAGCGCCTGTAATCCCAGCTACTCAGGAGGCTACAGCAGGAGAATTGGTTGAACCCAGGAGACAGAGACTGCAGTGAGCTGAGATTGCACTACTGCACTCCAGCCTGGGAGACAGAGTGAGACTCCATCTCAAAATAAATAAATAAATAAAATAAAAAACTTAAAAAGCAGAACTAGAGAGTGGAATAAATATGAAAGCACAAAGACATAAAATAACAAATTAGAAAATAAAAGTTATAGAACTAATCTAAGAACTGCTTCTCTGAAATAACATTGATAAACTATTGCCTAAACTAATTAAAAAAAGAAAAAAGTATAAACACAGAAAATAAATTATCATAAAGGGGGAAAACAGATTCATAGCAAGTTATTAAAATCTATTTTGGTCTATTCAATGAAAGTAAATTTTAAAACTCCGATGAAAGGTTTAAGAGACCAATCAGTGATAGAAATTGAGCAAGTTGTCAAATATCTAAACTCTAGAAATTGGTCTAAACCCAAGTGGTTTCACAGGGGATTTCTACCAAACCTTAGGAAATAGATTATTTAAATGTTACTTAAACTATCCTAAAATACAAAAATATAAGAAAAACTTCCCAAAAAACTTTTTGTGAAATAAACATAATATTTACACCAAAGCTCGGCAAAGTGATGAGAGAAAGAATATGTGCCTGTGAGTGTGCTCTAGGGCGCTAGAGCTTTATCTCACTTGTTTGAATATCAATGCAAACTTCTTAAATGTTCCAAATACTCGCTAACAGAATCCAGCAGCACACCCAAATTATAATGTACCATGACCAAATTTATACTAGGTATGCAAGGATCTTTCACCACTAAAAAACCAGTACTTTACCATATTAATAAATCTAAGCAAAAAAATAATTTTACAATCATATAATCATGTTTAGATGCCAGAAAGGCATTAATAAAATTCAACATCCATTATTGATTTTTGAAAGTGTGTCCAGAGTTGGTTCCTTTCGGTGGGTTCTTGGTCTCACTGACTTCGAGAATGAAGCCGCGGACCTTCACAGTGAGTGTTACAGCTCTTTGAGGCGGCATGGACACAAACAGTAAGCAGCAGCAAGGTTTATCGTGAAGAGCTAAAAAGCAAAGACTCCAAAGCAAGGAAAAGTACCCCACCAGGTTGCAGCTGCTGGCTGGGGTGGCCAGCTTTTATTCCCTTATTTGTCCCTGCCCATGTCTTGCTGATTGGTCCATTTTACAGAGTGCTGATTGGTCCATTTTACAGAGTGCTGATTGGTGTGTTTTTACAGAGTGCTGATTGGTGCATTCACAATCCTTTAGCTAGACGCAGAGCACTGGTTGGTAAGTTTACAATCCTCTAGCTAGACAGAAAAGTTCTCGAAGTCCCCCAGAAGTCCAGCTGGCTTCACCTCTCAAAAGTATTAATAAAATAAGAAAAGATGGTATGGTAGGCTGAGATGGCTTACCCAAGATGTCTACTTCCTAACTCCTGGACCCTGTGAATATGTTGATTTACATAGCAAAAGAGATTTTGAAGGTGTAATTCAGGATCTTGAGGTAGAGAGATAATCCTATTATAGATTATTTCGATGGGCCTATTGGTGTAATCATGAGTTTCTTTGTAAGACACAGGCAGAGGGAGAGGGTGATAGTACTGAGGAGGGGAGGTAATATGAGGAAGGAAGCAGAGATCAAAGTGCTGCTGCTGTGAACTAAGAAACCCAGAAATTGCAGCAGCCTCCAGATGCTGGAAGAGGCAAGGAATGAACGATTTTTCCCTGGAGACTTCAGAAGGAACCAGCCCTGCTGAAACCTTTAGTCCCTTCAGGTTCATTTGCACTTCTGTCGTCCTATAATTTTTTTTTTTTTTTGAGACTCCAGCCTGTTGCCCAGGCTGGAGTGCAGTGGCACAATCTCAGCTCACTGCAAGCTCTGCCTCCCAGGTTCACGCCATTCTCCTGCCTTAGTCTCCCGAGTAGCTGGGACTACAGGCGAGTAGCTAAGACTACAGGTGACTGCCACCACGCCTGGCTAATTTTTTGTATTTTTAGTAGAGACAGGGTTTCCCCATGTTAGCCAGGATGGTCTCGATCTCCTGACCTCGTGATCTGCCTGCCTCAGCCTCCCAAAGCGCTGGGATTACAGGCGTGAACCACCGTGCCTGGCCTTTTATTTTTTTATTTTTTATTTTTTGAGGCAAAGTCTTGCTCTGTCGCCCAGGCTGGAGTGCAGTGGCACGATCTCAGCTCACTGCAACCTCTGCCTCCTGATTTTAAGTGATTCTCTTGCCTCAGCCTCTCATGTTCCACTACGCCAGGCTAATTTTTGTATTTTTAGTAGAGGCGGGGTTTCACTGTGTTGGCCATGCTGGTCTCAAACTCCTGACCACAGGTAATTAGTCTGCCTTGGCCTCCCAAAATGCTGGGATTACAGGTGTGAGCCATTGAGCCCAGCCCTCCTACAGTATTATCTATGTGTTTCATTTCAACATAGTAAAAGAAGAGTTATAAATATCTGTTATATAAAGGAGGCTTTGTGTCTGATGGAGCTGAGAAGAACCACTGCTTTAAAAAGCTCATCCGTGTGCCTGAGACAAAAACTAAAATCTTTGCCATTTTGAAATAGGAAATAATGTAAATGTCCATCACAAATAAACCATGTTTTATACAATTTACATATTGTATTATATATTCCATTGCACAGTGAATATCATACAGCAATTGAAATGAAAGAATTAGAGCAGTAATTCTCTGTGTGGCCTCTGAGCCAACAGCAACACTTGGGAAAATAAAATTCTTGAGCCTCAATCTAGATCTACTGAATCAGGAACTCTGGTGGTGAGGCCCAGTAACAGGTGGTTTAACAAGGCCTCCAGGTGATTTGAATTTAAACTTTGAGACCCACTGAACTACAGCTAGATCTCCCTCCAAGAGTACATCTTAGAAATATACTAATGATGGCCACTAATGTAAAACAAAAGACAATACAATGTATACAATATGATACCGTATATTATGGTTTCATAATAGAATGTACAACAAGGTTCCATAGCAAGAGGCTATATTAAGGACCTCCTTAGTAATATAACCAGTGGAATCTGTAGCTATGTATATAGAGAGATGTATTTTAAGAAACTGACTTACATAATAGTGGGGACTGGAAAGTCCAAAATCTGCAGGGCAAGCTGGCAATCTGGATCCCCAGGGATGGGTTCATGTTACAGCTCGAATCTGAAGGCAACGTGGAGGTAGAATTCCCTCTTCCACAGAGGACGTCAGTCTTTTTCTTTTAAAGCCTTCAACCGATTGGATGAGGCTCGCCCATATTTTAGAGGGTAATCTGCTTTAGTCAAAGTCTACTGATTTAAAAACTGTTAATGTCACCTAGAAAACACCTTCACAATGACATCTAGGCTGGTGTTTGACCAAATATCTGGCTACGTTGGCCTAGCCAAGCTGACACAAAATTAACCATTGCAAAGAGCAAATTTGTTTTTTCTTATTGCTCTCAAATTGAAGACTTGGCCCCAGCTAAATACAGAGATGTGTAATTACCTCCTAAATAGAGGGCTTGCTATTGAAAGTCTGGTCTTTGGGACCACAGCATCAGCATCATTGGGAGCTTGTTAAAAATGCAGAATTTAAAAATGTATGACACATAAGAACGAAGATGAATCTTGAGAACATTTTACTACATGAAATAAGGCAGTCACAAAAGGGCAAATACTGTATGATTCCATTAATATAAGGTACCTAGAGCAGTCAGATGCATACAGATAGAAAGCAGATTATGGTTGCCAGCAGCGGAGGGTAGGGGGCAATGGGGAGTCAGTGTTTAATGGGTACAGAGTTTCAGTTTTGCAAGATCAAAGAGTTCTGGAAATTGATGGTGGTGATGGTTGCAAAACAATGTGAATGTACATAACACTACTGAACTGGAACTGTACACTGAAAATGATTATGATGGTAAATTTTGTTATGTGTATTTTATCACAATTAAATGTTTTTTAAACTATGGAATTTCAGACCCCACCTAGATTTCCTGAATCTGAGTTTAATGAGATCTCCAGGCGTTTTGTATGCATATTAAAATTGGAGAAGCACTGGACTGGAAAGCCATCCTGCACAGGGTCTGCTCTCACCTGCACAGTGTTACTCCACACACACACACACACACACACACACACACACACACACACACAATAACACTCTATACCTGGTTGCAGACTCATACCCTGGGAATACTAAGAATGAGTAGATATATCCCTGTAACACCTAACTCAGGCATTCTATACAAGAAGATTGGGAAAGTGAGGAGGAAGAAATTGTTAGAGCTCTGAGCGATCAACTTAGGGGAGAGTACTGGGGCTTTTCTCTCCTTCTCTCTCCTCTCCTGACTGGGAATCCAATTGTGAAGGGTTTTAAGGGAATTACTCACAGAATTTGATGGTCCCTGAAGAAGGAGAGACTGTCATTTCATTCCCCTATTGAATATGTGCTAAGGCACTGGACTTATGAGTGCAGCTTCCTGAGCAGGGAGGAGGGAATTGGTAAGAGACGGCACGGTAAGGACAGCAGAGGAGCAGCCTGCATCACTACCAGATGTGTGAGGAGCCGGGGTGGGGGGCCAGGGAGGCTGTGGAAAGTAGTTGGGCCTGAGCCAACTTACTGCAACCCACAAAGAGGACCATAAATGAGAGGCAACAGGGTGTACCCACACCCACAACCCAGGGATTAGAATTGAAGGTTGGAAGAGGTCAAGTGGAATGGATATTTCACATCAGAGAATGGGTCAGGTTCTTCAGCCTCCACCCCCACCAAAGCCTCACATATATGACCCAGGAGACAGCTGCCTTGGAACCTGCCACTGAGAGCACATTAGAGAACCCACAACCCCAAAATAGAAGACCACAATGGCACCCCAACAGTAAGACTGTCTCCTCTGTCCCACCTCCTCAGGTGGGAAGGAGGTAGGGGTTCCTATCTACCTGACCCAGCCACACCCTAAGGTCTTCTGGGAGGGTAAGGGCTGGAGTGAAAGCAGAAAATGCTGCCACAGACTGAATGTGTCTGTCCCCCACACCAATTCATATATTGAAATCTAATCCTTGAGAACTAAAAGTAAAATTATAAGTCCCCCTTACCAACCAAACTGACCCCCTTTTGGCCAACAACTTTGGGATCCCAGAGAAACCTTAACCAGCCAGGTCAGACATGCCTCATTATATTCCTCCCATTTGCAATGTAGACACAAGTGACCAGCATTAATGTTAAAAAGAGATCATAACACTGACAGAATGAACTCTTTGTAGCAATAAGATACCAAGTTATAAATAGGACTTAAGGCCATGCCAGGCAAGGGTTAAGTCACACATCCCTACAATTAAAGAATAAATGATGTTCTAACTACCACAAGGTTTTTCTTTTTCTCTAGCAGCTAAACAAGCTCTGGCCTAAATAAGCAATGTTAAAACAAGCACAGCTCATCCACTGCCAGGTGACAACTAACTGATCCCATGTTCTACAAGCCGTAACTATTGCTTTGATTGGAAAAGGGGCTGATTTCAGTAACTTTTTTCTGTTAAGAGACCACCAACCTTGATCTGGTTCTGGCCAGTTTTACAAAGGTTGCACACTTAAGTACCTTTGTGTCTCTCCTTCACCTTTTGACATATATGGCCTGAACTGCAATGCATTTAAATGTTAAGTCTTCACCCCAGAGTGAACACGGGATGCATGTAACATGCATGTTTGCTTATCACAACTCCCTTTCATGAATATCCATAGCTGCTCCTATGTCCTGAGGAATGTGCATACTTGGCCAAACTATTCAGCATAAATTCCTGTCTTACCCCTCCCTCCCTCCCTCCTTCCCTTGAAGTGCCTGCTTTTGGGGATCTGCTGGAGGCTACACATCCCATCCTGAGGATGGCCAGCCTGCAGGTGTAATCTTTTACAAGAAATAACGTCTCCTTTCCAAATGTATAGATCTTATGATTTTGAAATTGACACCCCCAATGTGATGGTAGTAGGAGGTAGGGTGTTTGAGAGGTGATTGAGTCATGAGGGTAAAACCCTCATGAATGACATTAGTACGTTATAAAGAAACTCCAGAGAGCTCTCTTGTCCCTTCTACCATGTGAGGAAGGTGCCTTCTATGAACCAGAAAGTGAGCCCTTACCAGACACAGAATCTGCTGGTGTCTTGATCTCAGACTTCCCAGCCCCAAGAACTGTGAGAAATAAATTTGTTTATAAGCCACTCACCGAATGGCATTTTCTTATAGCAGCCTGAATGAACTAAGCTAGGTGCCTTCTCCCCACTCAGAATACCCCAACTCATATGCCCTGTCTAATCTAGGAGCAGGTCAGAGGTTCATGACCCAGTGAGTAATTGAGTGATTTAAAAAATAACTCTATTTTGTTTTTTTTCAATAAGTAATATAATAACAACATGGTTCAATAGTCAAAAGTAACTAATGATTGCAGGTGCAGAGTCTATCTCCATCACCTGTGTCCCAGTCAAATAGGGGCTCACCAAAGGAAAACAAGCATGTTTAGATCCTTGTGCAGCCTTTTAAAGATATTCTGATCGTGCCACTGCACTCCAGCCTGGGCGACAGAGCAAGACTCTGTCTCAAAAAAAAAAAAAAAAAAGAAAAGAAAAAGATATTCTGGGCACGTACAAGCAACAATCACTATTAACCATTTTAATTTTTCATTTAAAAATATAGGAAACGACCACAATATCATACTACTTCCCACCTAGCAGAATGGATAAAATAAGAAAGACTGACTCTGCCAAACATTGACTTGAATGTGGTAATGGAAATTCCCATATATTACTGGTCAAGAGTGTAAAATGTCCTTATAGAACGAGTTTGGAAGTATTCTCTCCACTTCAGTTTTCTGAAAGTTTGAGAAAAATTAGCACTAGTTCTTTAAATGTTTGGTAGAATTTAGCAGAAATTCTACCAAATATTTAAAGTAAATCGATCAGATCCTGGGCTTTTCTTTGATGGGAGAGTCTTTATTACTGCTTCAATCTCATTACTTGTTATTGTTCTCTTCAAGTTTTCTATTTCTTCATGATTCAATTTTGGTAAATTGTATGTGTCCAGAAACCCATCAATTTCTTCTAGATTTTCCAATTTGTTGGCATATAGTTACGTGATCCTTTATATTTCTGTGGTATCAATTGTAATGTCTCCTTTTTCATTTCTGGTTTTATTTATTTGAGTCCTCTCCCTTTTTCTTAGTCTAGCTAAATGTTTGTCAATTTATCTTTTAAAAAACACTATTTGGTTAATTTTTGTATTTTAAAACATCTCTTTCATTTATTTATCTTCTGATCTTTATTAGTTCTTTCCTTCTACTAATTTTGGGTTTTGTGTGTTCTTGTTTTTCTATTTCCATGAGGTATGAAGTTATGTTATTTATTTAAGATCTTTCTACTTTTTTGATGTAGGCATTTATTGGGATAAACTGCTCTTTTAGAGCTATTTTTGCTGTGTCCCATAGGTTTTGGTATGTTCTGTTTTCATTTTCATTTGTCTCAAGAATTTTTAAATTTCCTTTTTAAGTTTTTCATTAACCTATTTGTTGTTCAGGAGCATGATGTTTAATTTCCACATATTTGTATAGTTGCTAATGTTTTTTCTGTTATAAATTTCTAGTTTTATTCCATTGTGGTCAGAAAAGACACTTGACATTATTTCCACTTTTAAAAGTTCGTTAAAACTTATTTAGACCTCACACATGGTCTGTCCTAGAGTATATTCCAAGTGCTGTTGAGAAGAATGTATATTCTGCAGCTGTTGGATGGAATGCTCTGTAAATAAGATCTAGATTGCAGTTTAACTCCAATGTTTCTTTGTTGATTTTCTGTCTGGATGTTCTGTCTATTGCTGAAAGTAGGGTGCTGAAATCCCTTACTATTACTTATCGTACTATAGTCTACCTATCCCTTTAGGTCTATTCATACTTGTTTTATATATTTTGGTGCTCCAATGTTGGGTGCGTATACATATACACCCACCCGCCACCCTCCGATAGGCCCCCGTATGTATTGTTGCCCTCTATGTGTCCATGCATTCTCATCATTTAGCTCCCACTTACACGTGAGAACATGTAATATTTGGTTTTCTGTTCCTGCATTAGTTTGCTAAGGACAATGGCCCCCAGCTCCATCCATGTCCCTGCAAAGGACATGATTTCATTCTTTTCTATGGCCATGTAGTATTTCATGGTGTATATGTACTACATTTTCTTTATCCAGTCTATCGGTGATGGGCATCTGGGTTGATTCTATGTCTTTGCTATTGTGAATAATGCTGTAGTGAACATATACGTGCATGTGTCTTTATAATAGAAAGATTTATATTCCTTTGGGTATGTATCCAGTAAAGGGATTGCTGGGTTGGATGGCATTTCTGTCTTTAGGTCCAGAATGGTTGAACTAATTTAGTCCAGAATGGTTGAACTAATTTACACTCCTACCAGCATACTACTGCATTTTTTTTATGTGTTATCTGGTTGTTTTGAGGATCTTTTTTTCTTCTTTTCTTCAGTTACTCTTCCTTTGTGTTCATGTGGTCTTCTTTAGTAGTATGTTTTGGTGTCATACTATTTATTTTTAGTGTATGTATTATAGGTATTTGCTTTGCGGTTACTGTGAGACTTAAGAAAAATATTTCATAACAAATTGTTTTAAACTGATAACAACTTAACTTTGAGCACAAAGAAATAAAAAAACCTCCACACTTTAACACCATTCCCCACCCCCACATTTTGAATTTCTGATTGCTTTATTTACATATTTTTACATTGTCTATTTCTTAGTTGTTACAGTTATTATTGTATTTAATAGTTTTGTTCTTTAGTCTTCACACTAAAAATAGAAGTGGTTTACATGCCACAATTAGTGTTATTCTGAGTCTGTCTATATACTTTTATGAGTGATTTTTTAATACGTTCAGATGTTTTCTTGCTGCATATTAGTATTCTTTTCTTTCAGAATTCCCTTTAGTATTTCTTATAAGACAGATCTGGTATTGATGAACTCCCTCAGCTTTTGTTCATCTGGGAAAGTCTGTATCACTCCTTCGTGTTTAAAAGATATCTTTCTGGGGTACAGTATCCTTGGCTGTCAGGTTTTTTTCTCTTTTAGCAGTTGAATATATCATCCCCACTCTCTCCTGCCCTGCAAGGATTCTGCTGAGAAATCTGTGGAAAGCTGTACTGGGGCTTTGTTGAATGTGATATGTTTCTTCTGTCTTGATGCTTTCAGTATTCTTTGTCTTTGATATTTAAAAAACAATTTGGTTTAGGGACAGGCTTTTACTATGCTGCTCAGGCTGAACTCAAACTTCTGGGCTCAGGGTATGTTTTCCCGTCAGCCTTCTAAGTAGCTGGGACTACAGGCATTCACCACCATGCCTAGCTCGTTGTCTTTGATTTTTGATAATTTGATTATTATGTGCCTTGGGTAATTCCTCTTTGGATTGAATTTGATCGGTGATCTCTGAGCTTACTGCACCTAGGTCTTATCCTCTTTCTACAGATTTGGGGAATTTTTAGCTGTTATTTTCTTGAATATGCTTTCTATGCATTTTTCTCTCTCATCCCCTTTGAGAATTTCTATTATGCAAATGTTAGTTCACTTGATGATGTCCTCTAATTTTTTTTCCCCCTCTAATTGGAAAATTTCATATCCTCTACCTTTGAGTTCATTGATTCTTTCTCCTGTTTGGTCAAGCCTGCTGCTGAAGTTTTCCAATGAGTTTTTGAGTTCCATTATTATATTCTTTATTTCTAAAATTTCTATTTGGTTTTTAAAAATTGTTTCTATTTCTTTGTCAAATCTCTCATTTTGTTCCTATATTGTTTTCCAAATCTGATTTAATATTCTACTTGTATTTTCTTATGATCCCTGAAATTTCTTGAGAGGATTACTCTGAATTCATTGTCAGACATTTAATAGTTTTTCAAATTTTCTGGTTCAATTACTGGAGCTTTGTTGGTTTCTTTTGGTGATGTCATATTTCCCCGAGTTTTCACATTCCTTGTGTCTTTACATTGGTACCTGCACATTTGAAGAGATGGCCACCTCTTCCAGCTTCTGCCCAAGTGTTATTTGGTGCAGTTAGACCTTCACTACTTTGTGTTGAAACTTAATCTACAGGCTGCTGTTTCTTCCCATTTTGGGGAGGATGTATAGTGAGTACCAAAACCAAAACATGGCATTGGAACTCACTGCCCTGTCATTGTTTCCTGGTCTGAGGAAGACTTCTAGTAAGTATCAAAACTTAACCTCAGCACCAAAACTTAAAAACAGAACTGCAGTAGTTTCCAAGTCTGGAGAAGACTTATGCACCAGAACTTAATTCTGTCCTTTAAGCTTTTCTGAGTCATGGGAAGGCTCCACATTAACACCTAGCATGTGTGGAAAATTTGTCCAGGGATTTGATCATGCCCCCTACAGTGCTATGGCACTGGCCAGTCTCCTCAGTGTGGTGTCCCCACTGATGGGAATGCAGAGAAGCTGCCAAGATTCCTGTGCCAGTCACTGCAATGGGCACCTTCATTCTTTATGTATAATTCACTCCAGTAATTTTATATTGTCTCAAGAGACATATTAAACAAGAGAAGTTCAAATTATATAATTCATTCACTAAAATATGGATTAGATAAAAGAGCACCTATAATAGTTCATATTCAATACATGTAATAAAGTATCAGCTGGCTGAGATCATTACAGTAATAATTTAGAATACATCATGTTAGCTGCTAAAAAGAGATGGTCAGATCATGCCGGTAACCATAACAAGTGATGAGAGTCTGAGATTTGGATTATACAAATTCCCAAGGGGAAAATCCCCAAACCTGCACTGTGGAACATTAGAGGAAGAATTGATGGCAGAATTAGAAGACGCGGTTTTAAGTCTCAGCTCTGCTACTTTACCTCTTGGTACCTCCTCTGCTTTCTCATCTATCCAAACGGCAGTGACTCAGACCATGCCTCCTTCAAAGGGTTATGGTTTAAGCATCAACTATGTTGGGTCAATGTGCTTTATAAACTACAAATCATTATCAAATATAGTTGTCACTAGTCAGGTATGACTTAAACTATAAGATGTATCCAACCAGGACTTTCCCCCTATTCTTGTTTTCACTAGAGCACTGTATAAATTTTGATAAGTTGAAAAGTCCTCTTCACAGTAGTAAAGTTTTCGTCCACTCTGCTAAGCCTTTATTTCCTTGTCTGTAAAAGAAAGACAGTAATAGTATTTCCCTTCTAGAGTATTGTGAGAATTAAATAAAATATCACACTTGAGGTGCTTGGCAAAATGCTTTTCATGTGGTAAGTACCCATGAAATGACATGTCTTGTTATTATTACGTTGTTCCTATTATTATGAGCAATGAGCAAGCACTCATTAATATATTATGTAAGTGCTAATTGGAACACCAGTGTTCCGCAGTTTGTGAATCTAGTTTGTACAATTCCAAAGAAGCTGCTAAAACAATTAAATGGAAGTCCATTAAACTGAGGTGGCTGTAAGATTCTAACACCCTGTATTCCTATGTAAGCAAACCAAAACTTAGATTCATTTCCTGTAAGTGGCTAATTTAAAAGAAAATAAAACTTAAGCTCAGCCAATCACAGGCAGCCAACAGGGCATTAGTTGTATCGTTCTGAATGACTCACTGGAATACTCCAAATAAGGCCATTGTGCAAACATTAAACAATCAAATAATTGCTTTGCTTCTGAATTCACCCTATAAAAACTTTCCTTTCAGCCACCTCTGGAACAACTCAAACTGCTTGTGGTTTGGTGCTGCCTGATTCATGATTCACTGTTTGCTCAAATAAACTCTTTGAAATTTTAATGTGCCTTAGTTTATCTTTTAACGGAGCTATGAAACAGCGTTTTGAAGTTAAGGGTTATATTTAAATAGCTTTTTCTGGAATTATGCATTTAGATATTTTCCTAACATGTCTCATTAAAATTTTTAAATTATATGTACTTATTTCTTTTCCTTGAAACAATTCATTTCTTATTTCATCTATCAGTTTTCTGATGGATTGGGCATAGTTTCTTGTGCCCAAGTAGGGAATGTTAATAGAACTACCACTTTCGCTGTTACAAATGGTTTCAAGGAGTAGTCAGATCATTCCTGAGTGACAGAATAACAAAATAAAGAAAAGAAAGGCCTATTGAAGGTTCACCAAGCCACAACTATTCCAAAACAAATAAAACTGGTTCGCTAGATGTCATATCATAGGCCAAAATAAATCCCACCAGGGTAGAGTTAAACAAAACAAAACAATAAAAAACAACCTCAGGGTGCTAAAGGTCTTTTGAAACATAGAGACAAGGGAATAATCCCTTAAGGAAAGGATTGATAGATTTAATTTCTTTAAGTCAAAAAATAACATAAATAAAACTAAAATGAAAACAGCAAACTAGGAAAAATATTTGTAACATATATGACAGATTTATGTCTTTATTATACAAGGAAATAAACATTGTGTGCAATGATGTATGTGAAAGGATTTTATAATAGTGATAAAAGAGACAATTCAGTTTATAAAATAGGGATAGTTTATAGAATGGCCAAAAACTATACATTTATTACAAATTAGGTTGTAAAATAATACTTTAAAAAATACTTAAAATATATATATAATCTTACAAATAAAAGACTTAGAAAATGTTCACATATAATTAAATGAAAATTGTTGTAATACAGTATGTTTAATATGATATGAATTTTAAGAGTATGTTTTGACAAAACTGCCAAAATATGATTCTAAGAGATATGATGAGCATATGAAATGTTCTTTTGTTTTTCTGTTTTCCAAAATTTCAACAATGAATATATATTCTAACCAAACCCCTAATATATGTTATTTTAAAAACATACCATAAACATATTAAAAATAAACAATGAGTGGGAAAAATGTTCCAACATACTTAACAAAAAATTAACATTTTCTTACCTTGATGCTGCCTCTTATTTTCTGAGCTAACTCTTAGTTTTATTCTGTTAATTACATAACTTGAACAGAGTTTCCACAGAACTTATCTTTAAGAATGTATATCACAGAAAAATAAATATAAATGTCCAACCTTATGGTTAAATAAAATTATGCTAATTCATAAGATAGAATGTTGTGCAACTATTAAATATGCATGTTTAAGAGAATAATGATACGATCAAAGCAAATTGCACAGCAGTCTATTCAAAATAATCCCAATTGTGTCTTTGTTCAAATATCACTTTTTCAATAAAGCTTCTCCTGATTACCGCATTTAAAATATCAACCCTCTCCCTTCTGTCCCCAAATCTCTGACCTCCTTGCTTAATCTGCACTATTTTCCATGTACTTCATACCCTCCACCATACTAAATTTTACGATGATTGTTTATTGTTTGTTTCTTCATAGAATGTTGGTAGGCACCTAATGAAAATTTGTTTTACGAATGAATGAATTTGAGTAGAGCCATAGAAAAAATTAGAAAGAAATACAAGAAATATAAGACAAATATCAATTGTAGCTGTTTTTAGATAGTCTGATTATGGGTAGTGATTATTTTCTTCTTTATTCTTCCCTAGCTGTACAAATTTTCTGCAACGAACATGAATCACTTTTATAATGAGGAAAATGTGTTTGTGCGCATGTGTGTATGTATGTATATGTTTAAAGAATGTTAAACTATGTGTCAAGGTAGATCTTTACCCCTGAATCATTCTAGGTATTCTGTGTTTTCAGAAACCTCCTGGGAAAATGATTTTACAATCTTTCTCATCATTCTGCCTGAGGGTTTAACATCTAGGAGAGTCAAATATTTATTTCTGTCTCACTTAGTTCTGCTTGCCATTGGCAAGGTTAAATGCTGCCTGCGGGTCTACTGTCAGTCACTAAGGCAAGCATTGAAGACAAGAAAAAAGGGGCAGGAGAGAGACACATTATTTTACAGTGATGGAGTAATAACAATGAAAAGGTAAGTAGGAGGGAAAGAGAAGAGGAAAGACACCACAATGACAAGTTATAAACATTTGTTTATCCTCTTTTATGTGCTAGCATCCCATGCTGGGTGCTACAGTGTGCATAAAGGAGATTGTAACACAGTTTCTGTCCTCAAGAGTTTATAATGTAGTAGGGGAGCTTACAGTCTAATATTTACTCCTTGTCTCCACCCATAACTGTAGCAGGTGTTTATTGACTTAAAGGGATCCTGCTCATTAGTAGATGCGTTACGTGGCCCCTGATGGGAATGGATGCTAGACAACTGAGTATAATAAAACTGTTTTGATACTGAAAAAAAAAAAAAAAAAACTTTGACTACTTTAAATTATCCTTCATCCCCCTTATGCATTATCTGCAGCTTTATTTTGCTGGATCTTGTCTTTCTGCCTAATTTTGATCCTTGACTAGCTAGCTCTTCATTAGGACAATCAAGACACACACTTAGAAGTTTTCAAAATAACTTTAAGACTGGCCTAGGTGAAACATAAATAGATGTGTCTGGAATAGGAAAGATAATCACATTAAAATTACAGAGGCAAGCATAAATGATCTAAAGTTTTGTTGTTTGACGTATTTGGTCTTAGGGTCTTTCTTTCTCTCCAAGAAATGGAGTATTGTTTGCAAGGCTGGTGTAAATCCTTCCTACTCTCTACCTTCTGGGAGATGAAAAAGACTAAGCTGATCATTGTCATAGGATGTTCTTGATAAGCAACCTTTGATAGTTTTCTTCGAAAGAACCCAAATTTATATTACTTTCTACCTTGAGTCATTTGCTTCTAACACTATTATTTTTTGCAGAAACATTTTCTAATTCTTTGCACCATCCTGAAATTGTGGGGCCCTATCCTAACACCAGTGTTTCAGTTGAGGTTTGAACTCTGTCAGTTCTCATGGGGTAGTTATGTCTTGGCTCCAATTTTGAATTCTACTTCCATTTTTACATCTAGATAAAATATATTTCCTTAGGCACCAGTGTTGCCACAGTTACTGCTGATTTATATGCACCTTTGAGTCACTTGTGCCTTTCTGTCCTGGGACTGCTGGGCCTCTGTGGTTTGGTAGAATGGCCATGGGAACTGAAATTTAGAGACCTGGGTTTGGGTTCCAGCCTTACCCCTTCCTGTCACTGTGGCTTCAGTAAAATTTAATTTAGGTCTCTAAGCCTACACTGGGTGTTTGTAAGCATCAACTAGGGGAGCAAATGTGAAAATGCTTTCTAAATTGGAATCAGAAATAAAAACACGGTTCTGTTTTAGTTTTTTGGGGGATGAGCTTCTTGAATCTCCTCTTGCTCCTTCCCATCAAAAGGCTCTCCTTTGCTTTTCCAGGCTACCCTGAGAGGGGTTAATAACCCCAGCACTTTGGGAGGTTGAGGCAGGCGGATCACCTGAGGTCAGGAGTTCGATTAGCCTGGCCAACATGGTGAAACCCCATCTCTACTAAAAATATGAAAATTAGCCAAGCATGGTGGTAGGCCCCTGTAATCCTAGTTACTTGGGAGTCTGAGGCAGGAGAATCGCTTGAACCTGGGAGGCGGAGGTTGCAGCAAGCTGAGATTGCACCACTGCATCGCAGCCTGGGCGACAGGGTGAGACTGTCTCAAAATAAATAAAATGAAATAAAATAAAATACTCCTCCAGCCCCTTTTCACCTAGTTCATGCCTCCTGTTAAGATGCCATCTTAACAGTCCCTGTCTCAGTAAGCTAGACCTCTTACCATGGTAGTTTCCCCTTCAAATATGCTTAGTAGTACCACGGCCCTCTCCTCCTTAGCTCTTGGAATACTTTTATGTTTCCAATGATCTATGAGATTTGATTACTGAAATTCATTGTGGCTCAAGAGGCAGACCGCCTGGATTCCACTCCTGGCTGACACTCACCAAGTATGTAACTTTGGGCACTGTAATGCATGCCTCTATGCCTCAGTCTTTACACCTGTAAGATATAGATGATAACCGTGCCTACCCCATAGAACTATTATGAGAATATCATGAGTCAGGGCATATAAACCATGTAAACTGTGCTGGGCATGTAGTGAGTACTCAGTGGCAGTCACCTGCCACTGTGTGAAGGGGACTCCTCTGCTGCATTCACCACCTGTGTGGAACCTCCATAAGGGACCATGCTTTGTCTTTGAAGTACAAGAACAAGGCCTGACTTAGAATAAGTGCTTAATAAAGATTTGTTGAATGTAATAATGAATTTATGGACTTAAATTCTAAATTTAAATCTAAACCAGTACTCTTAAAATGCTGGAATCATGATTTCATTATCCCCGTTACATTAAATCAAGTTAAAAAGCAGAAGAATTAAAGCCAGATCTTTAAAAAAATAATTCCCCTGATGTTGCATCTAAATCACTGGTAACTATTTGTAGATACCACGAACTTCCATTCATGGTACAGCCTAGTCATTTTTGGTGTCTAAAACAATAATTAATAAATATTTGCCAGAGTACAAAGAACTCTGCTAGACATTTTGGATGAGACAACAAACGACTCTCTCTCCATGCAAGATGTGGGCTGTGAAGTTAGAATGCAGTCTCAAGATAAGTCTCCTTGTGATAAGTACCAAAAGAGGAGTAGACAAGCCCTCTCTGCTGGTGGTAGATGGTGGAGAACTTTGTCATGGGTCAAGGAACATGGGGAAATTCATAATTACTCAGGTATGCTTCTCCCCCCTCCACCACGTCCAACATTTTGTTAATATATAAATAACTCTGAATGTATTTTTTCTTACCCTTCTGTCCTGTATTTGCTATTTTTCCTTCTAAAGGTTTGTTCTATAGCTTTATTGATAGAGGCAACTCAAATCATTTTCACAGTCTTAAAAATTATCTTAGTCTTAACAAAATATCTTAACAATTGTAAATGTAAAGAAAAGCTCTCGTTGAAATAGTAAATGTTTTAATTAGTTCACATAAAATATATTCTTTTGGAAAAGAAATTAGTATCTCCAAGAGATGTTTACACTCCCATGTTTATTACAGCATTGTTCACAATAGCTAAGATATGAAATCAACCTAAGCGTCCATAAATAATATTACTGTTATTCAGCTTTAAAAAGAAGGAAATCTTGCCGGGCATGGTGGCGCATGCCTGTAATCCCAGCACTTTGGGAGGCCGAGGCGGGCGGATCACGGGGTCAGGAGATGGAGACCAGCCTGGCTAACATGGTGAAACCCTGTCTCTACTAAAAAATACAAAAAATTAGCAGGGCCTGGTGGCGGGCGCCTGTAGTCCCAGCTGCTCAGGAGGCTGAGGCAGGAGAATGGCGTGAACCTGGGAGGCGGAGCTTGCAGTGAGCCTAGATCCCGCCACTGCACTCCAGCCTGGGCGATAGGGCGAGACTCTGTCTAAAAAAAAAAAAAAAAAAAAACTGCTCCCAGTTTTACACTGGGAGCAGTAGGTCCCATTATGAGCCAAGCCAATTAGGGGCTCCTAGTCAGTAGTATGTTTCACCACAGTATTTAGATGAGCAATGGCAAGCTGCAAAGCATTACTTGGTAAATGATGAAAAAAAAAGAAGGATATCTTGTCATTTGTGACATGGATGAACCTGGAGAACATTATGTTAAGTGAAATAAGTCAGGCACAGAAAGATAAATAATGCATGATTTCATTTCACTTAAGCGGAATCTTAAAATACTGCATGATTTCATTCGCTTAAGTGAAATCTTAAGTCAAAGTTGTAGGAGCAGGGAGTAGAATGGTGGTGGCCAGGAGCTAGAGGAAATGGCAAAGTATTGGATAAAGGGTACCTTTCAGTTATTCAGGATGAATAAGTTCTGGAGTCACGACATGGTGACTATAGTTAATAATACCGGATTGTATACTTAAAATTTGCTAAGAGAACAGACCTTAGAAGAAATATTCCCACCATACACACAAACAAAAGGTAACTGGGAGGCCATAGGTATGTTAATTAGCTTATTGTGACAATCATTCCACAATGTACATATATATCATAACATCACATTGTATATCTTAAATATATACAATTTTGTCAACTATGCCTTAATAAAGGTAGAAAAAATAAAATACATCCCTTTTGTTTTAAAGTAATTGGGTCTCTGTGTTAGTGAACTATGATCAGGCCATTGCACTCCAGCCTGGGCAGCAGAGTGAGACCCTGTCTCACACACACATGCAGTCATCATGCTGCCTACCCAACGGCCTTCAGCCCTGTGTCTTCCTAGTTAGTAGAGCTTATCTCCCTAGAGAGGCCCCAAATGCCAAATAGTTTGATTCCAGCCTGCCTTATAACATGGGCACAGGATTCAGGGGAGTGTGAGTAGAAGTCTGCTGAGTGGCTTCTGGGAAAGGCTTTTCTCCCTAATTACAAAATGATAATTAATAAACACATTTTTTTTTCTGCCTTGACATTGGTACTGAAGAATGTGAAGCCTAGAGCCCTAGCAGCCTTCTTGGGACTCAAACATTAAAAACCAAATACTGAACATACTATAAAAGAAAGGAGGAAAGAATCTGGGCTTCTGATGACATCTCTAACTGCTACACTCACCTTTTTGGTGTATGAGAAAATAAATGTGCTTGCTACTACCTACCCTTAATTGACTATTCTGCTACAAGCAGTCAAAACTATATGATATATCAGGGTCACTTGGCTGTCATACTGCAAGACCAAATAGTACCAACTAAGCAACTTATTTTCAAAATGGGCCTATGCGAACCAGTGAAACATTTAGAACAGGGCAATGGATTGGCCCAGGGGAGTTAGGAATTCTGGTTTCTATCATTTCAGCTCTGGCATCAACTAGTTAAGTGATTGGTATTAGATAAGTCATATAACCTCTCTGGTGTGCAGTTTCCTTACCTGTAAAATGAGAGATTTGGATTGAGAAAGCACTTAGGCCCTCCCTTTCATCTCTAACATTCTCAGACCCCATGTTTAAAGTAGCATCTCAGATAGGGTTCCCAAAGAAGCCAACTGAATCTGACATAAGCTTGAAGGAGGTTTATTAGGGAGTGCTCTTGGGATCAGCATCTGTGGAAAAGCTGGAGAAGGTACAAGATTGGCCAGAGGGAGAATATGAGCTGCAATGAAGTCTCAGTGGAGGCTTCAGGCATGGGATTGCGGAGGCTGGGATATGGGAGCAGGGAGGCTGGACCTTTGTTACTCCCACGTCCATCAGTGGAGGAGGCTGCCCCAGGAAGAGGGGTGGGGTGGCTCTCTCTCCAGCAAGACAATCCACTGAAGGGGTGGATAGCCGAGGGCTTTCTGCAGGGAGCACTCCCAGCAGCTGCAGAACGTGCTTCATTCCTGAATGGGGATCTGAGTAGTGCACCCACCATGAGTAGGAACCAAAGTTTACCTGTGTTAACAACACAAGGTTGACATCTTTCATTCCATTTTAATTGCTGAGTTTTTTTTCAGTATGGAAAATTTCAAGCCTCCACAACAGTAGAGAGAATAGTACAATGAACACTCATCTATTTCTCTCCCATCCTCAATAAAGATCCACATTCTACCATTCTAGTTTCACATATTCCCTACCTCTATATTTTTCCCCTCTGCTGGAATATTTTTAAGCAGACTCAAAATATTCTAATAATCACTTAGGGTTGATTAAATTCAACAGGCTATAGATTGTTTAGGGTGTCCACATGTGTCTCCAATCATAAAGGTGCCACTGATTAGAATATTTAAATCATAACAGATTGCTTTTCCCCCATCCTCTATGAGTTTATTTCAAGGACTTCTCATGAAGCCCTGAAGGGACACTTTCAAGCCTCGGAGTTTTCACCTTCCCTTTCTTTCACCCAGTAGTAGGAAACTACAAAGTGTGGCACTGGGTTTTACACTGGGAGCAGTAGGTCCCATTATGAGCCAAGCCAATTAGGGGCTCCTAGTGAGTAGTATGTTTCACCACAGTATTTAGATGAGCAATGGCAAGCTGCAAAGCATTACTTGGTAAATGATGATTTTTAGGTTCCCAAGGTCAGTAGATCCAGGTTTTAAAATAGTGTTTGTTTTTGCCATGCCCTCACTTTTCAAAAATTCTTCCACATAATGGCCCTGTTCAATCATTTTCATTTCCAAACATTCATGTCCACTGACGCTTCTAATAAAATGGAGAGTCTCAGCCCTATTGCCATAAAAGGGATCCCAGACAAAAAGGGATCACTAACAAACTGAAATGTTTAATTCCTTTCAAAAATCAGCTGGGAGTTGTAGAAAGACAGACACTGGGGGAAAGTTCAAATTGAATGCATCTCCCAAGCCATGTGCCCACAGGAGCTCCTCTGAGCTATCTGCTGCTTACTTGCCACTTAACATTGTTTTCTAGAGGATGCATCTTTAATTCAGTTTTGTTTTCTTCCTTATAGGAAGCCTGACTACAGAGACGGACAAAAAGGTTTTAATTCTTAAGTGATTGTTCAGAAGCATGAAAGCCTGAGGCAGTCTAGTTCATGTGTATTAATACTATGGAAGGACAGATGAGGACTAAAGATGGCAGTGCCTATCCTAAAAAAGCATATAGTTCAACTGTGAGGAAAAGCCAGGCAGGCATGGAAGTCCAATAAGAACAGTTACTTGAAAGCGCAAAAATAAATTGAGTGTAACTTATACATAGATACAACCACCTTCATGCAGTCTAAGAAATTTAGATGTTTCTCAGGCTGCTTGAAAAGTTGGTCGAACAATGAATTCAAGGTTTAAAATTCAAAGGATACAGAATATACTTGGGAACTGAAATACCAACCTTACATGGTACTTCCATGATGCTCATGAAAGAGGTTTTTATTTGGAAGTGTATGTTTCAAGGTCACAAAGTGGAATATAATTTTAATAACTCTTATAAGGCTCAGTATCAATAGGACTAGGCAAACAGTAGTGAAATTATTCTGCTTCTAAGAAATAAAGACTTGGGGCCAGGCGCGGTGGCTCATGCCTGTAATCCAGCACTTTGGGAGGCCGAGTGGGCGGATAATGAGGTCAGGGGATCAAGACCATCCCGGCTAACATGGTGAAACCCCGTCTCTACTAAAAATACAAAAAATTAGCCGGCTGTGGTGGCGGGCACCTGTAGTCTTGGCTACTCAGAGGCTGAGGCAGGAGAATGGCGTGAACCCAGGAGGCAGAGCTTGCAGTGAGCCAAGATCGCACCACTGCACTCTGCTCTGGGCAACACAGTGAGACTCCATCTCAAAAAAAAAAAAAGAAAAAAAGACTTGGAATATGACATAGAATAGTACTAAGAGAAGCAGACAAAATCCAACAGTATAAAATAAAATTATATATCACAATCAAGTGTTTCCTAGACTACATTAGAAAATCAGTTATAGAAAGTATCACAGTAATAAATACATATGATTATCTCAATAATGAAAAACTGTTGACAAAATTGAATGTACATTTATAATAAAATATCTTACCAAGGAAGGCACAGAGGTATACTTACTGAACCTGATAAAGTATATCCACAGGAAACAACACAATTAATGGTATTGTTGAGAGCTTTCCTTTTAAAGTCAGAAGTGAGACAAGATTGCCTATTATTAATTCTAGTCAACCTTGTATTAGTGGTCTTCTCCAATGCAGTTACGGCAAAAATAAATAATAAGTAAAATGTGTCAGAATTGGATAATAAAAAACTATCTTATTCCCAAATAAAATAATTTGTAGAAGAAAATCTACAGAAAAAGATTTACAAGTTGCTGGATATAAAAATCAATCTATAAAAATCAATTACATTTCTATACTCCAAACACTGAATAGTTAAGAAAATTTTAAATAGATCCCATTAATATATCATTAAAAACATAAAGATTCTAGGAATAAATTTTTAAAAATATGTGTAAAACTTCTATCAATAAAATGGCAAGGCTTTATTGAAATACAACAGAGAAGGCTTAATCACACCATATACCATGTTCATGGATTGGACATTTCAATATTTTTAAGGGCAGCATTCGCCAAATTTATATTTAGATTCAATATGATTTCATTAAAAATACCAAAGTTTTTTTTTCTGTGAAACGGACAAGCTGATTCTAATATTTATACGGACCAAGAGGAATTTAGTTTAACAGATATCACCATTTATAATAAATAATAATTGATTCAATATCTTATCAGTTTAGGGATGGTCAAATTGATCAAAGGAACAGAAAGAGAGGCAGCAATCTCTCTCTTCCTCTTCTTATAAAGCCCTATCCTTATAACCTCATAGAATTCTAATTGCCCCCTAAATGTCATGTCTTGAAACACCACCATCCTGGGACTTAAGGCCTCAACACATGAATTTTTGGAAGACACCATTCAGCCTATAGCATATGGATACTTAGTTCATGACAGTAGCTATTATGTTGCAGGGACTTTTCAATAAATGATGCTGGGATAATTGGATAACCACAGGATAAAAACCAAAAATTGGGTCTATACCTTATGCCACATATGACATCCATTCTAGTGGTTAAATGTGCAAGGTAAATTTATAAAACTCTTAGAAGACAATGTAGACTATCTTTATAACCTAGAATTAGAGTTCTTTTTTTTTTTTTAAGACACACAAAACCTACAAACCATATAGACAAAGATTAGTAAATTAAACTGCCTTAAAACTAAGAACCGCAGTTCATCAAACTTCACCATAAAGATAGTGAAAGGAAAAGCCACAAATCAAGGGATAGTATTTGCAATATACATAACTAACAAACGGAAATAGGCAATGGAAAACAGACCCTTCATAGAAGAGGAAACCCAGATAGCCAATACACACACAGAGAGTTGTGCAACCTCTTTAGTTAACTGGAGAAATATAAGCTAAAATCCATAATGATTTGTTTTGTTACCACTAAATAGGCAAAAAAAATCTGGCAATATTAAATATTGGTGAGAGAATGCACAATTTCTATATGTATATTGCTAGTGAGAGAGTGAATCTGCAGATCCCGTAAAGAAAACAATTTGGCATTATCAGTGAAGATGCCCGTACCCATGGCCCAGCAATTCCACTTCCAGCAAGACCTAGAGAAATTCTAGGGTGTACATTTGGAGAATTCTTTATAAATATGTTAACAACAGCAGTATTTAAATAGAAGAAAATGGGAAGTAACCCAAATGTCTATCAGCAATAGAACACATGGATGCAGAAGTGAACATGAATGAACTATAGCCACATGTAGCAAAATGAATGACCCTTAAGAACATAACGTCACTTGGAAAAAAATAAGCCACAAAGAATATGTCTAATACGATTCTATGTATATAAAGTTCTAAAATATGTAGAAATTTAAAGTCATATAATTTTTCAGATAGAAGCATGATAAAATTACGTATTAAGGTAGTAAGGGACGGCTACTGGAAAATTCAGGATGGGAAAGGAGATGGGGATCAAGAAGGAATTCAAGGATATTAAAACAAAGTGGTTATATTCTTTCCTTATGCTATCTATTCATTGTATCATTATTATTTATACCTCACATATATTTTAAATATTCTTTTGTATCAACTTAATAATCGGTAAGTTTTTAAAAAGAGAAATACTGACCTGCAGCAATCTTTACATTGATTAGATCTAATTTGTGGTTTTTAAGAGAATACTTTTCTATAGATATCATTTCCTGACAATATTGGAATAGAAGCAAAAAATGAATCCTCGTTATCCCAATAAACACGACAGAAAATCTTCAAAGACGCACTTCAGGCAGAGGGAGAGAGACAGAATAAAATCACCACCCGCCTACACGAAGCCAAAAGTCTCCCTTTAAAAAAGAGTCTTCGAGACACACATCCCCCAGCCGACATCGCTTTCAATTCCAGTGATAAGGCTGTAAATTCCCTTCCCGGGCCTGGAGTTTAGTGTAAACACTCCAAGAGCCTGCAGGACCACAGAGAGAGAGAAATGGCTTGGCTCTGGCTGTTTTTCCTCTTGTGGGAATGCTCACTATCAACTGTTGAATCACAAAACCCAAACTCCGGGCATCTACCAAGGGCGGTGCGTCCCTGGCGTTTGGGAAGAGGGAGAGGGAGTGGGGGGAGGGGCATAAGGGGGGGAAGGGGAATGGGAAGCGGTGGGTGGAGGGCAGGAGAGGGCCGACAGCGCTGGGGTCCCGGGCAGTGGGGAGACTGCGCCTCAGGCCCTGGGATCTCGCTGCAGCGGCTAGGTTCTAGCTCCACAGAACTGCCCACACCCCGCGCCGAGACCTTTCCAGCTTGCAGACTGCACATCATTTTAGGAGCTGGAACTGACCACGCGCACCTTTCTGCTCCGGGTCTAGCTGGCCTCGGGGAATGGAAACATGGATAATAGTTCAGAAGTGCCACTTGGGGAATGAAGCAAAAAAAAAAAGTCACGCTGGGCACAAGGTTAATAGATCCTTATTTCCATGTTCATGTGGGAGATTAAAGCACATCTTGCAATTAATTTGGTTGCCCCGTGATCCATTACCGAGAATGCACACAGAGCAAAGCCAACTATGTGCAGCTCCGGGGAGAGCGTGCGTCTCCGCCGGCAGAGCCTGCCTGAAACGTCTTCACAGATAGCAGTTGCCAACAACAGCTCAGCCTGTCGGCTGTAGCACTTAAAGCTGATGGATATATATTATTTTTGTTTGGAAAAAAAAAATCCATTCTACTGTTAATGACTCCTGGAGTATTAGCTCAACTATTTTATGTTAAAATAAAGGATGATTTAGAGAAGTTTCCCATGGCCCCTCAGTAACTTATGTCAGTATATTTTTAAAAATCAACTTTACTGAAGTACGATTTACATACAATAAAATGCAGTCATTTTAAGTGTACGGGTTGATGAGTTTGGTTTGTGCAACTAAGTACGATTAAGATGTAGAACATTTCCAACAGCCAGAAGTTCCTGTGCTTCTTTTCTGTCCACCGTTCTCATCCCCTGCACTCCTGGCCCCAGACAATCACTGATCTGCTTTCTGTCACTATACAGAACGTTTTGCTGTTTCTAGAATTTCAAATAAATGGAGTCAGCTAATATATTTTAAATTCAGGGTCTCCCCCATTCTGAGAAACTTCTATTTTCTGAGATGTTTTCTCTTGATTCTCATTGCTCAAAAGTGCAAGACTTCATTTTATTTCCCCTTACCCAATCTAAATTTAAACTTAAGAAGCAGAAAAGTGGAAGATTTCTAAATTGAAGGGAAAATACATGCAACTCACACAGAACTTTATTAAAAAATGCTTTCATTTTACCTGTTTCATGTGAATTAACTGGACAAGTTTCCCAACCTCATGACACGCAAGTGTCAGCTTCTGCGGGAATATGACAAAATCCATTTACAATAGCCACAAATAGAATAACCAAGAAAACTCTGACAAGCCAGCCAATTATAAAATAGCTAAAAAAAAAAAAAAAATAAGATAGAAAATAAAAATAAAAATAAAGCTGTCTATCAGAATTACCTATGGAACTTTTTTCTGTGTCCAGTCACTGACTGGGGCCACGGAATAAGGTGGTAACTCTCTTCACATTTCTGAAAAGCCTCTGAGAGGTCAGGGAGCTTTGGGTGATGTAATGATATTCCACTGATTGACACCTGTGCCCAGTTCCAGTAGAGCAGAAAGCTCTTCATGGTGAGCAACTCCGAGGTTCCTACTGTTCACAATCTTCCTAGGCACAAGGCTTCTTAGGAACTCAAGAATAGACTTTTCCCCAGGCACAATTTTAACTTATTCCCTACATCTTCTAGGCCATCACCTTTAGAGAGTTTTCAAGAGGCTGCAAGTCACAGGATTATAGAGCTTCCATCTACCACGGCGGAAAATGAGAATACAGACTGTTTTCCTGCCTTCTATTTTTGTTACTCAACATATCTATTTTAATGGCAATTAAACTCTGGTACCCTCCCTTATCTCTGTTGGCTAATGTATTTAATTCCACCACTCCCATAGGAAATAATCCCAAATCTACAGCCTGTACTATATTAAAGACTCATGGATGCTTAATCAGAGCAAACAGAGGATTTGGTTTGTATAAACTGCAAAAGCTTGTGTCTTTTATGTCCAAAGAGCAGGACTGAAAGAAGAAAATGACAATAAATCATTTCAAGAAACAGCCTAAAGTAAATGTTGTATGTTTATTTAAAACTTCATACAATCATTTGTCTAGAGCTACAGCCCAGTTTCAGAAAGTGACTTGCCATAATGAGATTCAGAGGCAAGCAGCATTCAAGAGCCAAAAAGACATATTACCTCCTTCCCAAACTGGCTTATGGAGAAAATAATAAGCTCTTAAATAGAAAGAACCACAGCATCCAAGAGAGTGATGCTACACTAACATAAACCTTTGATAATTTTAAAATAATTCTTAGTTAAGGGATTGGGATACACAAAATTAACACAGTTTTAAAGAGAGTGGAAGGAGGCAACTTCTTTTTTGTCTGAGTTGAAGTGAAAAAAATCCAAGTTGATATCATCCTTAAGTTTGCTTCCAATAAAAAGAAACAAGAAGAATAGCGGTATGAGTCAGAGGTGGGATGGAGATTTGGTTGTTTGTTAGGTATTTATTAAGTAAGAGGACGCGTTGTGCAGGGATTTAGGCTCTGGCTTCAGGGTGCCTCAGTTTGAATCTTGACTTTACCACTTCTCAGCTGAATACCTTGGGCACGCACCTTTCTTTTTCTCAGTCTCTTCATCTTTCAAATTGGATGATGATAAAAACACCAGCCTCAGATAATTGTTGTAAGGATTAAACATATATGGAGCGCTTAAATATAGTGCCTGGCATCTAGTGAGTAAGTGTTGGGTTTTTGGAGAGATCTTCCATGTGTTTTAAATATAGCGTGAGGGAAACTTTGGCAGTGATTTCACTGGAAAGTGGAGATGGGTAGAGGTTGACAAAAAGTTACTTGCTCTGTGACTCAAAGACTAGATTTTTTGGAAAGAGTGAGCAAAATTATTCTCAAATTATTTTTGAGGTAAAGCGCAAATATAATTCTGTTCCTACATTGCCTCAAAACCAAGATATGTAAAGCCAGAGTCAATCCTTGTTTCATAGGTTTGCACTGTCTTTTAAAGTATGCATTGTTCTCTCTTTTATTGAGAACAGCGCGGAATCAGCTGGCCATTATGTGCTTTCTCAGTGCTCTATGGGCTTTCATAACTGGGTACACAGGATCACATAAATCCTGACTTCTCTAAGAGACAGTGCTGCCAACAAGTGCAACAAGACTGACAAGTGCAAAGTCTGGCCGACAGCAATATCCTAAAATCTGGATCAATCTGTTTGTAATATCCTGCTGGCAGCTAATGTGGTGGTAGATTTTCTATTCTTTCTCATTGATTTGTTTGATTGGGAAGAAGGGAGGGGGAACCATGATGAACTTTCAACTCTATAATAACCAAATAGAGAAGGTGGTAGGTAGCGGGGAGTTAATTTTATTATGTAGATGCTGATGTATAGTAATGCTTTCTGTCCTCACAGCTTCAAAGAGATACAAAAAATTTCTAAGGACCATAGAAATAGAACACAGTTTATTTGCAGTTATATGAACTGATCCTGGGGAAGAAAATGGATATGAAGAATGTATAATGCAAACTTACCAAAAAAAAACTTAAAATTTTGCAGTTTGTAAGGGTGTTAATAAAAATTTCAACATAACCATAAGGAAAAGTGCTATATTTCATCAGTTTTACTGCCATCAAACACAGCTCTTCTAAATCAGAAAAAGTGAAGCTATTGTAATGCTAGGCTGCTGGCACTTACAGCTATGGATTTTCTTTTAATTTCCCCAAGAAAAGTCATAGCATATATGTGTGTGACTGTGCGTTGCTTGTCCAGATAAATAAGGACTATCCTGGTTTAAAAAAATCAATTATGTAATTCAGTTGAGATTAGTGTGCCATGAATGATGAAACCGATTTAATCCAGCACTTTCAAATCCCGTTTTTGAGACACACTGAAAGAGTAAGATAATGTACTTGGGGTCTTGATTTTTCCTTTCCCATTTAGTCTGCTTGAACATAAAAGTGAGAGTGTCTTATAAAATCCAGTCAATATTTATATTTGTATGAAAAGCATTGAAGAAGCAAAGTTGTCAAGCCTCTACCTTTCTGACATTTATAATCCAGATGGGGAGATAAGATATAAACATATGGAACATTTTACGACAAAAGACAATATAACTAGCTTTTCAAAAAAACTTTCAAAGAGATTTCACTGTCTGTATATGATTAATTCTTCATAAAATTCCCTGTAGAAATTATATTGCTGGAGAATTTCAGAGGAGAAATTTACTTCCATTGGAGAGAACTGGTGGGAGAGAGAAGGTAGAAGGCTTGAGGGAGGAATGGGGATGCCAGAAAAGGGGGAGGTAAGAACCTGGGGCGTGCTCAGGAGCCTGCATTCATCCACCTAAGAAATACTGAGCTTTTACTACATGCCAGGCACTGTGCTCATGTATGAGTTGCAGGGGATACAAACAGGTTTAGTCCTTGCCTTCCTAGAACTTACAAAAATTTTTAAAAATATTTTTGTGATCGGACCCATTCGAACTTCTACTTTACATGTGCCAAATAGAAGGATACCTGCTGCTATTTACAATAGCAAAGAGTTGGAACCAACCCAAACGTCCATCAGTGATAGACTGGATAAAGAAAATGTGGCACATATACACCATGGAATACTATGCAGCCATAAAAAAAGAATGACTTCATGTCCTTTGCAGGGACATGGATGAAGCTAGAAACCATCATTCTCAGCAAACTAACACAAGAACAGAGAACCAAACACTGTATGTTCTCACTCATAAGTGGGAGTTGAACAGTGACAACACATGAACACAGGGAGGGGAACATCACACACCAGGGCCTGTCGGGGGGTTGGGGGCAAGGGGAGGTATAGCATTAGGAGAAATACCTAATGTAGATGATGGGTTGCTGGGTACAGCAAACCACTATGGGACATGTATACCTATGTAACAAAACTGCACATTCTGCACATGTACCCCAGAACTTAAAGTAAAATAATAATAATAATAAAAAAAGAAGGACATCTGCGATTCACTTGCCTTCTCCCTCCTTCATAATCCCTGTCCTCACTCAGGAATGCAGGTCCTTATGGACTCCCTAATCATCTCCCTATTTTAAAAAAATATTTTTATGAACACTTGGATACGTTCACATAGAAGCCTGAAGAGACTGAAGGGCTGCTTTCAGGAAATGTATTTGAAAGGGACATAGTTAATGGTGTAACTCCAGGTGCCAGCAAGATGGCTCAGGAGGCAATTTTAGCGTGGGGAGAAGGGGGACAGTACAGAGAACCTTGACACCCCAATCCCCATACAAAATCACATCTCCAGGCTAAAATACCTAGAATACTGATTTATCAAAGAGCTAATGTTTATTGAAAATAGCTTGAGTTTTTTCAACATGTCAGCTAAGGTGTCCGTCTCAAAGTATTTCTCAAAAGTCACTTAAGTAAAAAAAATAATAATAAAAACTAATGATTTTAACAATAAAGTAAGAACCAAACTCTTTGGAGATTTACCCTAGGCATATACCTTGTGGACCTTTTCATTGTTTTATTATTTGTGTTTCTTTGAACATTTTGAAGTACTATCCTTTTATTTGGGGAAACTTTTCACATGAAAAATATCAGTGGAAAATAACTTTAAATATTTTCCAAAAACAAGGGCAGTGCTGGAGTTATGTTTGCTAGAGACTCAGAAGAGGAGGGCCAGGAAGGTCATAGAATCTCAACGTGCAGCAGAGCGTGGTGAGCAACGCACGGCCTGGAGTTCAATTGCCCTAGATTGTATTTCGGTCTCGCCACTGAATAACTTGAATCACTTTGGGAAAGTTCTTTAACTTCTCTCGGCCTCAGCTTTCTCATTTGAAAAATGTGGATAATCCATCTCATTAGATTGGTATAAGATTTTGATGAACAAATTTATATCAAATTCTGAGCATAATTGAAGGGCTTTATAATTATTAGCTAGGATTCATTTATCTACTATGTGCCAGTTATTGTTTTAGGTACTGGGGATATTGCTGTGAGCAAAAGTTTTTTCTCTCATGAAGACTGTGTTCTACAGGGAGTTCACAGACAATAAATGCATAAATATATAATATATAATATGTAAAATGTCAGGAGTGATAAGTGCTATGAAGAAAACTGAAGCAGAAGAAGGAGAGAGAGAATGCCTGTTGGGAAGAGGAATTACGGCAGATAGGAAGTTAGAGTAGGTCTTTCTGACATTTAGGCAGGGACCTGACTAAGAGGATGGAGGGAGCCATATGCACATCTGGAAGAAAACAAAGAGAGGCTGAAGTCACTGTTACAAGATTTTGCTTTCTTTTTGCCAGATCCGCTTTTGAGCTGTTCTGTGGCTTTTGGCATGTCTGTGGACACTTTTACATGTTTCCTTGGAATTACTGGGAGTGCTGAAGAGACAGAATCTGGGATGAGCTTTCAGGAATGAGCCCCAAAGAAACACCACAGCGCTACAGCCTGTGCTAGGAGGAGGAAGCAACCATGGGAACTAGGAGGCTTCCGCCACAGTTGCTGGCTCTAGAACCATCCATGTCTGTAGAAATCTGCACCAGCAAAACGACTGTGCTGCTTCACATGCCTTGCTAATGCTGGGATACACCTCTCCATGACAGTAATCTTCCCCAGACCCTGAACCGGGAAACCTCTTGGCCATTTGGAATCTCAGTTAGCCTGAGTAAAAACAGGTGCTAGTAATAGCTTCCAAGAAAATTCGTTACCTAGCTGAATCCCAAATATGTTAAAACTAGTGTCAGTATCCAGCTTTGGGCCAAATATAAGCAATTTTTAAGCAAGAGGGTAAAGTTTCTCTTAGCCAGAGCATGATTCAATCCAGCTACCATTTATTGTGTTTTTCTTATGCACCACTATGACTGCTGTAGAAGCTGGGACTTAGGGGCACTTCACTAAAAGAGACCTTCCAAACACTCCGCGTGGTTAGTGGAAAGTATTTGATGCTTCGGGCAGGGATATCTGAGTATCAGGAAAAAGGTATAATTATTTTATACATGCTGCTCCCGCCCATTAGTGTCTATGACCTAGTTGACACCCTGCAATCTGTCCAGATTAATAGTTCCTCCTTCTGGGAAGAAATGAACCGGGAGATGGGAAGAGAAGAAAGGCACGCAAGGCGTTGCAGAGTAGAGGAAGAGGGCTCTCTGTCCTGCTGCAACTGCAGTGTGGCAAGCCCTGGTTATGAGGCATCTATTGCATATGCCACAGCCCTCATGGAGTTATCCAAGTCCCTCAAAAGCCAAACTTGTGCAAGATGAGAGATGAGTCATTGTCACATTGCATGCCAGGGCCTACGAGTGCGCCATAGCTTCCCACCTGCTGTTTTATCTTTACCCACAATGGTATTCCCGGACTCCCCACCTGACAGGTGAGTTTCGAGGCTGCTCAGAATGTTTCCTCTTTCTGGGGCCCTACCCTGACCTCCCCAAGTCAGGGGGCCCCCCTGAACCACCTGCTTTCCCAGTTGGGCTTCTGAGGACTTAGGTCACATTTCTCTTAGAATGATCTTTCTGATCATTCCTGTAATTACTAATAATTGCACCTGTAATTACTAGTCCACATGCCTGCCTTCCCAACTGGATTTGGAGGTCCCAGAAGGGGGTGCCTATTCTAGAGTGAGGAGTCTCTGGTGTCAGGTGACTCACTTTATAATTTTCAGTCTTCACTTCAGTCTCTGAGGTAGGCCTTATAGCTACCAGCTTGTAGTGCTAAGATTCACCCCCAAGTCCACTCGGCTCCACCAGGAGCCTTATATCATGACACTATGCTTATAGTGTCTTAACACTTTGGAATATTCTGTATTAATTCTTTAACCCAAAGGAATGAATGAGGAATTTGATCAGCTAGTAGGGCAAAACATTGCAGGAAGTTTTCCAAGTCCCACCGTCAAGTTGTTCGCATAGTTGGGCAGGGGATAGGATGGGCTGAGGTATTAGAATAAAGGGCCATGCAAGGAGCTCAGGACCTCTAGGGTGACCTGGGGCTGTGGTACTTAAACACAGAGTGATTCTGGAAGCATCCCCTTCAGTGACTACATGTCTTTGTCACCCTGATGGAAGAGGTTCGGGCCCAGATAAATTAAATCTGTCCTATTTTGAAATCCACCTGTGGTAATTTCCCCTTTCCCTGACATGATTTGTGCTTAGTGATAGCTCCTTTCTATACAGATTACCTCTGCTGTTAAGCTTTCCCACAGGATGGAAGTTTGAGGCTTAATAAAAGCACACGGTGACATTTTCAGATTTGTAAACATAGTTTTTCTTGACCACTTTATCAAGCGTCATAATTAGGGCTTTGAGTTTTCTTTGATGGTTTTTACACATAGTGTAATGGAAAAAAAAAAAACCCACACAATAAGAGGTCCTGCTGCCAGGTGTTTTAACAGCTCTAAAATTATAAAGCCAAGAGTTCATTCTCATATCTTTAAAAATGACCAGGTCCTCGTGGGCCTCTATTAATGTTTTCTCCATTCTATTAATAGACTTCCTTTGCTAGTGCCTTGCAATGTATAACGCATGGCATGTTTTATGGAAACAGTACCAGCCTCTGTTTTGGAAGTTTCTTTTTCTTTCTTTCAGACTTGACATTACATGTTTGATCAGAAGTAATCACAATTTATACTTTTTTTGTGGTACAAGCTACTTGTTTTAGTTTCTCAAAGTGGGGAATGTCACTCCAGAGAAAGGTCTATTTGAGAGTTAAAATCCTTTGAAACACAGAACATATTTGATTCTTGAAAATGGTTCCAAAGTCTGTTTGGTTTCCCTCTTCAAAGTGGTCAAATGCAAGCTGAAAAGTGTTTCAAATGAAAATCCCTCTGCTATCTGACATCTCCCTTGCTTGATAAACACAGGCAAGAACTGAAAACTACTGGCTCAGCACTGCAGTGTTGCTGACAACCATTCAGTCCATGCCAATTTCCACGGCATTAGTTAATTCAATTAGTTAATTTTTTTAAAAAGTCATTACATAGCTAAAATACATATACATAGCTAAAATTTCCAATGGTGCGAGAGGGTCTACAAGGAAATGCAAATTATTCTCTATACCAGACGTCGGTTCTCCAATTTTCCTAGTTTCTTAAGCATTCTGAAAATATTCCATGCATACAATAAACATTTTATTATACACAGCCTACTCTATATGCAGTCTCTACACAATATATCTTGACAATGGTATATTAGCACACATAACTTTACAGAAATATTTTTAAAGGATTTTAGAATTCGATAACACTTAATGAGTCCCCTTCTGATGGGCATAGAGATCATTTCCAGTCTTCTGCTATTATAAACAGTGATTCAATAAAGCCTCGATTTACAGCGAGGGCAGACCTCTGGTAGCATGGGGGTGGAAGCACTAATATAGCAGAGAAGCAGCTGCTTTTAACAGCTCATGGCAAGAGAAAGCCCTCGAAGAGTCAAGTATGGTTTCCTGGGCACACTTTTGTTTCGAGGCTGTGTAGCTGCCACACTAACATGATTTTAAAACAATACAATACAATAATTTGACCCCTTTTGACCTCAAAGGTGTATGGCAGTGATTCCTGAAGTCAGGACATACCATTTTGGAACAGATTTTTAGTGAAAATGGTGACCTTTGCATATTCTTTATTTCTGTCATCTGTTTTCTTTAGTCTATTTGAGTATTTGATATGCAAAATCAGATTGTCTCTACTAATTACCCAGGACAATTTTCCTGTGTTGTTTAGTTCATTTTAAAGGGAAAATAAATTGTTGGCTATTTCAGCATTTTAAAGTTCAAACTTCAGTGAAATATTCTTGCCCAAAATATTGAATCTGAATCTAAACAAGCCCTCTAAATCTAATAACCAAATTAGAGAAAATATGAGACAGAGAGAGAGAAATTAACCTATATCATGAAGAAACAAACGGCCACATCAGAACATAAGGGGTTCTACGGGACAAACAATTCAATTTTTCTATAAATACAAACCACAAAAAAGGAGCAGGAACTGAGCTTTGTTCTAGAATAAGAGAGGCTTACAAGAAGTAATAGCCAAAAACAAATTGGGTTTGGATTCAAACTATCTGTAAATGAATAACACCATCTGTGAGACAATTGGGGAAATTTGAATATGGCCTGGGTGATATTAGGAAATTATTTTTAGTTTTGTTAGGCAAGAAAATGACTTGATGAATATGTTTTTAAAAAGTCCTTAAACAGAGATGCATACTTAAATATTTATCAGTGAAATGATATGACACCTGGGATTTGTTTTAGAATATTCCAGAAGAAAATTGGAGGCAATAAATGAAACATAATTAGCAAATTCTTGATAGTTGCTGAAGTTAAGTGATAGGTAAATGGGATTCATTATATAATTCTTTTGATTTGGGGGTGCCGTGTTGGTTTTCTAGAAATTTCATAACAAAGTCCCATAGATTGGGTTTCCTCTGGGCATGTCTGTGTCCTAATCTCCCCCTTTAAATATAGCTAATACTAATCATATTGGATTAGGGCCTACCCCAGTGGCCTCATTTAACCCTAATTACCTCCTTAAATCAAATCTCCAAATACAGTCACATTCTGAGGTTCTAGGGGTTAGGACTTCAACATGTGAATTGTGGGAGGTTACGATTGAGCCCGTAACAGGTACCAATGAACTTTTCATAACAAACAAGTTTTATAAGTAAAAGCAGTGTTAACTTGTGTAGCAGACAGTTTATCATGGGCAGCTTGTTTGCTAATACACACAACAATGTCAGGTGATCAGAGATCTCATGATCTCTTCTTCCCTGCTCTCCTCCCAGACGGAATAAAAAAGCCACTGATCACAACTGAAACACGCTGATTTATTTGGTTCAGTTATTTGATAAGTACACAGACCTCAAACCCTAAAAACTCACTGTAGGAGGATTATGTATTTCATGATGTGAAAAGATCACTCCAACCTTGGAAAGCACTTACATCTAAGAGGAGAGCAGCTAAGCTGTCCCCACTGAGACTGGGTATGTAGGGGTATGGGGCCAACTGGCTAAAGCACATTGGTTATACCTGTTTAGCACCTGTTTCTCTTAAGTAAACTTTAATAGACTCCTTTAACCACACCACCCACTCTCGTTTTTCCTCCCAATGTTTTTTCCCCTCCCCGTCTTACAAAGTAAACCAAGGACTCTTTGGATAAATTTTATACTGAGAATGAGGTCACACCTCTAGGTGTCAGTCTTTCAGAAACACAGAAAGGCAGTTTTCTTGGTATTCTCACAATTTGCTGGTGAATTTTCTTTTCGAGAAATTATTTTGACAATGTTTCAAGAACCATAATCCAGTAGTCCCATTTCGAAAATACATTCTTACCCAAAATATGGAGAAAAATTAAACGTACACAGTTGTTCATCACAGTAGTACTTATATTACCTGAAAATTGGAAGCAATAGATATATGTTTAATGTTAAAATAGTTTAACTATAGCACATCTAATTGTTAGAAAATTCTATGACCCTTAAGGGAGAATCGTATTAAGAAAAGTCCATGAAATATTTATTTAAATAAATATTTTAAATTCTGGGAAAGAGGGAAAGGATAAACAAAGTCAATACAGACAAATCTGTACAAAATTTTCGCGACACACAAAGAATTAACTTTCTTAATTTACAGCAAACTCTTACAAATCAACAATAACAGTAAAACGCCAGTAACTCAACAAAGCAAGAAATCAGGAAGAGCAATTTACAGAAAATGAAATATAAATAGCCAACCATATGAAACAATGTCAAATGCACTCAACTAAAAATTGAAGAAATCCCTATTGCAATTACAATGAGATATTCTCTCTCACCCACCTGGTGGCAAAGTTCTAATGACGGAGGAAATGGTTTGAAGAAAGAGGAACCGTTGGTAGAAGCCTAAATGGGTGTGACCCTTTATGAAGCACAGTTTGACAATATCTACCAGTTTTTAAATGCACATTCCCTTTGAGTTTCCACTGCTAGTAATTCCAGAGAAATCTCTTTATGGTGCATAATGATATGTGTGTGTGCATTATTACCACAGCATTTTTATGTAAATAGCAATCACTGCGGTATGGTTGGAAAAATTATGCCATGTCTATATAGTGGAATACTATGCAGCTGTTAATGGAAATGATATAGCTTTGTGTTTACTGGCATAAATTCTGTGGGGTAGTAAGTATATATTTATAACATAAACATATATATAAATATAAATATATATATATTTATGTGTTCATCTATCCCTGCAAATGCTCAGCAGTATGTGAAAAGATGCACGCTGGGCTGCAGGCATTGGCTGTCTGGGAAATGAAATGTGGTGGAGGAGAGTCAGATGGAGATAACCTTTTCCTTTCTATAATTTTATACCCTGATAGATTCAGGCAAGTATGTAGCACTTTTATAATACAAAAACTCAAAGTGACAGTTAAAAAAAATTTTTTAGAGGATCATGGGAAATACTCAGAATGCTAAGTGATAAACAGGAGACAATCCTGAATTTGCAATGTATTAATAGTAAAAATTCATATGACAATTAAAAGGAATAGAACACTCCCGAATTATAATAGCTTATGATCTGGTGATTGAATTATTGGGAAGGTTTTTTTCTCTATTACCTAAATTTTTGGCAACCTGTTTTCATGACTTTCACTATTTCAAAATAATTGAAACAAAATAAAGCACACAAATTTTCTCGATTGACTTTAATTTTAAAAACTCACATGTGCACCTAGCAATGGGTCAGTGAAGAGCAGATCAGAGTGAGAGGAAGCCCACAGGTAACCAAAAAAACAAACCCTGCATCCAGAACCATCCTGAAATCAAGAAAAGGTTCTCAGAGGATTCTTGCATCCAGGCCATCCAGACTCACTGAGTGGTCTCAATTGAACATCCAAAGAAACCATCGCTTTATCTTGAGAATTCTGAAAATTATCTAACTTCTCCTTGTCTCAAATCCATGGTGTCCTCAGCAATTTCTCAGGTTAGCCCCATAAACCATAGCCCCATTTATTTCCCATAGTCCTATTCTTGTAATTCTCTCTTGCCCTTAAATCAGTTCCTACCTTTCTCAGTATCCCACAAATCTCTTTCCATGTGCCATCTAGAACTGTCCCATTTTGACCTCCAACACTCTTTGTCTTCAAAATCTTCTCTCGCTTCTTTGCCAGACTTATTCATCAGGGTTCTCACAGGGAGGCTGCTTATTTTCTCAAGTCCCACTCATCAGAACTTGGAGACAGGCCTACTTATTTCTCTCCTGACGCTGCCACTTCCAAACCACCAAAACTCCCATATATATTTGTCTTCCAACCCAGTCTTCTCTTCTGAGCTCCAGATCCACATATCCTACAGCCCCCTTAACAGATCTGCTACTGGGAGATCTCACAGGCACCTAAATGGAAGAAATGCCTATTGCATTTAAAAAATATGCACAAAATATCTTAAATGTGATCCTTCATCTTCTTTCTGCGTCCTACTTCTCCTTCTCTAGTGCTTTCCATCTTGGTAAATGGATCGGTTTGTGCCAGAAAGCTGGGCTTCCCTGACACTTCCTTCTCTCTCACTTCTGTATCTAACCATCATTGAATCTTATGAACTCCTAGATAGCTCATAAGTCCAACCACTTTGCGCATCTTTACTCCATTATCCTGGTCCAAGCCCCGTCATGTCTCAAGGAGACTATTGTAATTGCCTCTACTTGGTCTTCCCGTGTTTTCTCAGTCCTCTTTCTCATCTGGTCTCCACACAGTGGTTCTACATGTGTAACATGGAGATACGATCACATCCTCCTTGAGCCCCTTCAAATGCATGCCTTTGCTCACAGAATGAGACCCAATCTCCTTAGCTGGCTCTGTAAGGCATTCCATCATCTGCCTCTACTCTAGCCTCCTCATACCTCAAATATTTAATGAAGAAACCCAGACTAATATGGGACCTGGCCTAGGAGAATAAATAAGTAAACAAAAAAACTATGATCATGACAAGTGCTACGAACAGGCTCTGAGCTAGAGACTATCAGGGTGAGAAGAGCTGACCTCTTTGAGATTAGGTGATTAGAAAAGGCCTTGGGAAGAGGCAACAGTTAAGTTCATACCAGAAGAATGAGGAGGTATCAGGCATTGTGGGGACAGAGGGAAGTGTTTCAGCACCTGCAAATTCAGAAAGCTAAAATAGGTGACAGGATAGGGAAAAAGATAGAAGCCCATTGTGGACGGAGAAAAGTGAAGTGGGAATTTAGGCAGGGTCTCCTAGCCATGAGCAGGGAAGAGTTGGGATTTTATTCTAAGGACAATGGAAAACCACATCTCCTTCACTGATCATACTCCGTCCCACTGGGGCTCTTTCCATTCTTTAAATGGTTCAATATCTTTCCTGACCCACAGCCATCCAAACATAGTGTTCTGTCTGGAACCCCATTTTTTCTTCTGTCATCCATTTGGTGCCAACACATCTCTTGGGTCTCAGCTGAAATGCCACTTTGTCCCAAAGCCCATCCCTGGCCTCCCAGTTGAGGTCAGGCCCTATCACGTACTCTCATATCTCCCTCTGTTTTTCCTTCGTGGCCCTTCTCACAATAGAAATGACTTGATATAACATGTCTGTTTGCCAGCCACTCTATCCCTAGGACTGGGCACAGCCCAGATTCTTTAAAAGCATTCTTAAATAAATGAACAAATGCCTAAGTTAATGAAAACTGGGCAAGCTTAGAGTGTGTTTGACCAAGGCTGACAATGACCATAGAAACTTTTAAAGTTGGAAGTGATCTGGAATCCCTTCAAGCCAAGCCACTCCTTTATTGATAAATGATGGATCCAGAAAGGAGAAGTCATCTGTCCAAGGTCACTGAGCTGCTCACTGGCAGATCCTGCTTCTGGATCCAGAGACAGACCCTCCCATTTTTCTCATAGAACTCTGTGGCACTTGAAAAAGGTCCTGGGGGAAGTAAATTCTTTGAGACAAACTGTTTCTGGCTGCTAATAACTGACTAGGAAAGAAAAAATAACGTAGGCAGCATTAGTATTTTCCTGATGGATTTAGTTACAGAGATTAAAGTGTCAGCTTGGTAAAGTTCCAGCATGTCTCGGGTTTGACGCTAGTTTTAGAGTGAAGGTAAAGACGTCCAGAGCAGGCTCTTTGACATGTTGGGGAGCAGCGTCCCAGGGGTCTCTCCCTCAGAACCTCAGCTCAGCTTGTACGGTGGGTCTGGTTGGCTCTGGGAGGCCCACAGCTAGAAAGAATAACAGGGGTGTGCCGTCCAGCCCTGAGACCTGTTGGCACTGAAGTGTGGGAAAAGTTCTCACAAGGCCTGCCCACGGTCAGCCCTGTCCAGACCGAGGTTATTAATCTTTCATGTCCCCAAACACTCAAGTCACAGCATTTTGAAAGGGAAAAATAAAGTGGGATGTCACGGGGGCAGTGTGGTAGAGTACAGAAAGAACAGCAGAAGGTGACTTGGGAGCCTGGACTTAAGTTCCTCAAAAGAAATCAAGAGTATTGGACCAGGTGATGTACAAGCTGCCTACTGGCTTTATGATTGGGATTGAAGCTTTTAAATGCTGTCCAAATCCGATATATCTAAACACGTTTTCAAGAAGTGGGAATAGGGCTTAGGATCATGGAGTCAGACTGCCTAGAGTCCAGTGTTGGCTTTACCATATATTAGCTGTATGCTTTTGACCTCTTACTGCCTCAATTTCCTCTTCTGTAAAATGGGCTTCATAGGGTTGTTTTGAAGATTACAGCAGAACTCTCTTAAAGTGGTTAACATATAAGAAGTGTTCGATGAATGTTATCTATAACTAGTATTATCTTCTGACACGGGAAAAGCATGCCCAGAAAAGATGAGGGACTACAGCGAGGCCAAGGCTTACGGTCACTTACACGGAAGAAAGATAATTCCTCAGCTGTCATCTGTATCCAAATGGTACCAAAAGAAATGGTATTCAGGACATAAACAGATAAGCACAGTCCAAAACTGTTCATACAGCCTGATCTCATTTTTGAAAAATTCAATATGAAACCCAATACTATATATATATAGGTAACGAGGCACAAAAAAGAATGTCATCAGCAATTACCTCTGGGAGGAGATGATGGGGCAATCTGTGGCCTATATTTTCTTTTTTATTTCTTATTTGCTTATTTGTGCTTTCTAAATTTGTTCAGCAAACATTTTGTGAAAACAAGGATTTTTTTTAATGCTAACATCAGAGGAATTGAAGAAAATAAATCAAATTTTTGTCAATAGCTTTATTATACTTATAGATTACTCATGATGTGGGACCCTGAATCATTCTCATTTTGTAACTTTTCATTTGGAAGTTATTCCTACAACTGCTTCTGGGCTTTTAGTTGTAAAACAAAACAATGCAAAAATTGAAGGAGTCAAGTGTCAGTGGGAAACTGAAACATGTGGAGAGGGAACATGACAATAATTATTCATTAAATGGACAGGCACGGTGGCTCACACCTGTAATCCCAGCACTTTGGGAGGCCGAGGCGGGCGGATCACAAGGTCAGGATATCATTATCTGGCATGGTGGCAGGTCCTGTAGCCACAGTTCAGAGGTGAGGCAGGAGGATCGTTGAACCAGAGGCAGGTTGCAGTGAGCCGAGCCTGGGTGACAGAGTGAGACCGTGTCTCAAAAACAAAATAATTATCATTGTTAAATGAATAATTCATTCAAATGAATTATTCATTGAATAATTCATTCAACAATAATTCATTCATTGTTAAATGAATGCAAGAATTAACAAGTTTCACTCAAAATCTCCATGGCATGGAAACTGATTGCACATGGGGTAATATCCACGCTCCTTAATATGAATCATAGTGTGACTCCAATCTTGCAGACACACACACACCTTGAGTTTCTTCAGGTCTGCAGGTACACACAGAGTTACACTAAAGGTAATAATTCAAATTCCACTGGCATTTGTCCCTACCTGCTTAACACAAATCCCCTGAAAGCAATGAAGTCAATGGATAATGAGAAAGTAGAGACTAAATAAAAAAAGAATTATAGTCTGCTATCTTTAAAATGACTTTTCTCAGTTGTTTTCTAACATATCAAATTTTAAAAATGTATTTCAAAATGTACTCTTTGGAAGGACGATTACATATTTGTTTTTTTGAAATATGAAGGTTGCATGAATTTGGATGTGCATGTATTTCCTTTCCTATAGTTTGTGTACTTCAGGCAGTCTCTTCCTGGAAAAAGATGGATGGTCTTAAATGTATTCTATCTCCCACGGCCCTAAGGCGATGCTGAGCAAATGATATCCCAGAATAATCACTTTTTTTTTTTTTTTTTTCTTGAGACAGGGTCTTCCTCTGTCACTCAGGCTGGAGTGCAGTCGCGTGATCATGGCTCACTGCAGCCTCACCCTCCTGGGTTCAATCAGTCCTCCTACCTTGGCCTTCCTAGTAGCAGGGACCACAGGCAGACGCCGCCATCCGCTGCTAAAACCACATTTTAAAGCTGGCAAAAAAAAAAAAAAAAAAGCTTCATGCTTCAAAATCTCTCCTGCCCTTTGACCTAGTGAGGTTACCTGGACTCTCCAAAAGCCAGATAGTCCCTTCATGGCAAGGCTGGGCTCTTTGTGCTCATACTGAGCAGTTTTCTTTTTTTCTGCACTAAATACTTATTACAATTAATAGTGAATTGAAATAGGAGCCCAAAGCAGTATCTGGGAATGTCCCAAATCATTTCTCTCACGAAACCTCTATTCTTCTTCCTCCCAGTAATCCAAGGAGTAGAGTGGATCAGATTGAACTTAAAGGTATAATGAGTAAAAGAAGAAAAACTCAAAAGCACTTCTGCCTTTCCACACCTCATCCCTTCTGAAATATTTTAAATAGTGTTTTGGGTTAAAGAAAAGTTGAAGATGGGTAAATAAAGTATTGAATTAAATTATTCTTTTCCTAGTCATCTGAAGTATTTTATTAGATTGCTGCATATCTAGAAAGACCTAGAAACCTACAGGGCCCTTTGTTCTGTGAAGGCCTCCCCTTTGCATTCCTTCTGACCCACCAGTGCCCACTCCTCACCACTTATCCCTAACAGAGGCCTGTCTTAGTGCATTAATGAAATCACTAATGTCTAGCAATAGACACCCTAACACCACTGTTCCTAGAATGACATGTATATTACGCTCTGCCTCCGTATCTTTCATGAGGGAGTTTTTATGTGTCACTAAAAAATACTGTATAACACTCTTTATTAGCCCCATGATACCCCAGCCCATCAATACTTGTCCAGGCCTGATGAGATCATGCTATGCTTCTTAATCAGAGTGAAAGACAGCAAGAAGTAACTTTATTAAAAAATCAATTAAAAACCAGTTGCCCAGGTGAACAAAACACATCTTTGGGGCTTAAGAAGAGGAGTAATAATGAAATGAAGTGGCAGGAGGCACGGCTGAGAAAAAGGCCTAGCGATCACTGGTCATCTTGGGGTATGTCACTTTTCTTTTTGTTTTGTTTACATAAAACCCTTTCATTCAAACACAAAAAACAGTCACTATTCTCAGGTGCTCTGAATGAGGTTTCTAGGAGCAGCGATGGGTTTTTGCAGAACCATCTATAGACTCACCTGGTCCACAACACACCCCGCCACCAGGAAGAAGTCAAACTGATAGCAAGGTAGTGCAGACCTTGGATTTCTGCTTCAGAAATGATGCAACAATGATGGCTTAGTATATGCGCTGCTGAAGCAAGCACAGAAATCATGGCTTAAAGTGCAGATTTCAGAGTCTATTCCCAGAGAATCTTCTTTAGTCATGTTGAGAAGAACACAGAAATCTGAATTTTAAGTAAACATTCCAGGTGAGTTGCATGCAAAAATAAAGGCTGAACACCACTCTTCTAAGAGGCATGACCCCTAAGCCTGCAGTCTTCTTAGTGCAGGAAGTTCACCAGATGGCCACCAGATGGTTAGGTCTCCAAGTGTAACCACCCATGTAACCACGCACCCCAACCAAGATATGGAACATTTTCCTCCCTAGAAAGTTCCCTCAAACCCCGTTGCAGTTCTGCCTCATCCCCCACCCAGACAACCAATGATCTGACATTCATCTCCCTAGGTTACTTTTGCCTGTTGCAGAACTTTGTACAAGTAGAACCATACTCTGTTGTGTCTTGCTTCTTCTGCACAGTCATATCTATGAGATGTCATGATATAACAAATGGATAGCACTTAGCACAGTGTAAGGCCATTGTGCATGAATGCCAGCTGCTATCATCATCATTATTAATATCATTGTATCCTCTGAAGATTTATTATGGTTTTCTTTACTATTCAAAAATAATGGGGATAAGTATGGTGGCTGCACAGCCTGGGAAAATACTTTCATTATGGGTTGTTAGGCTTCTTGCTAAAAGGTCAAACTTCTTTAGGAACACCTTGAGACAGCAGACATAAGTTGGCCAGGTAGCTTGGTTGCAATACAGCTACCACATAGTGATCACCAGCCTCTGAGACACTGCTGATAGCAGTTTTATCATGGGTTCATAGACAGCCAAGTCACAATTGTTACATAAATATTCCTGCTTAAGAAATACTGGCTCATGGAGCTCATGAGTCATGAAACCAGATTCCTTCAGAGGTAGGAAGAGGCCTTTAAGGAGAGAACAGTCCTACCTATACCTCGGCTTCTAGAAAGCTGACAATGGAGTTGTATGTGTTCCTTTTAATTGCTTTCCATCTATAATTATGACACTGAGAATATAATTATTTAGAAAAACAAGAAGAATGTGACAAGACACAATTATTACTCTTGTGTTCATTTCTTGTTCAATTGGGGTTCTAAGGGAATGTAGATAGCAGAGAAACTAGATTTGGCTTGCTTATTTTATTATTTATGTATGTATTTGTGTCAGGAAGGCTTTCAACCCAGAGCAGATTAGAAACTCTTTCCAGGAAAATTAAATCTGGGCTTAAAAAAATATGTGGCACTAAGCTCTATTTAGTAAGGTGAATTCCCATGGTAGAAAGCCCAGTATTAGACATTATGCCCTGCTTGGGAAAAATAACATTCATATTAAATAGTTTGCATTTGTGGGGGCAAGAGGGATAGCATAAAATGAACAAAAAAGCAGAAGTAAGTAAGGGCAACATTTTGCCAGCATGCTAATGGTAACACAACAAACTAGCTCATGGAGATGACATATTTTATCCCATGGCAGCCAACGTATTAGACAGTGATGGACCTTGGGGGAGAGAAAGTGAGGAGTCTGAAACTCTCTCATGACACTTGGAACAAGCACTCTGTGGCCCTAGCAGTCCTGTTCACTGGTGGCTGCACTGGAAAAATCCCTTTGGTCTGCTTTTATTACATGATTTTGTGGGCATTCCTATTAGTAATCTTTTTGATAAATATTTATTCAGTGCCTTTTTTTTTTTGCCAGGTACTGTGCAAACTTCAAACTTCTTTTGGGTCTAACTGAAAAACAAAAAAGAATATCATTTTAATATGGACTGTTATTTCCATGTAGCATTCCAGTGTCCAATATAGACACGCTAATTCCATGGAAACCTTGTCTTGGATGTATTTTTAGATTTGTAGAACTATTATTTATTTCAAACAGATAAAACCGTAGAGTTTGATTTGTGTCTCGTTCCTTCACGGCCTCATCACATTGTGTTCTGCATATTTTACTCTGTCATCTCCCTTGGGATTTGATCTGCTTGAAGGCAGAGACTAGGTCTTATTCTAATCTCCCCACTTAGCACAGGGCATGGGATGCAGGAATTACTCAAAAACTTATTGACTGGATGAATAAACAAGAACAGAGAAGCTTTTCTAATTTGCCTCATAAAAATACTTGCAGAAATAAACATGTAGTGGTTAAGAATCACCTGGATTTTAAATGTGTATCCTCCAGAAATTAGAAGTCCTAATTAGGTCTGGGGTGGGTCTCAGGAATGCAAGTGTTTAACGAGCTCCCAAGTAGTTCTTATCATCAGGCATATTTGACAAACTCTGCTCTAAAGTAAAATATTATTGACAGAAGATACTTTGGAAAATCAAGAATGATACTTCACCTGGAGCCATATTTGTATGGACAATAAGCATTAGTACCTAAAGCACACATAAAGATTAAGCTAATGCCAGTATTCAAGTAGAAGCTCTGTTTTAGAGCCAGCCTTCCTCTCCATAGTAGCATATCACTAAGTGATTTTGACTCTGCCTCAGTGCACAGAGGCCTGAAGCCCCACCTTCTCAGGGTGCTGGACCATAGCAATCCCATTTCGACTACTTCCATCTCCTTGTTTCAATTTCTGATGTAAATGAGGGCCATTCTGAGGTTGTCTGAGAGGTAAATTTACTGCCCATTGATTTTCACAAATCCTGTGGGTCCTGTGAAATCCTCTTAAATGAGTATGAGATACAGGAACAAAACTGAGAAATTGAATAGGAAATGCCATAGTTCAGAGTGAAAGGCGAATGTTCATCTGTTCTGCTGAAAAACATAGGCCCAGTGTGATCTGGCATAAGCCCAGGCTGATGTTGGTAAACACATATTTTAAGGAAAAGCCTCAGATATGCTCCAATTATTGTACAGATGTCCAGGTTAGAGCAGGACAAATGGGGCAGTGACTCTAATTGGCTCCTTGGACAAATTCAAATTTTGAATAAGCCAGGGAAAGGGTGAGATCGTGGCATCATATAGCGGTAACTTCTTGCAAAAGTATTACTTAACTGACATCCTAAAACAATATGGCTTCTCCTAGAATCAGTCACCAAATGCCACTTGCATGGTTAAAAAGCCACAGTGATATGCAATGATACCTCTGCCAGTGAATGGTTGGCAACATGAGTTCGTCACCTTTCCTCCACCCCGACCCCCAATGCGATAGACTTTCATGCAAAATTGCCTATTTGCATTTCAGTGTAATTGAATACATTGAGTATAGCTACTCTGTTAGCATTTCCTCTGCTAGGTGCTAGAAGTATAAAACAAAATGAGCCATGATGTGTGACCATGCAGGGTTTATAATTTGATAGAATAGTTGCCTAAAATAAACAACATCATAAGGATAGAATGTGTTAAATCCCCAATTGTGACATAGACCAGTGCTTCTCAAACTTTAATGTGCATATGAATCTGGGGATCTTGTTATAATGCAGATTCTGATTCAGCCGGTGTAAGATAGAGCCCAAGGTTCTGCATTTCTATTAAAACAAGCTGTCAGGCAATACGATGCTGATCTGAGGATCACACTTTAAGTAACAAGGCATTCAGCATTCAAGTGGGAGTATCAGGAAGGTAGCTGGAAATATGCATGTGGAATTCAGCAGAAAGGTGAAGATACAATCTGGGGAGTTACAGATATCAAGATGACACTTAAAGTCATTAGATTGGCTGAAGTGACCAAGAGAGTGAGTGTGGAGAAAGATGAAGGAGTGGAACATTGATGCTGCATTTTAAGCAAGCAAATTTGGCTGCATTCAAAGGTTCTTTTTGAGAGTAGTGAAAACCAGGAGAGCAAGTCTAGAGTTCAGTTGTAAAGGGACTCAAATGCCACTTTAAGAAGTTTGGACTTGAAGGAACAATTCTTGTTCTTGACAGTCTTGGGGGAAACTAACTGATGGCAAGATGACATCAGCCTCATGTAGTCACACCACCAGGTCCTTACACAAACAGAGTCGTATAAAACAAGTTAGGCTAATATGCTACTCTGGGGCTCTGAAAATTCCACAAAACATTTAAGCGAGGAATTTTGAGTGACTTTCTCAATGTGGCAAACAAGTTATTCCTGTAACTGAGAGCAGACTATAAATATGACAAATCTCTGTTTGGTAATTGTTTTATTTCGGATTAAGACTAGCAATTTTCTTGTCAGAGACAGGCATGCAGTAGAAAGGGAGTGGGAAAATTTGGACAGCTCAGGCAGTTTTTGCAACTTGAAAAGCCATCTGCAGTTATTTTCTTTTAATGTGGCAGATTTGGCATTAGTATCAACTTTCTCTTGTGGTCTTTTTTTTTTTTTTTGGTTTGATACCCTGTAGAGCTCAAAACTTTATTAACTCTGTTAAGTACAGACCTGTTGTGTCCTGTTATTCCTCTCTAAACAGGACTCTATTCCAAGAGTTCTTGGTGGAAGTGGTTGAGAAACTTGGAAAAACTGGATGCTGGTAAGGGGCACTCAGGTTTTAATAACCTCATTCACCTTAGTCATTAAACCAAATGTGCAAATCCCCAGAGTTGCACTGAGTTCTGTGGAACCAGCTAGTCATCATGTGTTTAGGTGTCTTTTAGATCTTAACATGTGTGTGTTAATCCAGCCTTCCCACAGACACCTACTGTGGACATCCATACCCAGTGATGACATGATCAACATGACTGACTCACTCCATTCACTGAAAAGAGCAGTCATCATTTTCCCAGAATTCTTGGCCTACTCTGTTCTTTTTCAAAGCCATTTTTGGAGGCAGTAGAATGTACCAAGAGAAAAGAAGACAGGAGATTTCCCTTTATCTACAACATTCTACATTATTTACATATAAAAATGTGATGCAAAATGACACAATATTAACATTTGTTAGTCCTGGGCAGTGACTAGTCTTCTGTTTGTTATATTCATCTTCCCTCCTTTTTAATATTGTGATTTTTTTTTTTTTTTTCAAAATAATAGCAATGAAAGCTCTGCTGAGAACTCAGGGTAAACAGACCTGGAGGCACAGAGCAGTTTCCCTTTGACTTGTCTTTCTTGCCTCTACTTGCCTTCAATCAGAAATCATGTCAAGAGATGAAACAAGTACTCATGAACTTTTGCACCTTAACGTAAAACTACTTCTGGATATGATTTTTAACACTTTTTTGAATTAATCTCCATGCAATAAAATTCACTCTTTTTGATGTTTACTTCAACACATTTTGGTGAATGCAGTCTGTAGTCACCACAGTCAAGTTACGAGATGGCTCCATCACCTTTTATACTCAACTCCCTCTCTCACCTTGACTATTGGCAACCAATGAACTGTCTCTACTCATATAGTTTGCTTTTCCCAGCATTTAAAAAAAATATACAGTCAATTCCTTTACTTTTTATTTTCAGGTGACTTCAATTTCCTGTATTCTAATTATGAGAGGATTCAGTGAGCACACTATCACTCTAAATTTTCCAAACCCAAAGATGGGAGTAAAAGTCATTTGGCTTCTTATCACAAAGCACACACTTAATCATTCAGGCCCAAAATATCAAATCCATATCTTCTGATATTTGCATTTAATTCACTTATCTTTTGTGTAAGTGGATTTCACATGGATCTCCCATAGAGAGCTAATTGCAGCTCACATTTAGCCATTAGATTCTCACATGTAATTTCTGTCAACATCCCTGGGAAGGGTGCAGAATGAACTAAAAGCAAAATTTATTTCACCCTCAAAGGTTAACCAGCACTTCCTTTCCTGCTTCCATTTTGTGTCAGAGCCCATAGTAAGCTGATCTGACACAGAGGTGACAGGATTTCTTTTATTCCTTTGTTCCATTTAATTATTTTTAAAAGAGACATAAAAAAGTTTTAAGATTGCTTTCAGCACCTCCTTTTCTTTTTTTTTTTAATTATTATACTTTAGGTTTTAGGGTACATGTGCACAATGTGCAGGTTTGTTACATATGTATTCATGCAGCACCTCCTTTTCAAATGCTACGTTCCAAGTTTAAGACGGAACTTAAGTGTAATGAGATTGTTATCAACACCTGACAGAAAAAAAGCATCAGGAATGAATATATTCAACCCCCTCTTGACAAGACCACTTATATCTTCTCTTATGAAAGTGCAGTACGGACTGTTTCTGTCTGCTTTTTATGCATATCATTTTCATAACCTACCTAGGTGTCTAAACCATTCTAGGGGTTTCTGAGAAAACTGGCTTCATTCTGCAAATGCTGTGGAGGTTAAAAAATAGAAATGAGAAGTGGAAACAATCACTCCACCTTTGTGCTCCCTTAGAAGTAACTTCGAGTTTTTGCCAGAAGCAATTAGAAGACACATTTCTGTTTGGGAAATACACATGCTCTATCAATGAAAGTCAGGAAGCAAGCATGATTATTTTCTTTAGTAATTTAGAAAAGACAGTTTTACATCATGCTTTAGGAATTAAAAAAGCCCCAAACAGTCCAGAAATTCAGAAATCATAAGAGGTAGCATACAAACAGACAGACAAATGACTTGTAAGGACTTTCATCATTTTAGCACACATTATTTTAAAGTGCTTAATGTACATATCACATGATATTTTTAATTTACCATAATGTTTTTATGATATCAAATGAACAGAAACTCATCTTTTTCTATAAGGAACAAATCTAACACATATGCACAAAAATTAATTTTATAGCATAAAATGCAAAAAAAAACACAGTAAAGAGCTGTGCGGTCTGTCATGTTTTAATTTAATAGTAATGCATTGTTTAATGATAGAGATACGTTCTAAGAAATGCGTTAGTGTTGTCACTGTGCAAACATCACAGAGTGTATTTACACAAATCTAGATGATACAACCTACTACACACCTAGGCTAGATGTATAGCACATTGCTTCTAGGCTACAAACCAGTACAGCATGTGACTGCACTGAATACAGTAAGCAACTGTATCACAATGGTATTTGTATATCTAAGGTAAGTTTTTGTTCAGCAAACATATTGTTAAAAGATACAAAATGGTACACCTGTATAGGGCACTTAATGGAGCTTACAGGACTGGAAGTAGCTCTAGGTGAGTCAGTGAATGAGTGGTGAGTGAATGTGAAGGCCTAGGATAATACTACTACTGTGGACTTTATGAACACTCTACACTTAGCCTACGCTAAATTTATTTTTAAAACTTTCTTTCTTCATTAAATTAACCTTATCTTACTGTAATTTTTTTTACTTTATAAACTTTTTAATTTTTTAAAACTTTTTGGAGTGGTGAGGCAAGATGGCCGAATAGGAACAGCTCCAGTCTGCAACTGCCCACAAGATCCATGCAGAAGGCAGGTGATTTCTGCATTTCCAACTGAGGTACCTGGTTCATCTCACTGGGGCTGGTTGGACAGCAGGTGCAGCCCATGGAGGGCGAGATGAAGCAGGGCAGGGAGACGCCTCACCTGGGAAGTGCAAGGGGTTGGGGGATTTCCCTTTCCTAGCCAAGGGAAGCCGTGAGAGACTGTTCCAGGAGGAACGGTACACTTCTGCCCAGATACTGTGCTTTTCCCATGGTCTTCGCAACTGGCAAACCAGGAGATTCCCTCCGCTGCCTGGCTCGGTGGGCCCCATGCCCATGGAGCCCAGCAAGCTAAGATCCATTGGCTTGAAATTCTTGCTGCTGGCGCAGCAGTCTGAGATCAACCTGGGACACACGAGCTTGGTTGGGGGAGGGGTGTCCACCATTGCTGAGGCTTCAGTAGATGGTTTTATGCTCATTGTATAAACAAAGCTTCTGGGGAAGTTTGAACTGGGTGGAGCCCACCGTAGCTCAGCAAGGCTAACTGCCTCTCTAGATTCCACCTCCGTGGGCAGGGCATCTCTGAACAAAAGTCATCAGCCCCAGTCAGGGACTTACAAATAAAACTACCGTCTCCCTGGGACAGATCACCTTGGGGAAAGGGGCGGCTGTGGGCACAATTTCAGTAGACTTAAATATCCCTGCCTGATAGCTCTGAAAAGAGCAGTGGTTCTCCCAGCACAGTGTTAGAGCTCAGATAATGAACAGAGTGCCTCCTCAAGTGGGTCCCTTACGCCCATGTAGCCTGACTGGGAGATACTTCCCAGTAGGGGCCAACAGACACCTCATACAGAAGAGCTTTGGCTGGCATCTGGTGGGTGCCCCTCTGGGACAAAGTTTCCAGAGGAAGGATCAGGCAGCAATATTTGTTGTTCTGCAGCCTCTGCTAGTGATACCTAGGCAAACAGGGTCTGGAGGGGACCTCCAGCAAACTCCAACAGAACTGCAGTGGAGGGGTCTGACTGTTAGAAGGAAAACTAACAAACAGAAAGGAAGAGCATCAACATCAACAAAAAGGATGTCCAAACCAAAACCCTATCTGTAGGTCACCAATATCAAAGACCAAAGGTAGATAAAACCACAAAGATGGGGAGAAGCCAGTGCAGAAAGGATGAAAATTCCAAAAACCAGAATGCCTCTTCTTCTCCAAAGGATCACAACTCCTCTCCAGCAAGGGAACAAAACTGGATGAAGAATGAGTTTGACAAATTGACAGAAGTACGCTTCAGAAGGTGGGTAATAACAAACAACTCTGAGCTAAAGGAGCATGTTCTAACCCAACTCAAGGAAGCTAAGAACCTTCAAAAAAGATTAGACGAATTACTAACTATAATAACCAGCATAGAGAAGAACATAAATGACCCGATGGAGCTGAAAAACATAGCACGAGAACTTTGAGAAGCATACACAAGTTTCAATAGCCAAATCGATCAAGCAGAAGAAAGGATATCAAAGATTGAAGAGCAACTCAATGAAATAAAGTGTGAAGTCAAGATTAAAGAAAAAAGAGCGAAAAGAAATGAACAAAGCCTCCAAGAAATATGGGACTATGTGAAAAGACCAAATCTACGTTTGATTGATATACCTGAAAGTGACAAGGAGAATGGAACCAAGGTGGAAAACACTCTTCAGGATATTATCCAGGAGAACTTCCCCAATCTGGCAAGGCAGGCCAACATCCAATTTCGAAAATACAGAGAACACCACAAAGATATTCCTCAAAAAGAGCAACTCCAAGACACATTAATTGTCAGATTCACCGAAGCTGAAATTAAGGAAAAAATGTTAAGGGTAGCCAGAGAGAAAGGTCAGCTTACCTACAAAGGGAAGCCCATCAGACTAACAGCAGATCTCTCTGCAGAAACCCTATAAGCCAGAAGAGAGTAGGGGCCAATACTCAACATTCTTAAAGGAAGAATTTTCAACCCAGAATTTCATATCCAGCCAAACTAAGCTTCATAAGTGAAAGAGTAATAAAGTCCTTTACAGACAAGCAAATGCTAAGAGATTATGTGACCCCCAGGCCTGCCTTATGAGAGCTCCTGAAGGAAGCACTAAATATGGAAAGGAACAACCAGTACCAGCCAGTGCAAAAACACACCAAATTGTAAAGACGATCCATGCTATGAAGAAACCGCATCAACTAACGGGCAAAATAACCAGCCAGCATTATAATGACAGAATCAAATTCACACATAACAATATGAATCTTAAATGTAAATGGGCTAAATGCCCCAATTAAAAGACACAGACTGGCAAATTGGATAAAGAGTCAAGACCAGAGGAGCCAAGATGGCCGAATAGGAACAGCTCCAGTCTACAGCTCCCAGCATGAGCAACACAGAAGACAGATGATTTCTGCATTTCCAACTGAGGCACCGGGTAAATCTCACTGGGGAGTGTCAGATAGTGGGTGCAGGACAGTGGGTGCAGCACATCGAGTGTGAATCGAAACAGGGCAACCCATTGCCTCACCTGGGAAGCGCGAGGGGTCAGGGAATTCTCCTTCCTAGTCAAAGACAGGGGTGACAGATGGCACCTGGAAAATTGAGTCACTCCCACGCTAATACTGCGCTTTTCCAATGGTCTTAGCAAACGGCACACCAGAAGATTATATCCTGCGCCTGGCTTGGAGGATCCTATGCCCAAGGAGCCTTGCTCACTGCTAGCACAGCAGTCTGAGATCAAACTGCAAGGCGGCAGCGAGGCTGGCGGAGGGGCGCCCGCCATTGCCGAGGCTTCAGTAGGTAAACAAAGTGGCCAGGAAGCTGGAACTGGGTGGAGCCCACTGCAGCTCAAAGAGGACTGGCTGCTCTCTCTAGACTCCTCCTCTGGGGGCAGGGCATAGCCAAACAAAAGGCAGCAGAAACCTCTGCAGACTTAAATGTCCCTGTTTGACAGCTTTGAAGAGAGTAGTGGTTCTCCCAGCATGGAGTTAGAGATCTGAGAATCGACAGACTGCCTCCTCAAGTGGGTCCCTGACCCCTGAGTAGCCTAACTGGGAGGCACCCCCTAGTAGGGGCAGACTGACACCTCACATGGCCAGTTACTCCTCTGAGACAAAACTTCCAGAGGAACAATCAGGCAGCAACATTTGCTGTTCACCAATATCCCCTGTTCTACAGCCTACGCTGCTGACACCCAGGCAAACAGGGTCTGGAGTAGACCTCCAGCAAACTCCAACAGACCTGCAGCTGAGGGTCCTGACTGTTAGAAGGAAAACTAACAAACAAAAAGGACATCCACACCAAAAACCCATCTGTATGTCACCATCATCAAAGACCAAAGGTAGATAAAACAACAAAGATGGGGGAAAAACAGAGCAGAAAAACTGGAAACTCTAAAAATCAGAATGCCTCTCCTCCTCCAGAGGAACACAGCTCCTCACCAGCAATGGAACAAAGCTGGACAGAGAATGACTTTGACGAGTTGAGAGAAGAAGGCTTCAGATGATCAAACTACTCCAAGCTAAAGGAGGAAGTTCAAACCCATGGCAAAGAAGCTAAAAACCTTGAAAAAAAATTAGATGAATGGCTAACTAGAGTAACCAATGCAGAGGAGTCTTTAAAAGACCTGATGGAGCTGAAAACCATGGCACAAGAACTATGTGACAAATGCACAAGCCTCAGTAGCCGATTCAATCAACTGGAAGAAAAGGTATCAGTGATGGAAGACCAAATGAATGAAATGAAGCGAGAAGAGAAGTTTAGAGAAAAAAGAATAAAAAGAAATGAACAAAGCCTCCAAGAAATATGGGACTATGTGAAAGGACCAAATCTATGCCTGATTGGTGTACCTGAAAGTGATGGGGAGAATGGAACCAAGTTGGAAAAAACTCTGCAGGATATTATCCAGGAGAACTTCCCCAATCTTGCAAGGCAGGCCAACATTCAGATTCAGGAAATACAGAGAACGCCACAAAGATACTCCTCAAGAAGAACAACTCCAAGACACATAATTGTCAGATTCACCAATGTTGAAATGAAGGAAAAAATGTTAAGGGCAGCCAGAGAGAAAGGTCGGGTTATCAACAAAGGGAAGCCCATCAGACTAACAGCCGATCTCTCGGCAGAAACTCTACAAGCCAGAAGAGAGCGGGGGCCAATATTCAACCTTCTTAAAGAAAAGAATTTTCAACCCAGAATTTCATATCCCACCAAACTAAGCTTCATAAGTGAAGGAGAAATAAAATCCTTTACAGACAAGCAAATGCTGAGAGATTTTGTCACCACCAGGCCTGCCCTACAAAAGCTCCTAAAGGAAGCACTAAACATGGAAAGGAACAACCACGACCAGCCACTGCAAAAACATGCCAAATTGTAAAGACCATCGAGGCTAGGAAGAAACTGCATCAACTAACGAGCAAAATAAACAGCTAACATCATAATGACAGGATCAAATTCACACATAACAATATTAACATTAAATGTAAATGGGCTAAATGCTCCAATTAAAAGACACAGATTGGCAAATTGGATAAAGAGTCAAGACCCATCAGTGTGCTGTATTCAGGAAACCCATCTCACAGAGACACACATAGGCTCAAAATAAAGGGATGGAGGAAGATCTACCAAGCAAATGGAAAACAAAAAAAGGCAGGGGTTGCAATTCTAGTCTCTGATAAAACAGACTTTAAACCAACAAAGATCAAAAGAGACAAAGAAAGCCATTACATAATGGTAAAGGGATCAATTCAATGAGAAGAGCTAACTATCCTAAAAATATATGCACCCAATACAGGAGCACTCAGATTCATAAAGCAAGTCCTTAGAGACCTACAAAGAGGCTTAGACTCCCACACAATAATAATGGGAGAATTTACCACCCCACTGTCAACATTAGACATATCAACGAAGCAGAAAATTAACAAGGATATCCAAGAATTGAACTCAGCTCTGCACCAAGTGGACCTAACAGACATCTACAGAACTCTCCACCCCAAATCAACAGAATATACATTCTTCTAAGCACCACATCACACTTATTCCAAAATTGACCACATAGTTGGAAGTAAAACACTCCTCAGCAAATGTAAAAGAACAGAAATCACAGCAAACTGTCTCTCAGACCACAGTGCAATCAAATTAGAACTTAGGATTACGAAACTCACTCAAAACTACACAACTACATGGACACTGAACAACCTTCTCCTGAATGACTACTGAGTCAATAACAAGATGAAGACAGAAATAAAGATCTTCTCTGAAACCAATGAGAACAAAGACACAATGTACCAGAATCGCTGGGACACATTTAAAGCAGTGGGGAGAGGGAAATTTATAGCACTAAATGCCCACAAGAGAAAGCAGGAAAGATCTAAAATCGACACTCTAACATCACAATTAAAAGAACTAGAGAAGCAAGAGCAAACACATTCAAAATCTAGCAGAAGACAAGAAATAACTAAGATCAGAGCAGAACTGAAGGAGACAGAGACACAAAGTACCCTTCAAAAAATCAATGAATCCAGGAGCTGGTTTTTTGAAAAGATCAACAAAATAGATTGACTGCTAGTCAGACTAATAAGGAAGAAAAAAGAGAAGAATAAAATAGATGCAATGAAAAATGATAAAGGGAACATCACCACCAATCCCACAGAAATACAAACTACCATCAGAGAATACTATAAACACTTCTATGCAAATAAACTAGAAAATCTAGAAGAAATGGATAAATTCCTGGACACATACACCCTCCCAAGACTAAACCAGGAAGAAGTTGAATCTCTGAATAGACCAATAACAGGTTCTGAAATTGAGGCAGTAATTAATACCCTACCAACAAAAAAAAGCTCAGGACCAGACAGATTCACAGCCAAATTCTACCAGAGGTACAAAGAGGAGCTGATACCATTCCTTCTGAAGCTATTCCAATCAATAGGAAAAGAGGAAATCCTCCCTAACTCATTTTATGAGGCCGGCATCATCCTGATACCAAAACCTGTCAGAGACACAACAAAAAAAGAAAATTTCAGGCCAATATCCCTGATGAACATCGATGCGAAAATCCTCAATAAAATATTGGCAAACTGAATCCAGCAGCACATCAAAAAGCTTATCTACCATGATCAAGTGGACTTCAACCCTGGGATGCAAGGCTGCTTCCACATACACAAATCAATAAACATGATCCATCACATAAACAGAACCAATGACAAAAACCACATGATTATCTCAAAAGATGCAGAAAAGACCTTCAACAAAATTCAACAGCACTTCATGCTAAAAACTGTCAATAAACTAGGTATTGATGGGATGTATCTCAAAATAATAAGAGCTATTTATGGCAAACCCACAACCAATATCATACTGAATGGGCAAAAACTGGAAGCATTCCCTTTGAAAACTGGTGCAAGACAAGGATGCCCTCTCTCACTCCTATTCAACATAGTGTTGGAAGTTCTGGCCAAGGTAATCAGGCAAGATAAAGAAATAAAGGTACTCAATTAAGAAAAGAGGAAGTCAAATTGCCCCTCTTTGCAGGTGACCTGATTGTATATTTAGAAAACCCCATCGTCTCAGACCAAAACCTCCTTAAGCTGATAAGTAACTTCAGCAAAGTCTCAGGATACAAAATCAGTGTGCTAAACTCACAAGCATTCTTATACACCAATAGCAGACAAACAGAGAGCCAAATCATGAGTGAACTCCCATTCACAATTGCTTCAAAGAGAATAAAATACCTAGGAATCCAACTTACAAGGGATGTGAAGGACCTCTTCAAGGAGAAGTACAAACCACTGCTCAAAGAAATAAAAGAGGACACAAACAAACGGAAAAACATTCCATGCTTATGGATAGGAAGAATCAATATTGTGAAAATGGCCATACTACCCAAAGTAATTTATAGATTCAACGCCATCCCCTTCAAGCTACCAATGACTTTCTTCACAGAATTGGAAAAAAGCTACTTTAAACTTCATATGGAACCAAAATGAGCCCACATAGTCAAGACAATCCTAAGCAACAAGAACAAAGCTGGAGGAATCATGCTACCTGACTTCAAACTATACTACAAGGCTACAGTATCCAAAACAGCATGGTACTGGTACCAAAACAGATATATGACCAATGGAACAGAACAGAGCCCTCAGAAATAATACCACACATCTACAACCATCTGATCTTTGACAAACCTGACAAAAACAAGAAATGGGAAAAGGATTCCCTATTTAATAAATGGTGCTGGGAAAACTGCCTACCCATATGCAGAAAGCTGAAACTTGATCCTTTCCTTCCACCACATACAAAAATTAATTCAAGATGGATTAAAGACTTAAAAGTAAGACCTAAAACCATAAAAACCCTAGAAGAAAACCTAGGCAATACCATTCAGGACATAGGCATGGGCAAAGACTTCATGTCTAAAATACCAAAAGCAATGGCAACAAAAGCCAAAATTGACAAATGGGATCTAATTAAACTAAAGAGCTTCTACACAGCAAAAGAAACTACCATCAGAGTGAACAGGCAACCTACAGAATGGGAGAAAATTTTTGCAACCTACTCATCTGACAAAGGGCTAATATCCAGAATCTACAAAGAACTCAAACAAATTTACAAGAAAAAAAACAAACAACCTCATCAACAAGTGGGCAAAGGATATGAACAGACACTTCTCAAAAGAAGACATTTATGCAGCCAAAAGACACATGAAAAAGTGCTCACCATCACTGGCCATCAGTGAAATGCAAATCAAAACCACAGTGAGATACCATCTCACACCAGTTAGAATGGCCATCATTAAAAAGTCAGGAAACAACAGGTGCTGGAGAGGATGTGGAGAAATAGGAACACTTTTACACTGTTGGTGGGACTGTCAACTAGTTCAACCACTGTGGAAGTCAGTGTGGCGATTCCTCAGGGATCTAGAACTAGAAATACCATTTGACCCAGCCATCCCATTACTGGGTATATACCCAAAGGATTATAAATCATGCTGCTATAAAGACACATGCACATGTATGTTTACTGTGGCACTATTCACAATAGCAAAGACTCGGAACCAACCCAAATGTACATCGATGATAGACTGGATTAAGAAAATGTGGCACATATACACCATGGAATACTATGCCATAAAAAAGGATGAGTTCATATCCTTTGTAGGGACATGGATGAAGCTGGAAACCATCATTCTCAGCAAACTATTGCAAGGACAAAAATCCAAACACTGCATGTTCTCACTCACAGGTGGGAATTGAACAATGATAACACTTGGACACAGGAAGGGGAACATCACACACTGGGGCCTGTCATGGGGTGGGGGGAGAGGGGAGGGATAGCATTAGGAGAGATACCTAATGTAAATGATGAGTTAATGGGTGCAGCACACCAACATGGCACATGTATACATATGTAACAAACCTGCACATTGTGCACATGTACCCTAGAACTTAAAGTGTAACACAAAAAAAAAATTAAAAAAAAAGAAAATGTGGCACATATACACCATGGAATACTATGCAGCCATAAAAAAGGATGAGTTAATGTCCTTTGGAGGGACATGGATGAATCTGGAAACCATCATTCTCAGCAAAGTAACACAAGAAGAGAAAAACCAAACACTTCATATTCTCACTCATAAGTGGGAGCTGAACAATGAGAACACATGGACACGAGGAGGGGAACATCACACACTGGGGCCTGTTGGGGTAGGGGGCTGGAGGAGAGATAGCATTGGGAGAAACACCTAATGTAAATGACGAGTTGATGGGTGCAGCACACCAACATGACACACGTATACATATGTAACCAACCTGCACATTGTGCACATGTATTCCAGAACTTAAAGTATAATAAATAATACAGAAAAACTTTTTGACTCTTGTAATACTTACTATAAAGTTATTTAAAACATACAAATACATTGTACAGCTGTAAAAAAAAGTTTTTTTCTTAATGTCCTTATTCTATAAACTTTTTCTTCTAATTTTTTTTGTGTTACTTCTTAAAATTTTTGTTTAAAACTAAAACACACCCATTAGCCTAGGCCTACACAGGGTCAGGATCATCAATATCACTGTCATCCACCTCTACATCTTGTCCCAGTGGAAAGTCTTCAGGGGCAATAGCAGTTCCATTATAATCTGATAGGATCACCATCATAGATGTGGTTCATCATGGACCGAAACATTGTTACGTAGCACATGACTCAGTCATGCCACTTGTCATAGAGTGTGCTTACACAGACCTAGATGGAATAGTTATTTTTATTTATACATTTTTAATATGGAAAACCAAATGTCTCAGGACCATTGCTGAGTATCAATTATTTCCCCTACTTGTTCTGCAATGCCAATATCAACTGCGACATATAAGGTTTCTGTATACGTTCTATTACAATCTTATGGGACCACCGTCATACATGTGGTCCACTGTTGGCTGAAATACCTCTACGTAGCACATGATTGTACATATAGCTTTACATGATTTTTAAATCTTTAATATGAAAATTGTATTTGTATGCATTCTTTAGATAAAGCAAGAAGCAGTTTAATGTATTCTTTAAAACTAGAAGCCAAAATAATCAGCTCCTAATCTACATTCCCATTATAACACTTTGGACTTTTAAAATTTACACATACGGTCTACTTGAATATGCAAGCAAATACATCCCTGCAAAGAAAAGACAAATATTTATGTACAAGTAAATAGTGTTTAGCGAACAGGCACTCAGATATGAGAGCTGATGTTTTATGGCTTGACTCTTAGCCTCAATAAAACATGCTCAAGAGGCAGCATTTTTCTTTAGGGATAAGTCATAACTTTGCCATAGAGGGCTATTAGGAGACCATTTACTGACATGGGGCTGAACCTACAATTCCCACAGAGAAGTGTTATTTTAAAAGGAAGGCTGATATAGGAGAATTTCGGGAAAATCCCCCCTGGAGACCTGAGGTTCCCCTGGTGCCAGGCATGTAATGCCATTTTTTCTTATTGAAATAGAGAATATCATGTTGCAGCAGTCGTTCTTAAGTGAGATGTGGCATAAGCACATCACTTCTGCATGTACGGCGTCTGCAGGTCTACACTTAGGAAGACCAGTAACATGAAATTGCAGGCTGTTTTTAGAGCTCTTCTGGCTTGCATGAGAGAACGTTTCTTTCTTTATCTATATGTGGAGAGAAATGTCCTTTAGTTTAAGGTCAAATAATATCTCCTAGGGGGAAGACCTGATCAACTGTCTAATGGGATTGAGTCCTTGGGGGTAGTAAATCAATTTCATCATAAAACTGCAACTTCTGCCCTCTAATGCTCCAGAGTGGTTTTAAAAAGTGGCCAGGGCCCTCTCCCCTCCATCAGTAGCTGGACCTGTGATGAGAACTTCAGGGCATAGATTCATCTGGCAGCTCCCTTCTCCTGTCTTCATCCAAACATGGAATCAGGCCCTAGGGAAGTGTATCATTTTTTTTTGTCAGGGGACTAAAAGCAATATGGGTAATAACCGTTAATTGGACATTGCATTTAATGTAGAATAAAGCAGGTAAAACCCTTTGTCTAGTTCCTCTATATCACTTGATCTGCTGAAATTTCTTTTCTGTGCTTTGAAAATAGCCAAAACACAGACTAGCTAGAGGGAAGCAACCTTGATTTGGCCCAGCCTTCTAGCTCATCGCAAACCATGTAAGCATGGTGGGCAGGACCTCCAACAATGGGCAGAGCAATTCATCAGTCAGTGTTTACTGCTGAAGAGTGAGCAAGAGGAAACGAGCTAAAGTCACAGTATGAAACTTTGGGTTTAATATAATTGGAAAATATCTTACATTTACATATAGGACTCCGTTTTTCAAATCATTATCTTGTTTTATCCATCCAGAAACCCATCATGGGAAGAAGGGGGCTTATTATGACTATTAAGTTTACAGTAAGGGCACTAAAGAGATTCTTCACTTTCTTCTCAACAGACAAATTCCCTGCACAGTTCATCTACTCCTATGACTAACATTCCAATAACAACAGCTAACGTTTTTTGAGTGTTTACTATGTGCAAGTTATTCTGCTTAGTGCTTTACATACATTTATCTAACTTATTCCTCTCAACACCTGTGAGATATACGTGGGATGGCATAGAAGTGATAGATAAGACAAATTATGTCCTTTAACTGAAACAGCTCTGGGCTCAGAGTCTGATTAAAAGTGCAGGTGCACAGGTAGTATGGCGTACAGGTAACCTAAAGGAAACCTAGAGGCAGCCTGCTTGCCCTTGAAGCCCATCTTCACCTCCCAGTTCTCTGGTCTTTGGCAAGTTACTCAGTCATTCTTACCTTCCCTTTCCTCATCTGTTTAAATGTGGATTAAGCCTCACTGAGTTTTGAGTGGACTGAAGGCGTTTATACAAATAACCTGCTTGCAGCAGTGCTTAGCACATAAGTAGTGCCCCGTTAAGTGTCAGTAACATTATTATTACTTCTTGCTGGATGCCATTGGACACATCACTTTACCTCTCTGAACCTCAAGGTTCTTACCTAAGAAAATACTTATATTAATACTTGTTTACCTCATAGGCTTAATAGGTATAATATATATGAAAATGAAAATAGTATTTTAATTATATAATTTTAGAGTGATTTGGTATCATTTTATGACTTCGAGTTTGTCTCTAGTCCTGACCAGTCTCCTAAGATATACTCCTGAATTTTCTACTGACCATTTTCATGTGGAATTAAAAGGCATTAATTCCTTGATTTATTCTCCAAATAAATACTAAGCAGTTGCTCTGGGCCAAAAGGTGGGGCATAGAGAAAAACATGCGGTATGTGTTCTCAAAGAGTTTGCAATCCTGGAGGAGACACACACAAGAAACCAATGTTAACAACACAGTATCCTAAATGTTATGGATGACGAGACTTCAGGAAGAAGACTCAGCGTGCAGGGGACAGAGAGACCACAAAAGTCCCCACAGGAGGTAGCATTTCAACATCACTGTGGCCCAAAACAACCTTGTGGTCGATATAGCCATCCTTTCTTTCTCTTTTCTTTCTCTATATGTCTTTTTAAAAAAACGTGAATTTATATCTGTCTGAAATGTCTTATGATGGCTTGCTATATACAACAGGAACAATGGCTAAGGTCCTCTCGAATAATTTCTTCATGTCGTAACTCTATTAAGGTTGGGCTTAAAGGATATAAAGAATCAAGCAACTCACTGTAAACCTTCAACCACAATTTGTTTGGCAGGGAAAAATCTAGATTCTCTCAAACAGGTTTCATAAGACGGAGTCTATGGCCGTTCTTTCATTAGGTATCTTAAGAACTTGATAATTAGCCAGAAAGAGTCATGGAATGATTATTTTTAACACGCCTGGTATCTCATTCCACCATTTCAAGACTTACCGCAGTGTTTCTCAATTTCTTTCTTGGAAGTGTCACTAATGACAGCCAATAGGAGCCAGGTATCCTTACAGGGCCTGGGCGGAGCTTGGGGCCATCCACAAGCACAGTATTTTTTCAAGTTTCAAGATTACTGTGGATTTTGTAGCCTAAGCCATAAGCTACACATACTTATGTAAATATCCTATTATTTTACATCTTATACTATTTAACAATATAAGATTATTTTCTCTCCAAATCTAGTTTTATTTCTTAGTACTTTTTTTTCAGTCATAAAAGCTATGTCATTGTAGGAAATTAGAAAACTATATCAAATTACAAATTTAAAATTAAGCTTTTCTGGCTGGGCGTGGTGGCTCACGCCTGTCATCTCAGCACTTTGGGAGGCTGAGGTGGGCATATCACCTGAGGTCAAGAGTTCAAGACCACCCTAGCCAACATGGTGAAACCCCGTCTCTACCAAAAATACAAAAATTAGCTGGGTGTTGTGGCATGTGCCTGTAATCGCAGGTACTTGGGATGCTGAGGCAGAAGAATCACTTGAACCCGGGAGGTGGAGGTTGCAGTGAGCTGAGATCATGCCATTGCACTCCAGCCTGGGCGACAGAGTGAGACCCTGGCTCAGACAAACAAACAAAAATTAAATTAAGCTTTTCTATAATTTAATTCCCAAACTACTAACCATTCTTGGTGCTTTTCCTTCTAAGTATTGTAATACACAGATACAGATATAAATATATAATTATGTAAATACATACATACAATTTGAAGTCATCTCTATATCTTTCAGGGTCATATCCTGCTTTTTTTTTTAACTTAGTAATTATTTGATGATTTGGTACACATTTTTATTTAATGGTTTGATGAGTGTAAAAGTTTAAAGTACAGGATCTATAGCTTGGATTTGAATCCAAACTTAGCTCATTTACTAGCCTTGGGCTCCTCATCTATAAATGGAAGTTAATAATATTGCCTTCTGCAGACAGTTGAGAATGAAACGATTTAATGTATGTGAAGTGCTTAGACACAGCATGGCACAGAGTGAAGGCCTCGATAAGAGTTAGTGCAATTTCTTCTCAATGATTTGAGAAGCTACTTTTGTCATATACTGAATCCCCTTATGTATTTTGGTCTACTTCCAGATGTTCTGTTTTCTTCCATTGACAGCAATCTATTTATGTAGCCAAACTACCTTGTTTTACATGTTGTTTATACAAAGAGGCCAAACTGGTGCGGCTAATTCTCTTGATTACTCTTCTTTTTCAGGATTTTTCTGGCTATTTTTGTGGTCCATTTTCCACATGAACTTTAGAATAACTTGCTTAATTAAAATACTTTTAATATTTGCATTTAAATTGCATTTGTGGAATATCTGAATATATGAGCCTTTACAATGCTTTTATAACTCACTGCTCTTCATTTTCATTATATACGCCTTTATTTTTATCTTAGTCTACTCTATTATACGGGCTTTTTTCTACCATAGTGGCTCCCAACTCAGATACCTTGTTATGTCTTAAAAATTTTCTCTCAAACTTGACATTAAAAAAGAGGAAGAAAAAGAGAAACGATATTCTGGCATTTAGAAAGCAGCATCTATGCAGCTATGCACCAGGTAGCATTCCCAAGTATGCCCCTTGGAACTGGTGCTGTAGGATGTTAACAGGTTGTATTTTGCAGAAAAAAAATAAGGCGTTGTGTGATTAAACACATTTAGAAATTCTAAGTTAAACAAAACTAAATACATTTTTTACTCTGTAAGAACATCCAGAAACTTTAATATAGGTAATTTTTTTTCTGATTCTCTAAAAGGAGATATATTTTGCAAAAGGGCCCAAACTTGTGGCTATGTGAGCTTTTCTAGAAGAAACAACTCTTAGTAATCAAGCTCCTGGATATACTGGTTTGGGAAACTCTGCCAAAAGGGGTTGCCTCCAAGATTTTGGTACCGAAGATGACTTCTTTTTCCTCTTTGTATAAGCACTGTTCAAGGAGGTGGACTAATGGTTTTAAAATCTAGGATAATTGATCTTAAATCTAAATGAAATTCCTCTCAGATTTGGTCTGTGGGTCGACTAATTTCCCCTTTCTGATGATGATGTGCATTTCCGTTTCTTTCAATGTCTTTGTGTGTGTTTCAGTGGGAAATCGGGAGACACTAAACTGGTCAAATGCTGACCTAAATGAGAAACCTGGTCTCATATTCCATCAGTTACACACTCAACTAACTTAACACTAAGTCTGAACTGTTGACTAACACAAAGCAAATGGTTCCTAAAATTTATAGCGAATGTATTTTTAAAACTCAACATTTGATAGAGAATAATTTTTCTCCTTCAGGGAATTTTTATTATTTAAACAAAACAACAGCCTGCACAAGTATTAGGCAAAGTACCAAAATAAAGGGTTTCTTTTTTTCTTTTCTTTTTGGCAGGAGAGAAATTATTTTCATGTAGTCATTTGTTGGACCTTGGGGTAAAATTATATTTCATAGTTCCCTTGTTCCCAGGCTGTGGTTAAAAAAAAAAAGAGATTGATGTCTGAAATTTCAAGTGTATTTGTCTTACAAATTTGTTTGATTCTCTTGAGAATAATTATCTCATATCATTTGAAGGTTAGTAATTCCTTAGGAATGACCCTTCTGTTATAATTAGTAACTTACATGCAGCTAAGAAAAGTGAAAGTTAATGGACTTAGTTTCTTGCATTGCTGTTTTATTAAACTGTTAATCTTTGAAACAAATAACAAGAGTCCCAGAGACACTGCTCAGTGGAGTAATCTTATTTCCTTTCATTTGCTGAGACTAGGTAATGTGGACATAGATGGTAACCTAACAATGGTCAGTAAGAAAAACCTCATTATATAACACTAAATCTATATATACAAGGGAAAGGTGTGTCCAATGGCTGTTGGGAGGAACTTCCAATCATTTCTTCTTTCCCAGTTTCCCAGACATTAGATTCAAGACTTCAGTGGAACAGAAAAGAAGGAAAAAACAAGGGTAGAAAGGAAGGGAGAAGAAATACAAAAAAAGAAACAAAAAAAGATCTTATAAATGGTGAATCCAGAAAGTCACGATCCTTTAATAAGAAACCAAAAATAGAAAGAAGAAAAGAAAAATTTAAAAAAGACTTAGCTCATGTAACCCACTCACAACGTTGCTCAATGTGTAAGCTAGAAAAAATGGTATGGGAATTTGAAAGAGTCTTCAAGTTCCCAAAAGAGAATGGGAGCAACCTAACTTTGGGACTTTGAATGAAGTGGTTCTTTTCTGAGTCTTAGGTGAAGATTACAGTTTAATGTTAAATCTTTGCATACACTGAGATTTCTCCACAGTCACAGGCTATAGGTCATATACCCTCAGGACACCAAGAAAACTCTTTAACCCAGCCACAAGATAAATGGATTATTTTTCTTTTTTACAATTTTTACAAATATTGTTTAATAAAGCAGGTACAGACAACGTCCATTTAAAACCCATAGCCCAGGCCAAAAATTACAAATAAAATAAAGAAGAACAGTATTCTGTTGTATTCATTTCTACATGAAAACTTTTAAAATTGCTAATGAAAATTAGAACTTTTCTGGGATCTTCTGACAAGATTTTTTGAGATGGGGTCTCATTCTGTCACCCAGGCTGGAGTGCAGTGGCATGATCTTGGCTCACTGCAACCTTTGCCTCCCAGGTTCAAGCTATTATCCTGCCTCAGCCTCCCAAGTAGCTGAGACTACAGGTGTGCACCACCACACCCAGATAATTTATTTTTTGTATTTTTAGTAGACATGGGGTTTTGCCATGTTGGCCAGGTTTGTCTCGAACTCCTGAGCCCGAGCAATTCACCTGCCTCAGCCTCTCAAAATGCTGAGACTATAGGCATGAACCACCGTGCCCGGCCCTAACAAGATGGATTTGGGGAAATTATCTAGGTAATAGAGAGAGATTCAGAAAATAAAGATGGAACACACAAGAGTTTAAGCAGCACACAGAATAGAAAGCAAAAGTCCAGCATGCAGACAATTTCTAGAAATAGAGAATAGGAAGAATGGTGGTGTGGAACTAAATTATCATAAGCCCTGAATAATTTTAATGGGCATTTGTTACAATTGTCATTGAAAAGTAGAGGACATGTGTTTCATGAACAGTTAATGAAAATCATCAGAAGAATGAGAAGACAGCTCCAGAAGAGCTTTCAAGAATACAGAGTACTACCTTAGCCATTCATCTTTCAGATCAAGGAGAAGTTAGGAAACTGAGTTTCTTTCAATTCAGTTTACTAACAAGAGTGAAAAACTTTTCTGTAATACACAACAGTTTCTTCTTTTCGTGTTTCCAAGGACTGCTGACTTATGAACTTGAAACCATGAATATTTGTTTTAGGGAATTGCATGTGGTAGATTGTTTGTTATTGCCGAGAATCGTATTTGTTTACTTCAAATTGTGACTACGGCTTGTGATTTTGATATTTCCCATTCTCTTATTAAGAAAACAACACATTTTCCAACTAAAATAAAAAAAGATTCAGTTATTTTAAAGACATTTTTTAGTTACAGGAAAAAATACCTTATTCTTCCACAACTGACATGAGTGAAAAGCTGGAGAATATTCTACAATTGAGCAAAGACATGAATCCTTATTTTAGGAAGCAAATAAGTCCAGCAGCAGAAACAAGAATTAACGCACACATAGATGTACCATAGGACATAGTAAAACACCCAGGATACAAAGAAAGCCTTCAAAATGAATAGGATGAAAAATCCAATTACCTACCAAGGAGCAACAATTAGAGTGGCATAAAACTTATTATGCATTTATTCATGCATTCTACATGGTCCCCAAATATTTCTCAAACCCCTACTTTATGCCAGACACTATTCTAGGTAGCTTGGGTAAATCTGTAAACAGGAAAGGGGAAGGGAAGAGAAACGGGGAAAGGACAGAAAGGGAGGAAAGGAAGGAAGAAAAATAGAAAAGAAAGAAAGAAAAATAAAGAGAAAGAAGGAAGGAAAGAGGGATGGAGGGAAGAAGGAAGAAAAGAGGGAGGGAGGGAAGAAGGAAGGAAAAACAAGGGAAAAAAAGGAAAAGGTCAGAAGTTGAGAGAATAGTATCTTTAAATTGAAATAACCTTGTGACAATTAACTTACTAATTGTAGCGTCTGTGATCTTGTTACATTGAACTCAATCTGCCTAGTTTCCTTTTTACTAATAAACAATCCTTACTGGTTGTAATAAGTTTCTAGTGCTGCTGTAACAAATTATCACACAATAGTGGCTTAATACAACACAAATTATTACCTTACCGTTCTGGAGGTCAGAAGTCCAAAACCAGTCTCACTCAGCTAAAATCAAGGAGTCACTTTTGTAGGCTGTCTCCTACAGAGGCTCTAGAGGTAAATCTGTTTTCTTGCCTTTTCCAGCATTTAAAGGCTTCCTGTATTCCTTGGCTCAGGGCGCCTTCCTCCATCTTCAAAGCCAGCAGTGTAGAATCTTTCAATCTCTCTCTCTCTCTCCCTGCCCCCCTTTCTCTCTCCATCTGTACTTCTCTTCCTCCCTTTTCTCTCCCTCACATGCGCATAACTCTCCTTCCCCCATCACATCTACTCCCCGGCCTCTGACTTCCCCCGCCTTCCTCTTATAAGGACCCTTGTGATTACATTCAGCACACCTGGATAATCCAGGCTACCCTCCCCCTCTCAATATCCTTAATTTGATAGATCTGCAAAGATCCTTTGCCATATAATGTGATATTCACAGGTTCCAGGGATTAGGATGTGGATGTAGACATCTTTTGGTGGGTGGGAGGGGCACTATTTTGTCTTTTAGAGTAGTTGTTTCACTGTCACTTTTGAATAACAGTCATCCTAAAACTCTGTATCCAGCTAAAGTAAACCATTCAAAGAGTGAAGGTAAACCAATATTTTGGACAAAGACAGTTTGACAGTTACAGACCATTGCTGAAAGAATCACTAAGGGCTTTTCTGCAGTAAGAAGAAAATTGAATGCAGAAGGAAGGATTGAGAAGGAAGAGGGCAAAAATAAAATAAAATAAATATATGCATTATATTAAAACAAACTGGTGTAAAAATACTGGAAGGCAATAATATGGAAGATGAGGAGGAGGCACGGTAGTGATAGGAGTCACGGCACCCTGCGGTTCTTATGCGGCGTAGAGGGAAGAGAGCAAGGTTGATTAACTGCAGAGATCAGTGTTAACATCTGAATAACCTCCAAAAGAAAAGATAGCACTTAAAAAGCACAGCAACCCTCGGACTCAAAACATAGCACATGCACCTAACAACATAGCCTCAAAATATAGAAAGCAAAAATATACAGAATTGCAAGAAGAAATTAATAAATGTACACTTCTAGTAGGAAGTGTGCATGTATCACACTTCTAATAGGAAGTTTTTTTTAACATACCTCTCTTAGAATCTGATAGACAAAGGAGGCAAAAAAATTAGTAAGGCCATAGGATAGATGAGTAATCCAATTAACGGGCTTAATCTAATGAACATGTCTACAGCTCTTTACCCACCAATGCACTCTGCATTTCTTTTCAAGTACACAAGGACATTTACAAACATTGACTACACAGTGAGCCAAAAGCAAGGGTTAAAAATACCAAATAATTGATATCATTGCTGTCCAATGGACATAAATATGAGTCATATAGATAATTTTAGAGTTTCTAGTGTCCACATTAAAAATATTTTAGAAAGCAGGTAAAATTAATATTATTATAAATTATTGTATTGATTATTTTAATAATATGGTGATTATATTACTGGACATTATTTTAATTAATAATATATTTTACTTTGTTTTACCAATATATCCAGATATTATTGCTTTTTCATATTAAGTCTTAGAGATACAGCACATCTCAGTTTGGATAGCCCCATGCGAAGTGCTCACTAGCCACATGTTGCTAATGACTATTATAACGGACAGAGCAGCACTGTGTCTTACAGATCACACTCTCCCACCTCAGTTTAATACCTGGAAATCAAATGATAGTTTAAACAATAATGAATTAGGATGCTTGGAAATTTCAATAATAAATTTAAACAAATTGTGAATCTAGACATTTGGAAAATTTAAAAACTTCCTTCAAAATAATTCATGGACAAAGAGGAAATCAAATGAAAATTATGAAATATTTATAACTGAACAACAATAAAAACCTAGAAGACAAAATGTGGGGGACAAAATGTAAATATCTAGAGACAGGTGTATGACTCATATGGGAACTTGGTATATGACTGAGGCGGCATTTAAAGTTAGTAGGGAAAGAATGGGTTATTCATTAAATGGTGCTTTTCACATGGGAAAAACATATGTGATTGGAATCTTGTCTCACACCATACACAGAAAATGATTTTTTTTTTTCGAGACAGAGTCTTGGTCTGTTGCCCAGCCTGGAGTGCAGTGGCTCAGTCTCAACTTACTGCAGCTTCTGCCTGCTGGGTTCAAGCGATTCTCCTGCCTCAGCCTCCCAAGTAGCTGGGATCACAGGTGCGTGCCACCATGCCGGCTAATTTTTCTATTTTTAGTAGAGATGGGGTTTTGCCATGTTGGCCAGGCTGGCCTTGAGCTGGCCTCAAGCGATCTGCCTGCCTCAGCCTCCCAAAGTGCTGAGATTACAGGCGTGAGCCACCATGCCCAGCCAGAAAGTGAATTTTTTGTTGAATGGTAGAAAATCTTTCTACGTGGAAAATGGAACAGTCCTATGAACCTGCTTAAATCATGAGTCAAGAATATTAGACCAGACAAAAGATACTCGCTCTAGCCCCAAACCTTCAATGATTACATTATTCTTTCCCATATTATTGTGTGACATCAGCAGACAGTAATGTAGGAAATGTGGCCACAACTTATAGCTCCTCATAGGGACCTAAGATCTGTGGACAGGCAACAGGAGACAAAAGTGCTTAGGCTTGGAATTATCTGGAATTGGGTGTGACCTTGGGCAAGAAATAACCTCATTTGTTTAGTCTTGATTTTCTCAGCTGTAAAACAGTGATACTGATGACCACCTTTCAAGGCACTCATAGGAATTTAAATAGATTAAATGCATCAAGGGCTTAGAAAATATTAATTCACTTTCCCTAAACTGGAAGGTCCAGAGTGTATTGGGGGCATTTGTCCTAGTGCCCTGCATCCTCTTGCAACACTGTAAGGCCTGAGAGGTTCTGTAGTGATATGGAATATCGCAGGGGTGCTCTGAGGTGGACATGAAGGGCAAGGGCTCTGAAATTAGGCAGACTTGGCTTTGAATCCAAGGTCTATCTTTCGCCAGCTCTTAGACCTTAGGCAAGTTACTTAACATCTCTCGCCTCAGTATTTACATCTGTAAGCAGAGTTAAAAATAGTTCCTGTGCTGATGGTGGGAATGTAAGTTAGTTCAACCACTGTGGAAGACAGTGTGGCGATTCCTCAAAGACTAGAACCAGAAATACCATTTGACCCAGCAAGCCCACTACTGGGTATATACCCAAAGGAATATAAATCATTTTATTACAAAGACACATGCACACATGTTTATTGCAGCACTATTAACAATAGCAAAGACATGGAATCAACCCAAATGCTCATCAGCGATAGACTGGATAAAGAAAATGTGGCACATATACACCATGGAATACGATGCAGCCATAAAAAGGAACAAGATCATGTCCTTTTCAGGGACATGGATAGATCTGGAAGCCATTATCCTCAGCAAACTAACGCAGGAACAGAAAACCAAACACAACATGTTCTCACTTCTAAGTGAGAGCTGAACAATGAGAACACAAGGACACAGGGAGGGGAACAACACACACTGGAGCCTGTTGAGGGGGGTGGGGGGGGAGAGCATCAGTAAAAATAGCTAATGCATGTGGAGCTTAATACCCAGGTGATGGGTTGACAGGTGCAGCAAACCACCATGGCACATGTTTACCTATGTAGCAACATGCTGCACATGCACACCAGAACTTAAAATAAAAAATTTAAAAAATATTTCCTCTGTCTTGATCAAGATTCTTAGTTGCAGCAACAGACACCAACTTTGGCTCTCCTTCAGCAGCAGAAAGAGGCTGTGTTAAGAATATTGAGTAGTCATGGGTTCCCCAGACTGCACAGCTGGGTACTAGGTCCAAAGTCATGCCTCAGATTGGCCCCATGAAGATGCCATGTTGACTCCAGTGTTCACTGGCTGCTAACACTAGAATCATTTCGCTATTGGAAACTGGCTGTGTCTCTGTGGGCCAGAGCAGGCTCCAGGCCGTCTCTGCTTTTTGTGTCATTGGCTCTCTTGTCCAGGTCTGACTGACGGAGCCTAAGTCACTTGTCCAAATCCTAGCTGTAGGGGAGGCTGAGAAAGTGAGTTTCCCACTTCTCTGTGGGAATAAGCCTCCTCCTGCAGAGACTCCCTACCTCCACTGAGACCTCAGCCTGATTAGCTCTCTAAGAGAAAGGGAGTTCAGATGCTGGTTGGCCACAGAGAATACCCACCACGTCTGTCTCAAGGATTCCTGGGAGGATAAAATGAGCTGGTGAACGTGAAGCACATAACACATTGTAGGGTTTCAGGGCTCAGCGGGGAGACTCTTTCAATACAGAGGACAGAAGAGCAGTTTTGGATGAACAACAGAGCATGTTCTGACCAGGAACTGGGGTGGATATGTTAAAAAGCTCTTCTCATGTTCTTATCAGCCAACCTAACCAATGTTGCCAGAGATTCTGACTCCTTAATTCACATGGGAAACATGAAGGACCTTGAACAATGTTGAAGGTTAGGGAAGATGTAAAAAAAAAAAAAAAACTGTGCGTGACTTGTTTTTGGAGTGGACTCACCTGTGACTGAGCCAACAGCGATCAGTCTCGCTTCCACTGCTCCCAGATCATCAGCTTTACTGCGTGTGGCTTTTCTGAGCACAAGAAATAAACAAGTAAACCTTCCTTTATTCTTGTGAGTTTTCTTTTTAAAACAGGACTTTGAAGAGTTTTATGGAGATACTTTTAGCAGAAACATAGAAGGTCTTATAATTGCTTTTTAGGTGAAAGAATTGAATTCACAGAAAAAGATGCTTCCTTCCAGATGCTTTTCTTCCTACAGAGAAGCTTAATCACACACACATTAGAAAGTGATGCTTTTCTTTCTACAAAGAATCTTCACCACACACTCACTTTCCATTGTCAGTTCTTCAAATCCTTTCCTGCATCAGAATGAAGCAGCAAAATATGAGTACTTTGAAGGCAGCGAACGATTGTGTGGATTTTCATAATTTTTATTAAAGTTATTTCCGCCTAGATCTGTTTGTTCAGCTCTGCCCTCATTTTCTGCAAACTCTGGGTCTAAGATTTATATTAGACCGTAAGCAGGTTTGAGGGTGAATAATCGTGAGTTCTATGTTCTTATTACTTCCCACAAAAGTTGATGCAGGATCACAGTGCTCAAAGGAGAGTTCAGCAAATATTATTTACTGTGAGCAGTCTGTGTGCTGCGTCTGGCGGGCCAGGCCCCGCACATGGCTCCCAGGGGCACGCTGAGAGCCCCACACTCCCGTGCTGGGAGAGCAATCATCATTAAACAATATTTATTAAATAGCCCTATGCATGTGGCACTGGGCTATTTAAGTAAGGAGAGCAGTCGCAGTCCGCACCCTTTGGGAGCTTACAATATCAAACACGACATTTTTTAGAGCCTGAAGATACCCTGGTGAGGCACGGCACTGAAAGAGTTCATTCACACCAGAGGGCTAGGCTTTTCTCTCAGCCTGCGGTTCACTCCGTCTGCCTTCCCAGGCTCTAGGCTGTAGCTCAGTTCACTTAAAAGGTCCATTATTGGGAGAATTCACTGAAAATCTCTGTGCTAAAATAGCCCTTATACCAGAACCTCCACAATCCTAGCATTTCCTTTCCATGAGATCCATTGAGCCCCACGTGCAGGTTACAGAGGTGAATGTCACATTATTTCTTCTATCCAGAAGCTGACGGGGGACCCAGTGGGAGTGGGGAATGCTCAGTTACCCTGGATTATGGGAGAGGCCAGTAGGTATAACACAGCCTCCATAACACATGTCCTACACAGTGCAGAACATGTGAATGCGCACATGAAAGAGAAAACTGCTCATTCTGACTTGTGGGGATCAGAAAAGGCTGCAAGGAGAAGAGAGCATCTGAATTAGCTCTTGAAGTTAGGTGAGACTTCAGTGGGCAAACACCACGGCCAAGCATTCCAAACTTTTGCATGGGTCCTGGAAGAGTTGCGGGAAATGATGAATTTATCTAACAGGCTTTCAAATAGTTCCTCTCACATGGGGCCTATTTCATCTATTTCCAAAATTCTTGGATCTATAGGTTGGAAGCAGAATTGGGACGTATTCCACTTGGGGCTAGGAGCCAACTCCTTTCCCTGCTGCTACTGCTCACTCCCTCTGTCTCATCCAGGAGAATGCTCCACCCGGCAGCACAGAATGAAAGGTAACGGAATGGCTGTAGCCCAGACTTCAGCTGTGCCAGATGAACAACAACTTTTGGGATCATTCAGAAATATAAAATAATCCAGCCCTCCCTGCCATTCTAGGTCACAGCCAGATGACTGAAAACAAGGCATTCTCATACGCTGTTAAACAGATGTGATCATTTTCTCCACATCCTGGGAGTTAACAAAGAGACCTCTAGGGACGTTTTGTCTGCCAGGTGTTTGGCAGTGGCATTGACAGGAAAAGAAGACTCGTAATGTTTAGAGGTCAAGCGGACCTCAGTGAGTCCTTTAGTCCAGCCCTTGCCTTTAGTCTGGAAAGCACACAAGCCATGAAGCTAGGATAGCTGTGCCTTACTTACAGAGTGTCTCAAGAAGATGCAGTTTAGAAATTGGGGTGTCTAGCCTGATACTTGATGCTACTCTCTCTTGAGCCTCCCTATACCCCACGCAACCCCTTTACTTTTCATGTCGATTTGAGGCCACACATTCAAGAGGCACCTGCCTGTTCTTCCACTCCACAGTGCCATAGTTATCATGGAAAAGGGGGGTCTTCACTAAGTGTCACCCTCTTGGGACAAGAATCCTCTGCTTTGCCCCAATTCCAATGTAGTTTCATCCTACAACTTCCTTTGTACATGGTGATCTCAAATGACAGCACACAATCATACATAAGTCTTTCTATCAAAAGTAAGCTATTCTTACCGCTCTTTTTTTTTTTTTTTCTAAAGCCAAAGTCAAATGATGCCTTAGTCCAAAGGATTTCACATCTTCACATGCAAAACCAGCCAAGTTTTAACGAAAACATTTCAGCTACATAAAATGAGACCTCTAACGTGTACAGCCAAGTTTGGAAAGGACTCCTTCTTTGTGTGGAAATTCTTGAAATTCTTCCTGACTTTGCTGGAAGCTTGCAGCCTTTCCATGTGTCTCTACGTCTTAATCAGTCCAACTCACAACTTTTTTTTAATGTGGTCACTTACTAAAAGCAAGTATGTTCTGCTTCTATAATGTAGTAACAACACATGTTTGCAGGCTATTTAGAAAAAATTGGATAGCGTTATGATAAACGGAGTTCCTCTGGAAGCCTGACAACTTGTACACTGTGATGCCATCTTTCCACCTATAAAATGGAAACAACCCTATAGACTTGGTGGTATTAAGTGAGCAGTTGTATAGAAATTATTTGAAAATTATCTGGCAAATAACAAGTAGAATTTGGGGTTTTGTTGATGTTATTGTTGTGATCTTTAAGTCTTTATTATAATTATGCTGGCTGAACTTGTTTCTTTTATCTGTAAGACAGATCAAAGTAAAGTAAAACAAAAAGAAAGTTCTCCATCAGTAAATGTACAATTCAGGTCCAGCACCCCAGATTTAAGCTACCACTAGATTTCTTTTCTTTTGAAAAACAAATGGTTATTATTTAACCAGGGTAGCATGAATAGAAGAAATAAATATTTTATTATTTTTATATTGTTAATTTCTTGCTCTTTAACTTTTTAAATAACAATTTTTGGCAGATGAGTAGTCAAAATCATTAATCTAACAGTCAAGTATCTCCAATAGATGAGTGAAGAAAAGATTAGGTTAAGGATCATTCTCTGTTAAAAAATAAAGATTTCCCCCTTCACTGTAAACATTAAAAACGTATACATTTGAAATATTTACTATACATTATAATGTATAGGAAAGTAGAGGCAAAAATTATGCATAATTCAAACATCCCCACAGCAACACAGTTTCAATGTTGGCCAATTTGTCTCTGCTCTTTTCTGTATTCATGGTTATGGGTTTATGAATGTTTCTGATCACACTGTATTTAAAACTTTACATTTTAATTTAGCATTACAACATGACAACTCTCCAAGCCTTTATTAATTCTTTGTAAACCTTATTTTAAATGGCTGCATAATATTGCATTAAGCAAATGATTTACTTAAAGGCATCAGATTGGTCTTTTAAATATAATTATATTGGACTCTGTGCATAAAGCTATTTCCTTCTTTTTTTATTTTTTCTGAGACAGAGTCTCACTCTATTGCCCCAGCTGGAGTGCAGTGACACGATCTTGGCTTACTGCAACCTCCGCCTCCCAGGTTCAAAACACTCTCCTGCCTCAGCCTCTGGAGTAGCTGGAATTACAGGGGTGCACCACCATGCATGGCTAATTTTTGTATTTTTAGTAGAGACGAGGATTCACCATGTTGGCCAGGCTAGTCTCAAACTCGTGACCTCAAGTGATCCACTCGCCTCGGCCTCCACAATTCTGGGATTATAGGGAGCTTTTTCCTTCTTTAGGATTAATTTTTATTATATAAATTCTCAGAAGTGAGAGTAAAATGCTGGGGCATTTTTCATATTTATTTACAAGACTATTTAAAGTCCGTAGTTATTTTATTTAAGTAGAATTTTTGTCCCCACCATAGTGAGCACTCATGAATCTGCCATATGAGAAGAAATGATCTCAAGGCTGCAATGTATGATTTTATAATTTTCAGAGGATTCCCTCTTCCAATGTCCCTGTTTTTAGGGAAATCACATCATAATATGATTGCACTGTTCTTTTTCAAATTCAGCATTTCCATGTTCAGTTTTGAAAATATCTAGGGCTTGACCCAGTGTTTAGTGTAGAAAAGGAACTCATTAAAGATCTAAAGGGGAAAAAAAGAGAAAGAGACAACGTCTCTTGGCAGTACTAAAGCATTATTTATGCGGTGGGACCAGAGCAATTTTATTTTGTTTTTGCACCATTATGTTATATATTTCCCGGGAAGAGTGTGACACCAGGGTATGGGAATGTCCTTGTGCACACATTTCACATCTGCTTGTCCATGTGAACATAACTGTGCCAGGAGCCCTGGACGTTAGTTTTTAGCATGGAAATCATGATGTTCAGCTTTAGTTCCTGAGCAACTGTAAGGGAGATTCCAGCGGGACAAGTTCAAGAATGACTTAGAAATTATAGACCAGATCATACAACTGTCATAAAGCTATCGTCAGTTAATAAAATAGGGTTTTCTTTTCATTTAAAAAAAGTTGGCTTTTTTTCCTCCTTTAAAGAAAATATTGATGTTGGACTCTTTGAAACTTCGTCTGACCTTCTTTCTGCTGATTTTTCATTTCCTGTTTCTTTTCTTTCATTTCTTTTTTTCATATGTTGGGGAGGTGGGGTTCTAAAGCAATCTTCCAATGTGCTAAAAACAAATATACATCCCCTAAAAGTAGTATAGCTGCTATGTCCTTGCTCCCAGAGCCCTGCGCTGCCAGGGCCCATTTCTGCTGTGAATCAGGTTTCTCAAAAATGTGGTTTCTCACCCCTGTCCCTCTTCCCTTTGGCACCCATAGAAACTAGGATGTGCAGACATTTGCAGGAAGAAGTCCAAGAATAAATATAAGAATATTCTGAATGAAAAGCAAATATGTAGTAAGGATGACGATAATGGTATCTATAGAATGTTTCATAGATGAGCTTGGTTTAAATGCAAATTTAAACCAAGCTCCATACGAGGAAAATAAGGGCACAGATAAGCTAGAATAGAAACACGCACACACACACACACACACACACACACACGTGCCCACTCCAGCCCTTCTGTGCACCAAATTGCCCAGTAGTAAGATGCACCGAGACAGTGCTCCTGCAGCAGCCTAGACCCCACACTAATGGCTGGAATAGAGCAGTAATAAGACAGACGTCATCACCACCGTACAGAACCTGCAGACACTGAACAGCTCACAGCAAGTAGTTTGGAGCCTGAAGTCCAGGGAGGGAGAAGTACAGGTGCTGTGTGAGGTCACTAAACAGGAGATCAGACCTTGTTGGGGCCATATTGAAATCATTCCTGGAACTTGGATAGCAACTGGGCAAGGAGCGGGTGGGGAAGAGCAATCCAAGCCCAGAAACAAGGTAGTTGAAGAACCCAATGCGGTCCAGTGTGCAAGGAGCAGAGCGGGGTGGGCAGAGGAGCTGCAGAGGTGGGCAGGGATAACATCATGAGGTGGCCCAAAGACCATGAGAGATGCCAAGGGCAATAGGAAGCAAGGAAGTGGTGATGGCAGATTTACACCTGGGGCCTGAGAGGCTTTTGAAACAGTTTAAGTGGTTTTTTTTTTTTTTCTTTCCTGCATTTTCTTTATCTTTTTCCCTTCCAAATAGATATTTGACTGCACTTTCCATTACTTTAGGGGAGGTATGTGGGAGAGCAGTAAGATATACCATGTAAGAGTTTCTGGTTTTTATTTTCAAAAGCCTAAGCACTTAGAGTGAACTTGGAGATTTGCAAAGGAATTAGAAAGAATTGTGGGAAGAAGGGCAGAGACAGGGGCTACCCTCCAGATTAGAAAAATAAGTTCTTCTGGAGTGACAGAAGATGGGGGAGTGGTCTGCGGGTCCTAGAATGGGGGTCTACGGAAATACCTCTCAGCAGCAGCCTGAGAAGGGAGCACCCCGAGACTCTGCATCACTCCTAAAATAGAAATGCACATAGCGCAATGGATGCCCAGAGGCCTCCCCAGCTGACCCCCAAGCCTGACCACACGAGACCTTGGAAGCCACAATTCCAGGGAGCCAGGAAAACCCTAAGAATATCTGACGATCAAGTTTCCACCAGCCTGGAGAAATGGGGCTTCAAAATCGAGAGAAAAGTGATACATGAAAAATAAAGAGCTGGGATATTTCCTGCACTGCGGACATTGTGGACTATAATTCATATCATGTATGCAGATTGAAAGGCTTATTCTGGCTCCCGTGTGAAAAATGGATGGGAGAGAGGCATGAGATGATGCCGACGAAAAATCATAGTGGCCTCTACCAGGGTGATAGAAGTGAGAATGAAAAGAAGTGGATGGATTTGGAGAATATTTAGAAAATAGAAGGGCAAGTACTTTGTGATCGGTCAGATGTGACAGTGAATAAGTCAGAGGATTCAAGGATACCTCCCAGGTTTCAAGACTGAACAATTGGGTGGGAAGTAGTATAACAGATGAGTCCATTTCCTGCAGTAACTAACTTCACAGTGGGGTTTAAGGAAGCTCACTTGGAGATTTTACTGGGGTAGCATATGAACATAGAGTTAGTAAATACTCCCAAAGGCAAAAACTATAGTTATTACCTGAGGGGAGATAATCTCAGAGGTCAACACATTGCTGGAGATATCACCAGTCAAAGGGTCATTTCTCTCCACCATTTCATACGGAAAATTAAATATTAATATTCAAAGAGACCTAAGGAATCCTATGGTGTTCTCTCAGGCAGGAATCTTCCTTCTAAGATATGTGATGGCAGCCTCTGCCTTTGTGCTCCCAGTGACCCAGCACTTGCTATCTTTAAAGCAACACTGTATGTGGGATTCATTTCTAATTATAAAAAAGTGCTCACCTCCAATGGAAAACTGCCTCATTCACTGGCTGCTCCCAGTCTTGTGCTCTGGAGCTACACAGAATAAGTCCAATTCCTCTTTTACATTACATTTAGAAGTTTCTGTCATGTTTTTGCTAAGTCCTCTTTATTGCAGCCTAGAACTGTACATCACTTCCTTCATCTATTATTTTCAATGGACGTACAGTAACAAGAACACCAAGTGTATTTATTGAGTGTTGTGAGCAAAGTGTATTACACATGTGGCTGGGGCTGCTATGAGTTCATCAAAACCCATTTCCTTTCCTACCTGGGCACACAATTAGACTATACCTCATGACTGAGTTCTCACCAATAGAAAGCAAGCGGAAGCAGTGAGGAAGTAGAATTGTCTTCCTCACTGTAGTAGCGTGGCTTTGCCACCTGCCAGCTGAGGATCAAGAGGTGGATGGAGACAAAAAAGATAGGGGGAGCCTGGGCCCCCTTGTATAGAAGGCCACCCCACTTAGACATCTGAATTAGACTCTCATATGAATAAGAAATAAAATTTCCAGGTTAAACCACTGACAATTTAAAGTTTCTGTTACACCAACTGGTGTTGCCTTAACTAATACAGAAATTGGTAGTGGAAGTCAGATGCTGCCATTACAAAAACCTGAAATGTGTGGCAATGTCTTGGCAGCTAGTCCCAGAAGCCCTGGAATTAGTAGAAAGGCTCAGAGTGATGTTGCATATTAGCTACTGGCTGGCTTTAGCACAGTATTACAAGAAAGAGATGAGCTCAGAAAAGAATTGGCCAATTTTCAAGCAATGTTGGGCAGAAACAGAGAATCTTACAAACTTGAAAGGGTCAATTGCTTCTGGGCCTCCAAAGAGTAAGAGATGCTTTGTAATCCAAGAGTAATGAATGAATGAAATTCCAAAGAATGCTTTGGTGATAATGGCCCAGTAAGACTTGTCAGTTAAACAAAGCGATGCTGCTCTAGAGTAAAAGCCAGATTAAAGGTGTACCTCCCCACATTCTGTGACCCCAACAAAGCTGCCATTTAATTAAGAGGGAGGTATGGAGACAATCAGGCAAAGGAATATGAAGGCTCGAGGATAATATCTAAGAAAAGCCTTGTGTGTGGTTGTGAGCACAAGGAACTGACTGAAGCAAACAAATCAGAAGCCTTCTAAGTTTAAGATAACATTCTATTGTCAAAGAAACTCTGAATCTGGACCAAGAAACAAAACCCAAAACCCCTTTGACCATTTAAACCTTAAAACAACTTTCAGGCCCCCGGACTTACACCATTAAGAAGCTGAACAACTTGCAAAGGAGGCATACTCAACTCCCATTTCAGGTGTATTCATGGAGGCTAACGAATAGACCAGGACAGTTCCCCAGAGGGTGGTGCCAGTAGCCATGGAGAACCATAGGCAGAGTTTCTCATCACAAGCAAGGCCATTGTTTCCATCTTCTATACCTGATGGAAAGAATTCGGGTTCACCTAGAGATCCTGGACTTCAAGCCACATGCAGTTACTGAATGGAACTTGGGATTATCTCCTTTGGGAAAGAAGTGAGTATGGAGGAAGAAGGAAACGGGTAGCTGGTAACCAGAACGCTGGACTGTGGTACAGATTTCTACGTGCTCACTAAAATTCGTTTTCTTTCCTCCTAGGCACACAGAGTATAGTCTCCAGAATCCCCACATTTCAGTGTTCCCACAGGGCTGAATTCCTGTCAATAGAATGTAAGTGGAAATGGGCTATGTCACTTTCTTGCTGAAGAGATTAAAAAGAATGTGAACTCTCCTCATCTGCAGTTCATAAGATAGAAGGATCCTGGGCCCCTGAATGACCTCACGGAAGGCCATCTAACAGGAACACCCACACTGGACTGTGATATGGGCAAGAAATAAACTTTAATTGTATTGGGTCAGTGAGAAGTTTTATCTGTTACAGCAGTTACTTCTACTTTAATAAATACAATGCATTATCTTATTTAATATCCATTTAATATATGAAAGAATTAGAGAAGTTAGATAATTTGTTCAGGATGACTTAGTTAGAGGGGCATCCGATGCTAGAACCCAAGTCTATCTGGCTCTGAAGCCATGCTTTTAAAACGTGTGATACTCTTTCACAGAAGAGCAGGCGTCCAGATGTTGTAGCCCTTGGGTCTCCCTCTTCTGGATGTTCTTAGTCTGTCCACATTTTTTTTTTTTTCAGAACTGAACACAATAACTTATGTTGTAATTTAGCGAATCTGTGACCTAAATTATTTCTCTTTTCTAGAATCATCGTCTGTGAATGCAGTCCAGGAGATCTCATTATATTAGAGGCCAAATCTCTAATCAATCAACTATTGACTTTAATGAATCAACAACTCCTAGACTTTCTCACCACTTCCAAGCCCCCACTCCCCATTAGAATGAGTAATTATTTTAAATCTGAGTGTAGATTTTTACAAGTAATCTTGTTTAATTTCTTCTTAATAATTTCAGCCTAGCATTCTAGCCTGTCAATATCTTTGCTTAGATCATCCAGATGACAATCCAAGTCTGGGACTATCCCACACTGGGACTGAATTATCCCAGTATGAAGAGTAGTATCTGAATTCTTGCTACCACCTGTGACTGTGGTAAGAACTTTACGTGCTTACCTCATCCCACCTTTACAGATGAGGAAACTACAAAGGTTAAGATCGCACGACTTGTAAGTGGAGCCCATCCTCAGCCCTAACTGCTGGAGGACAGGGATTTTTGTCCTAATACAATAGTACTATTTTTTCCTCTTAAAGTGGAAGAGAACTAGCATTTGCTGAGCACACATGGTATGTAAGGTGCTTTACTCACTCTACCACACTTAATCCTCACAATCATCTATCCTTACAAGGACACTGAGAGAGATAATTTTTAAAGATTTTAAACATGGAAACAGAATTATTTTGAGAGTGTCTCTATATAGTAAATGAGTCTATATAAATAAATAATGAAAGCAGAGAGAAGCAACCAATGAGACACCTTGAGCCCAAACTCACTAGACTGTGAGTCTATGAAGACAGATCTTTTCCACCCTCTATGAACACTGTCTGGCACAAAGAAAGTGCTCGATAGTCTTTGTTAAAATGAATAAATAAATGTATGTAGACCTCAGTGAGTAGACAAAAAACTCTACATGAGATAAAACTTCATTCATATAACAAGGATTTATCAGGCAGCTAATACATAGGACACACGTTTTGGGGACTGTGGCTTCTTGCAGAAGGAGGAACACAAAGGGCAAGGAGAAATAACACAAATAAAACACATGCGCATGTGCACATACACACACACACACACACACACACACACACACACACACACACACACACACACTAACAAGACATAGATATTGACATTCCCTAACCGAGTTTCTTGAGTGTTGTGGAGCTGAACTATATCCAGGCCAGCAGAATCATGGAGTAGATATGCAGATTACAGTTGTAGAATCTCTGCATTTAAGCCCAATACAAACACCCAGACTTTAGCACAGTGAAAGGTGTTGACCCTCTTAAATCAACATTAGCAGATAGCTCACGGGATTGGAATGATTTCAGCATAACCACACTAGGTGATACAGTAGGCAGACAATCCACCCAGACTTTCTCAATGCCACAGAAAATGTAGGCTCCCCAAAGTTTCCTCTGAAACAGACATTAGATCATGGATGCCATGTAAACCAGATGGTGAGCCTCATTTGACCTTCTTGAGTGGTGGCCCTTATGCTTAGGAGCTTTCCCCATTGTTGCTCCCACCTATGTCCTTTCCCGTTCACCTTCCAGTCTCTTCCTCCTGCCTCTTTCTACCATTCTATTTCCTTCTGAGTCTCTATCTCCTGTTAACTGTTTCCATCCCTCCATCTGTCCATTCTTTCCTTCCTGCCTTCCTTCTTTCCACCCCTCCCTCCCTCCTCCCTTTCTCCCTCCCTCTCCTTCCTTCCTTCCTTTCTTCCTTCCTTCCTTCCTTCCTTCCTTCCTTCCTTCCTTCCTTCCTTCCTTCCTTTCTTCCTTCCTTCCTTCCTTTCTTCCTTCCTTCCTTCCTTATTCTTCTTTAGTCTCTATTCTCTTCTCTATCTCATCATTCTTTATAGGTCTCTCTCTAGAAGACAGTGGAACTTAGAAGCTCCAAAGAAGAGTTAAGCACCTCCTTGTCCTTGCTTTAGAGGCTGGGATTAGAGCTGGCAGGAAACAATTAGATTGTGATTTTAGGAGCAGCCATTCATGCTACATCATATTTCCTGCTCACAAATCTACCAGCTGAGTTATTCACATGCTGTCATTTTAGGCAAAATTGTTTATACATCACATAATGCTAGTCTATGTTGTGTCTGTTAGAGCCCTGGCGAGGAGTCTGCCCTGGATTGGACAGTTGGACTCAGGCACATGGTCAACACCAAACATGAGCAATCCATATTTGGGCATGAGTATGCCTTAAACACTAATGGGGTTTGGCACAACTGTGACTCTGGAAATCTAGCCCACAGATCAGCTCACACATCAGGGAAAATCAAAACAGAATTAAGTTGGCCACTTTTTCTCTGCAGAGACATGAGAAGCATTTCGAGTGAAGTCTGTGAAACCTTGTTTTTCATATTTAAGTCAGTATTTGGGAATGGCCAAATGTTATCAGTGCCCTATTTTTACAACTTTTTCTCACAAATGAAGAAGGCCCAGATACAGACCCAAAGCATGGACTCACAGGCAGCACATGATCAGATGGTACTTTCTTCCCTAAGGAGCTTTGAGATCACTGGGTAAACACCCCACCTGCCTGTGACAGTTTGCATATGTGCCTGCTCAGTAGATGGGGAAGGAATAGGATTGGGCCCATGAGCCTCAGATGTAAAAGAAAAGCAAAATGTTTCGGAATCAATAGAACCTAGATCGCTGGCTCCATCATGCCTGGCCTGGCCCTTCATGTACCCTGAAATTTAGAACCTTTTCCTACATATCCCCCATGATTCCTCCTTATGAGCTCAAATCTCAGACACATTGGTCAACTCTTTGTTTGCCTGATTCTCTTTCCTTCCAGGTCTTAGCTAGTGTGTTTGTTTCTCTTTCTATTTTCACATTTCCAGGCTGCAATCATCTTCCAAGTCTTAGGTCATCTGCTACTTCCAAATGGAAACAATGCCTCCTCTTTCTAACCACGTAGTGCCTTAAACTTCTTTAAAGATGCTTATCATGTTCTACTTTACGTTCCAATTGTAAACTGAGGGAATTCTGGTGTCACTAGAGGGAGTGCTAAACAAACAAACAAACAAATAGAAAGTCTGACTCCAAAGATAGATGTTTGTATTTCTTGGTGCTTCCAATGCTTCCACCCCACACCATGACCCATTCTGCACCACTTCCCTGAAAACACACACTTTTTCCCTCTTAGTATTTTGGAAGGAGGAGAGATACTCAGCTGAACAAGAGTAAGAAAAATATCAGCAGTTCACAAATGAAGCTAAGGGAATTTTCTCCCCACTATATGTGCAGACTAAGGGTTTGCCTAGCGGTCAATTTAGGAAATTAAATGATCAGGGTCATCAGTGAAGGACAGAAAACTACAGATCTTAGATGAGATCAACACCAAAGCTTTAGACATTCCAGGCAATCTTGGGAATTGGGAGCTTGGTTATCCAAACACTAGCCGTGTGGACAATGACTCAAGCAATCATGCCTACACAATGAAACTAACAAACGAACAAAACTCTGGACATTAAAGCTTGGGCATGCTTCCCCGATGGCATTATCCTGCCTATTGTCACACATTGATATGCTGGGAGAATGACATATCCTTGAGGACACAAAACTTTGCATTTGGGACCCTCTCAAACCTCTCCTTGCACAGGTCTTCTTTTGGCTTTTGGCTGGTTCTGATTTGTATCCTATGCTATATAAAACTGTAATCCTAAGTATAGCACTTTGCTGTGTTCTTCAAGTCATTCTAGGAAATTTTCTAATCTGAGAAGGTAATGGGAACTCTCAGATTTGTAGGCAGCTGGTCATAAGTGCAGGTGGTCTGGTGACCCTGAACTTGCAGCTTGTGTCTAACGTGAGGGCAGTCTTGTGGAGGACTGTGCTCTCAACCTGTGAAGCCTAATTCTAGATTGTTGGTGTCAGAAGTCATTGCAGCAGGATAGTAGACATCTACAGGACAAAATTTGTGTCAGAAAGGTATCATTCCTGAATCCAGAGACCTGGGCTTCCCATAAACAAATCAGAATCCAAATAAGAGCTCTATGTTTACATATATCAGAGAAAGGCTATGTCTTAAACAGCTCTGCAGTTCCCTATAACCAGTACAACATTTTAGTCTGTTCGTAGAATGAAGTAAAAGAGCCTTGCAACTAATTCTACTCTTACTGATTTTAATGCAATCGGAAGTTTTATAAAACGTCATATGCTTGTCGTGCGCAGTGGCTCATGCCTATAATCCTTGCACTTTGGGAGGCTGAGGTGGGCAGATTGCTTAGGCCCAGGAGTTTGAGACCAGCCTGGACAATAAGGCAAAACTCTGCCTCTACAAAAAGTGCGAAAACTAGCCAGGCGTGGTGGCACGTGCCTATAGTCCCAGCTACTTAGAAGGCTGAGGTGGAAGCATCATCTGATCCTAGGCAGGTCGAGCCTGCAGCCACTGTACTCCAGCCTGGGCAACAGAATGAGACTCTGTCTAAAAAAAAAAAAAAAACAAACGCACACACACACACAACAACAACCAGAAATCATATGTCCTTTATGCCTAAGTTAAAAAGAGTGAAAGTGTATGCATCAAAAATTAACAGCAGTTATTTATGAGTAGAATAGTTGAGAGCTTCCAAAATATATATTGCTTTTGCTTGCTGATATGCTTGTTTACATTATGTTTTGCTTTTATAACCTATTAAATAAGGTGAGGTAGAAGGGGAAATATGGCAAGCTTCTAGTAATGAGGAATGCTTTCCAATGGCTGAATAAGCCAGTGGGCTCTTTCTAGACCTGCTTATACACAACTTATATGATAACAATTTTCTCTTCTTGTCATCATTTTGGCTCTGTGATCTTGGACAAGTCATTTCATCTCACTTTTGCCTTATGTTAAATCAGGGCTTATACAAGATGACCGCTAATATCTCTTCCTGCTCTAAAATTCTAAGTGCACATCTAAAGACTTAAGTTTATGTGCCTATAGCTCAAAAACATCCACAGCTGTGGGAGGTGGAGGTGAGGGGTTCTTGAGTAGGTGAGCCCCTCTAGGGGAAGATTTGCATAAAGCTGATGTAGCTAGTGAAAAATGGACTGTGACAGATTAATGCTGGGAGGCTTGATCTGTTCAGTATCTGGCCCACACAGCCTGGTCTGATCAGATCTTCAAAGTCATATGGTCCTTATTTGGTTTTACAATAAATAACTCAGACTTATGAGTTAGACACCAATTAATGAAATCATCTAGCCCAGAGGAGAGCAATCCTCCTGGGCAGTCACTTTGGAAGCACAGGCTGTCCATTAGGTTTGCCAAGCCTGGGGCTTTTATTCCTGTTAGTGATAGAAATTACATGACTCCTCCCAATTCCAGATGACTTTTGCTCTGAAATACAACAATTGTTGCCGTGGAGGTCAGAGAGGGCTTGGCTCCCACAGACATCCCTAATTCTAATTCTACTTATAGATTGGGCTCAATACTGAGAAGTAGTTGAGGACCATTGGGAAAAGACAAGAAACTTCTGATCAAACCACATTTACTTATTTTTTGTTGTTGTTGTTGTTTATAACCATTCTGAAAGGATATAGGAATGACTCCAGGTAGAACTGTTTTGGAAAGTACTTAAGGCAGCATCTTGAGGCGTCATATCTCTGGTTGGGAAAGAAAACTATTGATGTGTTTGTATATATTGAGAACCAAACCCACCATGGGTGCTCAATAAATATCAAGCAATCAATCAATTTTCCAGTCACAGAGAAGCTTCCTGTTCCAAACATGTAGTCATGGAAGAGAGCTTGGCCCAAAACCCGTCTCCCTCTTCCAAATGATGTGACTCCAAACTCCAAGAAAAGTTCTGGGTGATTTTTTTTTCTTCATCCCACAGCAACTGATGGCACAATCCTTGGCAGCACTGGAAACAGATTTCCAGATCAAGACACCAAAGCAATGAGATCTTGCCATACATTGGTCAAGTTTCTACAACGTAATGGAAACTCAATGGAAAGAGAATCTTAAATTATAGCCAGGCAGCTGATTGGAAGTGGTGGCACCTGTTTTCAGAAATGCTCTAAGTAAAAATTGATGTGATTTTGAAAATGGAAATCTATTGTATGGAAGTCTTTAGCATCAAAAGCACTTGCTGGAAAATAGCCACAAACTGCATTTATTTGAGTCAATTTTTGCATCAATCAGTATGCTTCAAAGATGACATTCTGCATTTTTATTTAGTGATCTATATATTATAAATTTCACCTCTAAGTGTTGGGAAAAACAACATTAAAAGTCCACTGTAATGGTTAACAAGATACTAACAATTTCTAAACCAGGCTATTGCAAAAATGATTACCACTGAAGTTTAAACATATGGAGTTATCCGCTTTTCAACTTACAACATTGAGGTTTCACCAAATGTGAATTTCACTTTGGAGGGTTCCGTTTCTACTTCTCTTTAAAATGATGCATGTTTTAATGGTTCCTTGGGCACATATGATTTGCAAGACTGTTTCAGCTGTAACTTTATAGACTTTTTGATGGACCATTTGTCTTTGGCTTTTAGAGAAGGGAGCTACAGTTATATGATCGTATATGTTTTCTATTTAATAGTCATGTATCAAATCTCTACATACTTCTTAGTGTGGTGGGATAATAATTTGATATATTAGTTATGTGGGGTTTTTTCTTTTGCAGTTTTTTAAGCCTTATGACTCTGTGAGCATCTCCCATTAGGACTGTTAGACATATGGCCTCCACTGAAGGCCAATTTCTGAGGGGATGGGTGAACAAAGGGACACATTATGCGTTTTTAAATCCAAAAGCCCCTTATCCTGGAGTATGACAGAAGAAGTGGTGAGAATCAAACTGAATCAGTCTCGCTGGAGTTCCATTTCTCACCTCCACCCACAATAGTGATCCTTAGAGCTGGGAAGGGGAAGAGATTGCTGAGACAGCCATGGGTGGCCCTGAGATGGGGGTTGATGCCTTGCCCAGGAAGGGGGCTAGTAATCAGATATAGAGAAATGGGCCTGTTTTCCATCACGGGTACTGAGAGATGAACAACCCCCACAGAATTCCTTTTGTCACTACACCCCTAGAAAACAATTAAAAACTTATGAATTGTTTATTTATGGAATATTTCATTTATTTTTTTTAGACTGGTTGACCAGAGGTAACTGAGGCCTTGGAAAGCAAAACCTCGGATAAAGGAGTTCTACTGTAATTCTTCTTAACTGAAATATTAGTGTAACAGTTGCTAGTTATCTTTTAGCACTATGATTTTAATCACATCTAAATCCAGTAAGTGTGGAAGAGAAGACACACCTCACCCCATCTTCAACCAAAATGTTGAGAAGGAAACAATTAGAAATTGGTATTAGCCTATTTGGATTTGGCCCAGTGTGTTCACCTTTATTTTACAAGGCTGATTTCTGACTCATTATAAAACTAGTTCTTCATACCAGAAGAGTGTATTAAATAGATGACAACTCATCTAAATTTTAACATGTCAATCCTGTTATGTATCATCTCAAGGAAAGTAAATCAGAGGCCAAGAAACTACAGGATACTGCAAAGAAATGGGACCATAAAAACAGAACTGGATGACAGATAAACAAACTCTGGGAGTGAAGGCATGTGAATACAGAGGAATTATTTAGCCTTGGCCCCAGCGCCTGTGTGGCCCACACAGACACATGTCTGCGAGAAGAGGCCGTATATGCATACATTTAACTTAAAACAGCTCAGCCGCGTAAAATCAGACAGAGTCTACTTGGCTTTTGCGCATTTAAAAATATTACAAATTATTAATTGCATATGCAATCTTTACTACATATTGTATTTTACTATAAAATTAAACTTTTATACATACATATGACTATACTTTATATGCATTATAAGGGTTTGTCAAGGATGATTGGACTACGTACATTTTTTGCCTTAAATACTGATGTTGGAATCAAATCTCCATACAAAATAGGACTTCATTACATATCTTAATAATCTCTTCTCACTAAGTTGAACAGAGTTTTAAATATGGAGGAATCATTCAACTCTCTAAGGTAGAGCCATCTCATCTATATTTACCTACCTTTGGGGATTGACACCAAAAATCAATTTGATTCTGAATTGATTTAGAAGTGAATATCCATACTTGATGTACAGACTTTTAGATAAGATTTGTACCTTTTTTGCTAACCTGTTTATTTCATTTACAGTTAACCCAATACCAAGAGTAACACTGTATTTTCAAAAGCTATAGAAATTTGGCTTCAAGAGGTGTTGGCTTCACATGTGGAACAGAAGGTAAGGTGAGTCACTCATTACTTGCACAACCAAAGCCTGACATGGGGCAGAGGTATCTAATTTGAATATCAATTCATTTATAAGCACATCCCAAATCATGAAGATAGATATTCAATCCTCAGGAAGGGGTATGAAGGAAGTCAGAAAACAAATGCCCTCTTTAGCTTATGCTAACAGTTTCTGGAGACCCAAATGAATTTTTTGTGAGAATAATTCTACAGGTGCAGTGATTAAAAAACTATGCTGCTGACATTTTCAATAGCCAAAAATTGTGATAAAATCTGTTTTTCTGATACCTTTCAAATTTCTAAACACCAGCAAATCTAGGAATTAGAGAGTGATTATAACAGGTATCCAAGCACCAGAGAGACCCTGTGTGAATTGATAATCCACATTCAATCACACCTTTGGGATGTTGGTACATAAAGTAACTGCCATGTTACAAGGCAATTGGAAAGTGATAGGAGCCAGTAGCATGATGTTTCTAACATCATCGTTCACGGCAAATCAAGCCTAGAAACTTCATCTCTAGAAATGCTAAGGCTATAACATTCATCAGCTATGGCTCCTTGGGAAAAGAATTATTGAAAATACCTGGTCTAATGCTTCCACAGTGACTAGTTTTAAAAATAATTACCTATAACACACATTTCATCACCATTTTATGAAGCCAAAAGTGCTTCAAGTGGAAAAGAGGAGGTTAGTAGTTCCCCCCAAATACACCATTTCCACTTTTATCTGTTTCACATACCGTGATTTCATTCTTCATTTTTTAAAAGTTCCACTTATTTTAAAAAGTTGAAAAATTGCTGACCTAACCTGTACTTCCAATCATTAATGTTTTTCTTCTTATCTTAGACCTAAATGCTACTCCCAAGCAATAAGTATTACAGATTAATGATTCATAGACTTAAAGAGTATATCCTTGAATCGATTTTCAGCGGAAGCCTTTGGATTTAATTGAATACTGTCTGGGCCTTGAATTATAAGAGAACAAACCAGAAACACCTGTGTGACTGTGCATTACTTAAATCTCTGTTATTTCTCCCTGACACATCTTATTGGCTAAATACTATAAACTGTTGTTTTCTAATTGGTCTTCTTTATTATTTTCATATCTTTATACTTTAGTTTCCTTCTAATAATAAGAAAAGCAGAACAGAACAGAGCCCTCAGAAATAATGCCGCATATCTACAACTATCTGATCTTTGACAAACCTGACAAAAACAAGAAATGGGGAAAGGATTCCCTATTTAGTAAATGGTGCTGGGAAAACTGGCTAGCCACATGTAGAAAGCTGAAACTGGGTCCCTTCCTTACACCTTATACAAAAATTAATTCAAGATGGATTAAAGACTTACATGTTAGACCTAAAACCATAAAAACCCTAGAAGAAAACCTAGGCGATACCATTCAGGACATAGGCGTGGGCAAGGACTTCATGTCTAAAACACCAAAAGCAATGGCAACACAAGCCAAGATTGACAAATGAGATCTAATTAAACTAAAGAGCTTCTACACAGCAAAAGAACTACCATCAGAGTGAACAGGCAACCTACACAATGGAAGAAAATTTTCACAACCTACTCATCTGACAAAGGGCTAATACCCAGAATCTACAATGAACTCAAACAAATTTACAAGAAAAAAACAAACAACCCCATCAAAAAGTGGGCGAAGGACATGAACAGACACTTCTCAAAAGAAGACATTTATGCAGCCAAAAAACACATGAAAAAATGCTCATCATCACTGGCCATCAGAGAAATGCAAATCAAAACCACAGTGAGATACCATCTCACACCAGTTAGAATGGCGATCATTAAAAAGTCAGGAAACAACAGGTGCTGGAGAGGATGTGGAGAAATAGGAACACTTCTACACTGTTGGTGGGACTGTCAACTAGTTCAATCATTGTGGAAGTCAGTATGGCGATTCCTCAGGGATCTAGAACTAGAAATACCATTTGAGCCAGCCATCCCATTACTGGGTATATACCCAAAGGACTATAAATCATGCTGCTATAAAGACACGTGCACACGTATGTTTATTGTGGCACTATTCACAATAGCAAAGACTTGGAACCAACCCAAATGTCCAAAATGATAGACTGGATTAAGAAAATGTGGCACATATACACCATGGAATACTATGCAGCCATAAAAAATGATGAGTTCATGTCCTTTGTAGGGACATGGATGAAACTGGAAACCATCACTCTCAGTAAACTATCACAAGGACAAAAAAACCAAACACCACATGTTCTCACTCATAGGTGGGAATTGAACAATGAGAACACATGGACTCAGGAAGGGGAACATCACACTCTGGGGACTGTAGTGGGGTGGTGGGAGTGGGGAGGGACAGCATTAGGAGATATACCTAATGCCAAATGACGAGTTAACGGGTGTAGCACACCAACATGGCACATGGATACTTATGTAACAAACCTGCACATTGTGCACATGTACCCTAAAACTTAAAGTATAATAATAAAAAAAATAGCAATACAAAATAAAATGATACCAAAAAAAAAAAAGAACAGCCTTGGTAAAATGAAAACTTGACCTCTTTGTTCCCATCAACCCAGGAACCTTGTAGACTTCTCTCCTTGTCTTGCCAATCAGTCTTGATGGTTGGAAACTTCATTTTCAGCCCATCCTGGAAGACGAATTAGAGATATGAGAACAATCTTCACAATTTGTCTTGCAGAGAGTAAAACTCAAATGTCTCTCCAAAGTCAGAGCAAAGTCCCATAGTTGTGTGCTTTTCCTGGGAGCAGGGAAAGATAGGTCTGTGCATACATCACTCCGATTCTTGGAGATTGGAGCCAACCAATGGCTGGCCAGTTTTCACACCACTTTCAGCCTTTAGTTCCTAACACATAGCTCTCTGCACATAATGAGTCATGTTCAATGTTAAGCCTCCTTGTTCAACTGAGTCATTCCATAAGAGACAGAAAGCTTGACACTTGTTTTGAAGGGAGAGCTTCATACGGGGGACACCAGCTCTCATTAAAGAAATGTTCTTTGTCTTTAGTGAGGGACATTTGGAATCCCCTTGAAGCCAAGTCACTTAAAAGATCTACCTACTAGTCCTGTGCAAAAGTGTCCATGCCAACTACCATGCACCTAGGAAAAGAGGCATAGGTAATAACTTCAGCAGCAGGTCATCCTGAAGAGCAAAATGTGCAGGCAGGAAAGGAGGGGCACCTTCTTATCACAAAGGCTGCTTTGATGGAATCAAGCACGCTTGCCTGGCTGATGAACCCCAGGCCTCCCAGGGCCAAACTCAGCACAAATCAGTGCTGATTCCTATTCTCTGAGCTTTCCTGCACTCTGAGGAGTGGCTGTGTGAGACAGCCTCATGAAACTGGAGCTAGTAAAGTCCCACCGGAGATTCCATGAAGGCTCTGCCAGCTATAACATTGCTTAGGGCCCTTGGCTCTGCAAGGGCCACAAAAGACTGGACTCTAATATAGCAAAGCCCCAAAGGAGAATTTTTTAAAAGCTCGTAACACTCCCCAAGACCCAGGCTTCTGACCTTGTCAGAGATGGAGCTGATCAAGCTGTTTCCACCCATCAGGCCAAATCCAGAAAAAGTCTTTGGCTGGACATGGTGTTGAGTTTTTCTGTTGGCTTCTCAGGTTGACCCACTGACCAAATATGATACCCACCACTGCTTAGGATTTTGCAAGTTTATAATCCATATAGAAGAAACATTGTTATATAAACGTTGCCAAGACTATAGGCCTTTTAAATTCCCAACTAAGAAGCCGAAGAAATTTATGGCCGTGTTGCTAGACGGGGAGGCCAAGTAAACTCACAGTGTTGATCTTAGGTCTGTTTAAATTTCTCTTGCCTTCTGGCACTTTAAGCAGTAGTGGAAAGAAATCATTTACTCATAGGAGCATTAAGCATTTAGAAACACAGGGGTAACAGGGAAGAGCATTAGGGACATAATGGATGTGACACATGTGGTTTGGGCCTGTGGTGGGCAGGATTTCACTCTAAAACTAGACATTTGCATCACGGTGGCACAATAACCTAAAAGTACCTTCATGCAATAAATAGAGGGAATTATATGGAGGCTCAGTTTTCCTCCCAGTGAAGGCTTGGTCATTACCCAGCACTTGGTCATAGCCCCACTCCCCCATAAAAGGACACACTGCTTGGAAATGGAGCTAGTCATCATATAAGGAGGATCCAGTTGGCCTCAAAGTCTACAAACGTAGGTTCTTCATGCAGGTTTCCTCTGCTCCTTTGTAATTAGTTCTGGGTCTCTCTTCTGCTTTTTCTGCCTGTAATGATTGTAGGATTAGCAACAGGGATCACACAGTCTTGGGTCCTCTTAGGACTGTAGTTGGAGGAGAAGGAGTTGAACCCTAAAGAGAAAAATCAGCATTTAGCACATGATTAGGCCTTCATCTGTCAATTGCATGTTTTTGTGGGAGAATCTGACATTCAATCAATGATGAATACTTTGGGCAAAAGGTCGTGATTCTGCAGACTTTGTGGAGGAATGTGAGGCAAAATGCTGCGGGAATCTCCAGTCTTGCTGAGAGCTGGAAGTGAACTGAGGGAGCTATTTTTACATGCCAGATTACCTTGATTTAATACAAGATGAAATGCAATCTGATATGTGAACTGGTAATGGACTAACAAATGACTCAAGTAAAAAGTCATTTTAATGTAAAGTACTGGACATGATGTATAACCTTCCTGAGAGGCCTGCTAATTGTGCGCCCCTATGTTTGTGGCTACAGGAATTTTCTAGATGTGACGCCTAACGCTTATCTATCCTCCTCCCGCCGTCTCCACTTTAGTGCTCACTTGTGTGTAATCTGAGTATTTTATACAAGGAAAACTTGCTGGAGTTGAAACTGGAGAAAAATATGCCTTAATAGAATTTATAATTTAACAACCCAATAGGTCAGAGTAGAACTTATTGGAACAACATCTCCTAAGAACCTTTGATATCCCAATAATCAGTGACTTGGATCTTTAAAAGAAAAAGGAAAAAGTGCCTTAGTATTTTTTCAAACTGAAAAAAGTTGAATTTATTTAAAGTCTATAGGGTTCTTTATAGACATAGGGAATGATGAAAAACAGAAAGAGAAAAAAAGACAAAGAAAGCGAGAAAGTGAAGGCAAACGAGTGAGGGTGTTGGTTTTTAATATCCCCGTAGCAGGAATGACTTTCTTCTGTTTTCATTCCCTCTAGTCTCCACCCTACTCCCATTAAATTCTGGGATTTGTGTATCTTTAGATGCAGACACTCGAATGCTTTTTCTATGCAGGAAGTTATTCTCCTCACGCCTTGTGAGGTCTTGGAATAAAAATTAGTTGAGAAAAAAAATTGCTGCTCCTCTGTGCAGAAAAAAAAATCATATTGCATCACGTAGCTCAAAAAATGTTTGGGTGTTTTGAGGGTGTGGGGGTGGGCGGGGGTGGGGAGGAAGGAGGAAGGGGAGGAGAATCTCATTTCCCACATGTGTAATTTAGGGGGAATACATGAGCCAACAGTCACCGTCTGCAAATGCAGTTTGTAGGGGAAGAAAACAGACATGAATAGATGGGATTTGACTGGGTACAACCTTCTAAATCAGAATGTTTTAGGTGTTTGTGCCCTTAAGTATTTTAAGTCTCCCGTTGTTGTTTAATTTCTGCATGTTATTCCTGGCTGTCACTCTCACTATCCTCGCCCCTACCCCAAATGCTGAGGCTTTCCTCAATAACAAACAAAAACATTTTATGAACAGTAAGTTTTACACTAAGAAAGTGGATTGCCCACTCCCTAGCAAGGAGGGGTAAAGTGGTTTGGAAAGGGTCTGTTTATTGATCTATAAATCATGATCACCATGTCTGACCCAGCTGCTGGGGTGCCCGGGGTCAAGGAACCCTTTCAGAGCTCAGAAGGTCTAAAGCTTCTCTCTTTGTAGGGCTCTTAATCAACTCTCCCAAGGCAGAAAGAACATCAAATAGGCAAAACCTCAGAGAAGGACTGGGGGTTTAAATGCCTCAACTTCTGCTTGGGAGAAAGAATTTCTTAGATTCTGCCCCACTGTAAGTGATTTTTCTGATTATGTGGAGGCAGTTGAGGGCCTGACAGAAGAAAGAAGAGTTCTTTCCAAATAATACAAAGGATTTAAAATCAAAAGCAAAGACAGTAAATATCACTCCTCTGACCCAGTTCACGCCTCTTTAAGATAGAGGTAATACTAATTGCCTCCCAGAGGTTCCGAGGGGCTCAGGGCAGCAGCCCAGCATGCTGTGATGCCGTCTCACTAGTCTGTCTGCCTCCGTCAGATCCTGGCTCTTTGTGCCTTAGTTTCTCTCATCTGTAAAGTAGAAATAATTATAGTCCCCACCTTATAGGGCTGTTACGAGAATTCAATGAGAAAAAACATGCAAAGTGCTTAAAACAATCTGGTAAGTGCTCAAAGTAAGCTATTATAACATAAGCCCCTGGGACAATATCTAGGCCCTCAGTGAAAGCTAATTTCCCCACTCCTGATTATGAATTGTCTGTGAATATGCAAAATTAAGCAGCATAAAATAATGACAAGATCATAACTTTTTATGTCAATTAGACCTGGGTTCAATCCTGACTTTTCCACTTACTAGCTGTGTAACCTTGGACTGTGAACCTTGGGTTTTTAAAAAATCTCTAAACTAGATCACAATGCCTATCTCACAGGGTAGCTAGGAAGAGAAAATCAGAGGCTCTACATAAAAAAAAAGCTTCATTTGATGGTGATATCTGGCTTAGAAGCTGTCAGAAACCAAAGATGCATGCTCAGTGTTCGTTGGTCTGATAAAATAAGCATTTTCCGAACTCTCACTCTAGGCAAGCACTTCAGTGCTAGCCACTGAAGATACAAAGGTGAATACCACACAATCCTGTGCTCAAGAAACTTCAAATCTAAGGAGGGAGACATATAAGGAAACATATGATTTTAATTCTATGTAGCTCTTAATATTGTCAAAGTATATTCAGAGGACCAGAGAAGACTCAATACACAGTGTTCCCTTGCCTGAAACTCATTCCTCCAACTCTTCACCAAAATAACTCCTGTTGATCCTTGAGCTTTCAGAATGGACTTCATTTGGTCGAGAAAGTTTCCTTAAACCCCAAGCTGTTATATACCTCAAAGACACCCATTTTTCCCACTTTCTCACACTCATCACATACACAATGTCTTGTTCATTACGCTCCCTTCTACATGAGCCCACTAACATTTTCAGAGCTGTGTTACTCATTTGCTCAGACAACATAGTATAATTCTTTTATACAGAAAGAACTGGGCTGGGCGTGGTGGCTCATGCCTGTGATCCCAGCACTTTGGGAGGCCAAGGTGGGCAGATTACCTGAGGTCAGGAGTTCAAGACCAACCTGGCCAACATGGCAAGAGAATCTCTACTAAAAATACAAAAAATTAGCCGGCTGTGGTGGTAGGCACCTGTAATCCCAGCTACTGGGGAGGCTGAGGCAGGAGAATCGCTTGAAACCAGGAGGCAGACACACCTTTGCACTGATGGATGAATAGAGAAACAAAATAGAGGGCATATATAGAGTGGAATATTATAAGCCAAAGAGAAAGGAAATTCTCACATGCTACAACATGGATGAAATCTGAAGACATTACACTAAGTGAAATAAGCCAGTCACAAATGGAAAAATATTGGATGATTGCATTTTAATGAGGCACTGAGAACAGTAAAATCATAGAGACAGAAAGTAGAATGGTGGATGCCAAGGGTTAGCAGGAGGGGGAATGGTGAGTTATTGTTTAATGGGTACAGAGTTGTAGTTGGAGAAGACAAAATAGCTCTAAAGATGGATGGTGGTGATGGTTGAACAACAATGTGAATGTATTTAATACCACTGAACTGTGCACTTAAAAATGGTTAAAGTGGTAAGTTTTATGTTATGCATATTTTCCACAACTAAAAAAAATCAAAGTTAAATAAGAGATTACTTTGAACTGAAAGCATTTTGGTAACCAAAGGAGTCTAAGAATCCCAGTCCAGGTTTGAAGTCTGAGGTTATTTTCCATATGTGCTAAGTCCAGTTTCTTTGAAAGGCTGAAGGGCAATGGCAGTTCAAGCAGACAGAAGAGAGAAGGCAGGATGCAGCTTGGTGGTGTTTGGAGTGAGGCTGGAGTTCAGAAAACCAAAAGACAGTGGTCTGCATGAGCTTTACTTCCTGCTTCTTTAGACACTCAGCTTTTTCATGGAAATAGACTCCATCTGGTCTGAGTCATTAGCACTTTTTGAAATGTTGCTTTGAAGAGCTTGTTGATGTCAAGAAAACCCTAGCCTCTTCTTGACTCCTTTGATTTTAATCAAAGGCGCTTTATGATTGGCCAGAAGACCACAAAGCAGTAAGACGCAAATTCACATCCAAAACACAGGCCTGCGGAGTTTGAGTATTTTCAAAACCTGACCCAGAGGAAAAGGGCTGCAAGGAAATGCTGCAGAATGACAGTTACAGAACTCTGGGTACCTGAAAAGTGAGCTTGGGTGAATTCTAACTCCTTAAGCCTTCTCCTGTCAAAAGCAGCAGAGCAGGCTGGAATCCAGGTCTTGCCTCGTGGCTGCCATGTTCATGAAGACGCAGCCTGCCGAAGAGCAGTGTTGCCTTAGCAGGCTGGTGCTCAGGGTACACATGAAAACAAGGCATTCCAGGAAAGCCATCTTACATGGAAAAGGAAGCTGGAAAGTAGGAAGAAGAGCAGGATGCAGGAGGATGCTCTTAACTGTAGGAGATGGTGTTTTAAAAGATGAGCCAAATCTATTCATGGTTCTTCTAACCTGACTTTGTGAGACTCAAAGAATTTCCACAATGAATCCAGCTTATTTGCCTCATCTGGGGGTACTAGTGGCTCTCTTTTTTTATTTGGTCCAACGCATATTCATCAAACTTGCCCCCAGTCAGTAGCAATGAGAGATATCAAATATATTTGTCCCATGGACAGTGTCAACTTTTAGAAAGAAAACTATTTCCAAACCTGAAAACAGATCTCATCCAGCTGTGGATATTGGCCTATTTCCACGTGGATTCATAGAAGAATAATTTATATTAGAGTACTTGCTTTGGCCTGTTCTATGTAGGCGGTGCCCTCATATTTGGGACTCAATGGATCAGATCTCTTACTGCTCCTAAAAAAGGGGGGCCCAGTCAAGAGGTACTTGAACACTCAAAGTCAGGGAAACTGAGGAATGGGCAGTGCGTGCAGGAGAACTAAAACAGCATGTGGTATGAAGAGGTATTTTTTTTCCAGAGTCATGTACAAGATTTACTTGGAGAAGTAACAGGCCCAAGAAATAGCGATTCATTTCCCAAATCTAAGGAAAGGCTGAGTTGATGTGAGGCAGTCCCTAAGGGGAGCTATTTAAATGACTTGTGGTTGCAGGACTAGTGAGACCTCCAAGCATCAAGGAGATGAACTTTTTACTACCAATGGCTTTCAATAAATTTCACTGGATTCTCCTCACTCTTTCGAAGTTTTAGCTGATTTCTGAGTTTTCCTTGTCCTGGCCCTGGGATATTTCTATTATAAAAGACTCAGAATAAACCTCTGTGAATGGCTCACATGGTAAAACATTAGACCTTCATGACAAAGTTAAAGAAACTAGAATTGAATAGCCTAGATATACACATCCCAGAGGAATGTTTCTACAGATCTGTAGTAGTTACTGGAATTCTATTAAGTGTTCTGTGGCAATTTAAAAACATGGCCCCAGAATTCTTTGACATTTCTCCCACTGAGAAGTGGGGTCAATGGTCCCTCCCTTGAATCTGGGCAGGCTTCAACCAATAGAATATGGCAGAAGTGATGTTATGTGACTTCCAAGGCTGGTCCTCCTGGGATCCTCACCCTGGGGAAGCCAGTCACTATGTGACATGTCAAACTCCCCTAAGACTGCCACGCTAGCAAGGCCATGTCTAAGCACTTTGTTCAGTAGTCCCAGCTCATCTCCCAGCTAATATCCACATCAACTGCAAGCCACACTAGAATATCTTGGACATCCAGCCCAGTCAAACCTTCAGATGATCCAGCACCATCCAAATGCTGGTTGCCATTGCTTGACGATTCCAAACAAGAACTGCCCAGCAGAACCCTTCTCAAATTCCTTATCCACAAGATTGTAGGCAAAATATAAAGATTGTTTTAAGCTGCTAAAATTTAGGGGAATTGGTTATGCAGCAATAGTAACCTGAATGTGGTCTACCAGTAATAGAGGAAAAGGTAAGAGGCAACTTTGTTTATACACAGGTCACAAATTTGCAATGTAAGGTTAGTTATAGATTTTTAAAAAATCTCATTCTGGCCAGGTGTGGTGGCTCAGGCCTATGATCCCAGCACTCTGGGAGGCCAAGGCAGGCGGATCACCTGAGGTCAGGAGTTCGAGACCAGCCTGGCCAACATGGCGAAACCATGTCTCTACCAAAAATACAAAAAATAGCCAGATGTTGTGGCATGCACCTGTAATTCCAGCTACTTGGGAGGCTGGGGCAGTAAAATCACTTGAACTTGGGAGGCGGAGGTTGCAGTGAGCTGAGATTGCACCACTGCACTCCAGCCTGGGCAACACAGCGAGACTCCATCTCAAAAAAAAAAAAAATCTCATTCTGTCCTCAATAACCATTATGTTCCTAAAAGTTATACAAACACTATTAGGATTCCATGTTGTCATTTTGTCACGGCTAACTTTCAGTCAACAGGGTACAGTTCTTCATTATGTTTACATATTATTATTTTGTTATATTTTCATTTGTGTTATCCATACATGTTTCATTTGTTAGATGGCAAATATTTACAAAGCACTTACTATATGCCACATATATGTACACCAAATATACTTGTTTCAAGTGAACACATTTAATTTTCAAAATTAACACCTACCTCTCATGAGGTAGGTATTATTATTATTATCTCCATTTTATAGATGAGAAAACTGTGTCAGGGAGAGATCAACTGCTGAATTTGGAATTTGACTCCAGGCAATCTGGTTTAAATCCATAAACTTTAACTCTCTGCTGCCTCTCAGTTTTGTGTTATTTTATTCCCAATTCAAACACACACACACACACACGCACACACACACACACACACACACACACACACACACCCCAAGGGAGTATACTGAAATGCAAAAAAAGTAATAAAATAGTAGTAAAAACATACGACTCAGGGTAATGTAAATGCAAATGATCACCAAAACTCAAGTATAAATATTTTACCTCTCTCTAAATATATTTAGATAGATGATAGATACGTAGGAAGATAGCTAGATAGATGATAGATGATAGATAGATAGATAGATAGATAGATAGATAGATAGATGATAGATAGATAGATAAACAGACAGATAGATAGACAGACAGATAGACCGGGACAAATAAATCCAATAGATTTTATAAGATTATTCATGCATTCACCCCTTGTCTCTAGTGCATTTTCTGTTATGAAACTTTGTCATATAGGGTCATGAAGTAACTCAAGCTTTCCCCTTATTTTTAAACACAGCATAACAACCTTCCTGATAAACCAACAGAGTTTTTCTGAAACAAGTGCAAAATAACACTTTCCAGTAAAAAATTTACAAATTGTGCTGCCAAGGCATAGGTGAGACCAAAAGTACAGAGCTGTCATTTAAAGTGTCCCGCTCTACAGCAAAACAAGTCACGTCATTGCCAATAAGCCTCTAGAGCCAGCTATATACTTACTGATGGATATTGTGTTTGGCAAGAAAGCAAAACAAGCTACTGGAGAAGCTCCCTTTTCAAATGGTATCATGGGTTTCATGTAATAACAATGGTATGAAATGTGGAGGAGCAATTACTATCACGTGTAGTGATGGAAAACACGGACTGTGGAGTAGACTTCAGAGTGCCTAAATCCACATCCCAACTCTACCACTTGCTAGCAATATGAACTTGGGCAAGATACTTAACGTCTCTGTGCCTCAGTTTCCCCACGTGTAAAATAGGGATAATAATAGTACCTACCTAGAGCTGCTAAGAGGACTAAGTAAATCAATACTGTAAAGCACTTAGGACAGTGCCTGGCACAAGGTACCGGCTATATAAACGTTTGTCAAGTAAGTAAACAAAACATGTGTGAAGATATTTCACCTTGCAGTTCGACAAAACCACTGCTATACAGTATACAAATTCAACATATATGTAATACAGATTGGGGAGAAACGTGATGACTTTTTGTTCTAATCAATAGTGAGAGCAGGCCAGGCACAGTGGCTCATGCCTGTAATCCCAGCACTTTGGGAGGCCAAGGCGGGTGGATCACTTGAGGTCAGGAGTTCAAGACCAGCCTGGTCAACATGGTGAAACCTGGTCTTCACTAAAATGCAAAAATTAGCCAGGCATGGTGGCACACACCTGTAATCCCAGCTATTCGGGAGGCTGAAGCAAAAGAATTGCCTGAACCTGAGAGGCAGAGGTTGCAGTGAGCCGAGATTGTGCCACTGCACTCCAGCCTGGATGACGGAACAAGATTCAGTCTCAAAAACAAACAAACAAACAAAAAAAACAGTGAGAGAACATACTACAGAAGAGATTTTGTTAATAATTATTTTATGAGCTATGATACACATGGAAAGATGAGTTAGTTTGAGTATTGAAGGGGCACTAGCTATGCATGTAGCAAGAATAAGAGTAAGATAATTGTCCTTAAGTATCAATCCATATCTAGCTTCATTCACAAAGAACAGTAGGTAGCCAAAAATATGCCTCCAAAACTTAATTAAATGTTGAAGGAAACAATGAAAACTGTAAACATAATCAACTCACAGCCACTGACTGTCTTTTGCATGAGCCGTATAAAAAGGCAATCGCTAATAGAAGCATGCTGGTTCTCCACACCAAGCTCTGTTGGCTATGGTATTGATGATCTATTGCCATAGTTATTCCAGGCAACAAAGGATCACAAAAACTTTGTGGCAAGCACAATTTACATATCGCTCATGCAGCTGGAATCATTTGGGGATTAGTTTGGTAGCACTGTTGAATTTGGCTGGGGTCATATACATTTAGGGGTTGGCTGGCGATCAGCTAGGGCTACTGGGGCAACTTGGCTCAGTTCCAAGTGTCTCTCCTCCTCCAGTTGACTACCCTAGGCATATTCTCATGGCAATGAAAGAGGTGCAAAAGAGCAAGCAGAAACATGCAAAACCTCAAGGCCTAGGCTCAAAACCAGCACATTGTCACTGCCACCACATTCTATTGGCCAAACAAGCCAAAATTGGCCCATATTTGAGGTGTGGGAAAATAGATTCCACCTCTTTAGTGACCCAAACTACAAGCTTACATGGCAAAGGGAATGACTACAAAGAGGAACAAAATAGAAGGACATGTCCGTGATTCAAAATGTTACACTCTCATCCCAAGATTTAATATCCTAGCGATGCATTTTTTTAAGTGTACCTAACCTTAGTGGGCTGTATTTATATGGACTGCTCACAATGAGCTCTGTGGTTGTCAAACAGTTGAGAACACTCTGATTCTATAATCAATGCTAAGATACTGTAATTTTTAAGTTGAAACCATAATTCCTTAATAAGCCCAAACTGGAATGCAAATGTCTAACTGCCAAGCTTTTCTGGTACTTGATCATTTTTATCGTTTGTTGGAGGGAAAAAAGACACAATGCTGTATTATTGCACACATGTTAAAACCATAAACAAATGCTACAACAGAACAGGAAGAAGTACCTTCTGTAGCCATATACAACTAGAGTAGACTAGGAAATCACTTGCTTTTAATTCTCAAATTGAAATGAGAGTTCTTCAGGTTAGAGTCCAACAGAGTGCTGACAGTAATTTTCAGTGCAAAAATTCTCCTTAATTCTTGGGTTCTTGTTTAACCTGAATGTCAACAACTCTCACAGAGCGATTAAAAACTGCTGCCATTGCCAGTAACTTACAATTGGGGATTAAGGGTTTTGAATGAAAGGAAATAAAGAAAAAGAAAAGAAACTGACAAGATGAAGAAACAGAACTACAGCTCAAGCTATCTATCATGAAGCCAGATGACCAAATGCCTTTTCAGGAAGATAATTTGGGGAAAGTTTACAGACACTGTCATTGCTATAATTTACATGAAAAAAATTATGACTAATTTTTAAATGTTTTATTTTTTATTTTAAAATGTATAACTCTTTTAAATATATGCCTAAAATCGGTGTGCTACATGTATGCTCTCTGCCATTATATGCTCTGCAAAGAATAAAACTTTAAAAACCAAGTAATTGTCAGTGTTACAGACTGAATGTTTTGTGCCCCCAAAATTTGTATGTTGAAGCCCCAGTTTACAGGTGGGATGAGAAAGTGGTCATCTGCAACTTAGAAAGCATGCTGTCACCAGGAACCGACTCTGCCAACACCTTGATCTTGGACTTTCCAGCCTCCAGAACTGTGAGACATAAATGTCCACTGTTAAAGCTACACAGTCTATGACATTTTGTTATAGCAGCCTGAACTGATTAAAAAAGTAATCAATGGCCAGCCGCCATGGCTCATGCCTGTAATCCCAGCACTTTGGGAGGCTGAGGCGGGCGGATCACTTGAGGTCAGGAGTTTGAGACCAACCTGGCTAACGTGGCGAAACTCCATCTCTACTAAAAATGCAAAAATTAGCTGGACATCATGGCCCATGCCTGTAATCCCAGGTACTTTGGAGGCTGAGGCAGGAAAATCACTTGAACCTAGGAGGTGGAGGTTACAGTGAGCCGAGATCTGCCACTGCGCTTCCCGCCTGGGCAACAGAGTGAGACTCTGTCGCAAAAACAAAATTAAAATAGAATAAAATAAAATAAAATAAAATAAAATAAAATAATAAAAATAAAATAAAATAAAATAAAATAAAGTTATCAAGTGAATGAAAATGAGCTTGCAAAAAGAGCTTTGCCCTGAGGTCAGTGGTACACAGATTCCACAAAATCCAAGTACTTGCAGTCACATTTAAGAACAGTTGTCATTAGAGAGTGTTATCATTCTGTGTTGCAAAAGCAACATGGCAAGCCTTATTGACCAATAAGAGTAAGAGGAAATGAAATTATCTTGATGAAGAGAATTTCCTAAAAGTGAATTTGATCAAAATTTAACTATTACCCATTTCTTGTTTGCAAGATGTTGGGTTATGAACTATAATGGTGTGTTAGTTTTCTAGGGCTGTCATGACAAATAACCAAAATGACAGAAATTTATTATCTCACAGTTCTGGAGGCTTCAGGGATCTGAAATCAAGGTGTCAGCAAGGCAATCCTCCCTCCAAAGGCTCTAGGGAATAATCTTTTCTTCCCTTTCCGTTTCTGGTGGCTCCAGACATTCCTTGGCTTGTGGATGCACAGCTCCAATCTCTGCCTCCATCCCTGGACTTCCCCTCGGTATGCCTTCTCTTCTTCTGTGTCTTCTAAAGACCCGTTGTCATTGGATTTAGGATCCACTTGGATAATCCAAGATGAGTTCAAAATCCTTAACTTAATTACATCTGCAAGAACCCTTTTTCAAAATAAGGTCAAATTCACAGTTCTGTGAATTATCTTGTAGGCACAGGGCACCATTCAACCCACTGCGAATGGCAAAGATGGTAAAAACTCACAAGAGAATATAAATAATGGAAGATTGAAATTCTCTTATTATGGATGTTAAAAATAAAAGATTATTATTAATATTTCTTGTGTGTTATGTGCGTGGTGTCTCTGTGTGTGTGTGTGTGTGTGTGTGTGTGTGTGTGTGTGTGTGTGCATGCTACCTGAGAGCAGGGAAAACTGGAAGAAAGACCCTATAAGATTACTCTTTATTATATGAGAAGTTTGGGATTAAATGTTCTGTCTTACCTGATATTTGTCAAATAACTAATTTTGGTTATAACTGGGATTCCAAATAATTAGTATCTCCTTACAGTTGGGCACATGTCATGCATAATTTCTATATACACGTTTGTTTTTAACTTGAGGATAGGAAAAGGGAATAGTCTCGGATGATAACAAGCGGGGAAAATCTCTGCCTGGCCATGAGCTACCCTTATAAATCATAATAAGGTGATCTCACTAATAGGTTGATTAGGCTGGTTTTCTTTCTGGGTATCTATGGGACTCATACTAAACCATAAACAGGGAGAGAAGCTTCTGCTTCCTAAGTCCCTTGCCTCTCTAGCTTTGAGAGTGAGCCAATCAACTCTGTTCTTCCTTGTTATTTAGAGTCATCAAGAAATACATCTGTTTTTACTATCTACTAGGGGTCTTTTATTTTCATCTCTGCTCAGTCTTCTGAGGCTATAATTGACTATTGAAAAGCACCGTTCCAAATGCAAAATCTTAGATTTAGGGGTCTTGGAGTGCAGCCTCCCCTCCTTGAAATTCAATATAAAGTTTGGCGTGTTTATGAAACTTTTCTGTGGAGCAGTCTATTTGAAAATCACATTCCTGAAGAAGTCCATTACCTCAAAAAGGTAAGAATATCCACAGGTTGGCTCAATGCCATGAACCATGTTTGCTGTTGGCCTTTGGAAGATTCTTTAGTTTCCATGTGCAATAGTATTATTCACACAGGAATAACAACAATTATATATATAATGTGTGTGTGTGTGTGTGTGTGTGTGTGTGTGTATACAATAACAGAAAAACTTTTGATTCACATGTGAGACAAATGTCACAGGGAAGGGCACACTGGATAGACATCAACATAGTTGGCAGATCTTCCAAATAAGCCCACATGAACAGTACCTTATGGTTGCCATTTAATAGGGGATTCAAACACTTGTTTCTGTTCATTTCAACTCACATCTCAGAAAGCAACTCCTTGGATTTACCAGATCTCCTCCCTCCAGGGAGAACTGACTACTCACTCAATTCTGTCCCCACTGGTTCCTGTATAGCTACTTACAACCTCTATAGTTTACTTGATTACATATCTTTCTCTCCCATCCAGATTTTGTAACCCACCAAGTCCTATTCATTTTTGTATATAAGCACCTCAGCACATAGATTTTTGAAACTCTTTGTCAACAGGATGTATGAATGGATGGATGAATGGCAAACATTAGTTGTCTATAGACAAGATGTCTCATTAAAGGTGCTCAGAATCGTCCCATCCAAGAGGCTGAAAACCACCAACCATCCCTGTGGTTGGCACTGCCTTCCACACTGCGCCTACAGCGTAAGCAAAGAAATAAGCTAGACACAGAAAAGAGTCCATATATATTCCCAGAGTACCCTTTCCTTAAAAAATTTCCAGAATGAGGCTCAGGTGCCCCATGGATGGAGAGTGCTACTATTTCAAAAGTATATCTTCACTTCTGATGTAATATTTTTTCTTAAGAAACATAGGCATGCCATTCTTGGGCAATGGAATAACCCTGTGCTACAGCAGAAGCAGCAAGATGAAATTCAACTTTTTGTTCCAGGTGGGGCTGGGTGCTAAGCTTGGCTACTCTGGGACAGTCAACAGTTTTGTAAGATAGCTGCCTGGTATGCACTATCATGTGCACATTTATTATACTGGAATAGTCCTGGTGCTTATGGAAAAGGACAAGTAATGCAAAATGGAGTGTAAACCCCCAAATCTAAAAACTCCACCTTTTCAGTTGCTTAGACCAAAAAGTCTTAGAGTGATCCTTGATTTCTCTCTTTATCTAATATCCAACATCCAACCCATCAGCAAATACTGTTCAATGTTCAAATTATATCCAGAATTTAACTACTTCCTGCCACCTTCACCATTACTGCCCTAGAGGAAGGTACCATCATCTATCTCTCAGCTGCGTTGAAATCTCCTCCTAACCATCTCCTGTCTTCAGTCTGTGTTCTCCCACAATCTATTCTCAACAGAGAAGCAAAAATTATCACTTTAGGTCAGATACCCTGCCTCTGCTCAAAATGAGATTTTCCTACCTCACTCAGAGGAAATGCCAAGTTCTCACAATGGTCTTCAAGGCTCTATATGGTCCAGCCCACTTTGTCTCTTTGACTTTACCTCCTGCAATTTCCACCTCTTTCAATCCACTCCAGCATCAGTGTCCTTCTTGCTATTCCTAGACGCTCACATATTTTTTCTAAGTGAAATTTTATTTTCCAACAGAACAAGAGACAAACAGCTGACTTTGGCTTTCTTTCTGAGAGCCTCCTAATCACATACATTCAGAAGAGTCACAGCCCCAGGCCACTCTCTGGGCAAGTGCTTTCTGCTCTGCTCCAAGGCTTATGGGGTTAGAGGTCAAATATCAAATCCAGCCTGCCACAGATTTGTGGCTGGGTCTCTGTGCACAGTTTCCTTAAGAAAGCTGTGCACCTGACTTGGTTGGGCAAATGAGCAAGTGAGCACATGAATAAGGAAAACAGTAATCTCAAATGTATCCGAATAAACCTCAGAGCTGAATTTTAAAACAACCTTCCTGCTTGCTAGGTGTATTTTCTAGCTTATACTTCCCCAACAAGAGTTTGTTGACTGCCTACTACCTAAGCTGCACACTAGAATCCAACAGATGGTGCTTGAAAAATGACTGTGGGACTGGAAAAGACAGAATCCAAGGGAAGATCAAGTCATCATAAAAATGTTTTATTAATCAAATATATTTACATTTCTTGGTCAATGATCTCTAAATGTGTACCTGTTTTTTCATTTAGATACAACTTCATCCTGGTAGATTCTATCACAAGAATACAGCAGCATGCATGATCTCATTGGTCCTTTGCAGCTTTTTTTCATTAAATAATGGAGTGTAATAAAGTTAGAAAACTTTCTTAAGTTTTACCCATTCTTACTGTGGGATAATCATTCTTGTCATATCAGGCCCTTACAGCAAACTACACCCTCCTTATCACCCACAGTGAGATTCTTCTCATTCTCTTAACTGACTTGTTTAAGCTTTCCAAACTCCAAAAGGCAGATGTGAAACTGGGCATTCACTCTAACCATTTTATTTGGTGGAAAGTTGGAGAGAGACATATTTCTATTCCAGTAGGGAACATTTACAGTCCTAAACTGAAAATAACCACATTAAAGAAATTTATACAATGTCCTAATAGCATCTAAATATCACACTTCTATTAGCATCCTACAGAACTGGATGTCTTCCCCTTGATATAAAAAAAATAATTAACTTGGGACATTAAGTTTCCAAAATGATTTTGCTGATCTGAGCCAAAGTTTTCCTTAACACGTTAGTCATCACCTTAGCCTCTGCATTTGAACTGGGGGAAGGCTATTTCATGAAATACTTAGAACTGTTAAGGAGAGTAATTTTGCCTCTGGCTTTTGCTACTACATTTTCTCCAGGTTGGGAGAAACTAGAGAGGTGTACTAGATTGTTCGGAGAAAGTGAGTCTACAAGGGCTGATTTTGTTAACATTAGACAATGCCCACATGTGGATCAGCAGGGACTGGGGGTTGGCAGACTTTTGCTCTAAGATGGCTGCTTTCCCCAACATGTGGCAATCACCTGATATGGCATAATTGTTTTTAAACATGAAAGAGTTGTGCTGTAGAAATAGATCTCCAACTTGTTAAAGTTTATATCTAGACTGTTTTCAGTTGGGAGTGATGTGCCAAAGTGGGAGAAAGGCACCAACAAGGATGCTTTTCAAGGCAGGAAACGGGAAATATCAACCAGGAGGCCATCATGTTTGACAAGGAAAATATATTTATCATTTCAACAAACAAATGTGTCTATTAGAATCAGAATCTGGAGGAAAGTAGTATACATTGTGGTTTCGATATACCACGGTAAAGAGTTGCCTTGTAATAAAGCCAGTTCATGATGAAATTTTGTATACTTACTTTTTGAACAAACCTCACAGTTTCATCTAGATTGTGCCCCAGAACTTGAACTGGTTCCTTGAGTACCTCATGTATGTAACTACATTATTTGTGCCTTTGACAAACCAAACCCATAATGACTCCAGTCTTCCTGCTTCACTGCTTTAAACCAACAGGCTAACCAGATAAGCCCATATTCTTAATGCACACAACTGCAAAATGACTCCATTGATGCCTGAAAAGTAACTCACCTAGCATTCAGTCAGAACAAAGAAAGAAAATGAGATTTCACTTAGCCCCGTTGAGGATGTGTTTTTACCTGTCAATAGCGTTAGAGCCTCATTCTCTTCTGGCCACTCTCCAACACAACCTGCCCTTCCTGCCTGTTGCCATTTTTCCTAATGTATATCACACTTGAGAGGGTTATTTTTTTTTTCTTTCAATGTGGAATTTTAGTTTCCTGCTTAGAAAAACAAAAATAATGCCTCACAGCAATGGAATAGTTGAAATTCTGTCCAGCAACGAGATTTGGCCATGACAAAATCAGCAACTATCATGATACATGTTTTAATAGCATTTCAGTATTATTTCCACAAACACATTTTATAAATAAATTATGCTTGTGTTTATTAATTTTTAAAATCTCTTGTTCTCAATAAAAAGCTTTACATAGAGAAGTATTTTCCTCTTTTAACAATTGCCTGTTTATGGCTTTGAAGGAGGAAAAAAACTAAAGAAGCTACAAAGCTAAAACTGTTAAGCATATATGAGAAGGGGATAATGATAGTATCTTTGTTACAGAGTTACTAAGGATTAAAAGAGATAATCCACATTAAGCATTAGAACAAGGCATGACAGCAATCGCACAACATAATTTATAATCATTATCATCATTCCCATCAACATCTGTGGGAATAAGCACAAAATGTCCTTATTTTTCCATTAAAAGTTCCTCCATAGATTCTTTCTAAGTGCAGTGGTAGCATATTCAGTCTATAGGAAAGACAATTCAAATGTTTCAGGACTTTGACCTGTTTTCTGACATATTTTTTGTTATTGTTTTACATATTGGTCTGATGAAACATCTGGCATTTATTATTTAAAGGAAGAAACTAAATAAATATTTTAAATGTCAAACACAGCCAGGGACTACAGCCATGGACTACAGGTTAAACATCTGTGGCAAGGCTTCCACAGATAAAGCAATATTCTTTTCAGTTTGGCTCCATCTGGCCAGTTGTAACTGACATCTGATCTTTGGGTTTGTAGAATGTAATCTTGGGGAGGGCTGAAATAGGTGCCTTCCTAGTACCCTGCATTGTTGTTTCGTGGTAGTTCAGATAAACGTTAGTGAGGGGAGAACCTTAAACTCTGGGTTGATAATCACCCAGGTATCTAGTCAGCGCATAAAATTTTCCAAAGCTCTTCACCTTAAAAGGATCCTGACAAGCAAATGACATTTCTGGAACTTACAGTTATCATTTAAAGAAGCATCTATCTCAGTATCTTTTAAAATTTGATGTCAGGATCTAGTAAAGGCTCTGGGAAATAAAAATTAAATTCATGTCAAGGAAGAAAAAGATAAACATTTCAGGAAATGTGATTATTTACTTTATTTCTTATTCCTGGCCTGGTTTCTGTAGGCATGCATAGCCTTAATATGAGAGCAATGAATTTGCTCCTAAACGCAGGCTGCTGGGTACACTCAGAGTGACCCATTAACCCTGCTGTTCTGGAAATGCCCTCTTTGTGAGATGTGCCATGTTTCCCATTTTAAACAACTCAATAGATACTTGCATTTTATATTTTAAATTAGTGCAAAACAAATAATGTTACTTCTGCACACTGGGGAAAGGGACTACACTGCCAACGCTTATCACTAATGAGGCAACTCTGACCCATTCAGGGTCGTAGATCTCCTTCCCTGAGCAACTCCAGCCTTGTACCCCACTTGTTGCCTTATCATTGAAAGGGGGGTCATAAAAACCCAAGACCCAGGCCCTAATCCTGGTCTCTTGATACTGCTGCTAACAACCAATAGTGCAGTGAGTTAAGCAAAGACAACCAAGTTGTGCATCTTAACTTGCTTTGCAGTATGCTATTTTCTTGTCCCCAGATGAATTTACCTCTCTCAGATTTTCCCAGTCGGAGCAACACTTTTAACTTCACTGAGACAATGGTCTAAAGTACTAAAATACCCATGTTACTAGCAGCCACTTAGGAAGAGAATATTATTTTATCATGAATAGTCACTTAAATAATGCTGCTTATGGTGAACACATAAAATGGGGTCTTTATATAAAATAAGAGTTCAATAAATACTTGTTGAATAAATGAATGAAACTATGAGCATTTGATTTAAAAATTGATGAATTGCTAAATGTTCATATAAATCTTTGCATACCTGGACCAGAATGAAGTTTTTACAAGGTAAAATTCAATTATGAGCCCTATGAGGACACAATGATGTCATGATCTTTTTCTGTTATACATAGTTTCCCAAGAAGGCTACATTTAAATGAACACAATAAAAAATGTACCAACTGAATCAAATTATATAAATTATACAAGATTAAGTTTTATAGCTTTAATTAGCCACATAATAACTTTTTAGAAGTATATCTCCACCAAAAAAGTCATTTTTAAAGATAAAAACAAAACAAAAATGAAAAGCTTATCTATGAAAAATGTATGCACATATCCTGGGGAAAATACAACTTTGCCTTTGGATATTGAGATTTTTCTAGAAATGCAAAGGTCTGCAGCTCCATCTCTCATCCTATTGCACCCTGACTTTTCCCTGGCATTACCTTTCATCTTAGACTCTTTGCTAAATAAAGGAGCATATGCTAGGATGAAAAGTCTTATTCTGAAAAAATTATTATTCTGTCCTCATTGACAGAAAAGAGTAAAGAAGGATTGCTTCAAGAGCCAAACCCTGATTCAGCTCTGACAGACTACCTTTCTTATGTTAAATATCCTTTCCCCAGCGATTCAGAGCGTTTACTCTCTTTATAGCACTACTAATTAGGGAGTTACTAATAAGAAAAACTGGCAAATCTTTATGACTGCAATTTCTACCACCCATTTGCTGTATCCCAGGGGACTGTATGTCCACTTTAAATAGAAAAGGCTAAAGCAATTGTTAGGAAGTTTCAAAGAGAAACCTCCTCCCCAGCATACACTTAGATTAAAATCATTTTGGACCCAAATGATCTCGGTACCTGCTTCAGGGTTCCAAGTCAATGTCCAGGTGTAAGCCTGTCTTTGTGGACAGACAGCCTAGGCTGGTCTGCTAGAAGCTGGCAATAGGACAGCAATGTAAAAATTGTGAATGTGCCCACATGCCTGGAAAATTAGAGTATCCAATTTTCTATTTGTTAAGCAGAAAATATTTTCTGACCAAATTTGGTGGAATATATATGCCAACAATTTCTCTTAATAACAGAGGATAAAAATAGATTTAAATGGAGCAGAACACTAGAAGAGTGTTTTGGAGTAGAGGTTACTGCCACATTCAGTGGAAGTTTGGGATCAGCTAGCAAAGCCATCAGGGTGGCAGAGAGATCACTGTTAAGGAAAACCTTCCCATGCCAGATATCAAGGGAGGAGGGAAGCCTTCTCATTCTCCCATGTTCTGAAGCTCATGAGAACTGAGTAGGTACATGGTGTTCCACTGTGAAATGTGGCAAATGGCTGAGCTGATTTTTCAAATGAAAAAAAATATATTAGAAACATACAGGTGATTCCCTACTGTTGTTTTCAAAAAGTTTGAGTAAATATTTCAACCTTAACAAATGGAACAGCTTACTCATCTGTGAAGCTGATCTGTCCTTTTCTTGCAGGTTTCAGGTTAATATGGCTACATTTCATTCACCTTCCCAATGACGCACATTGTTTGCAAACGTGTCCATCACTTAGGGCAGGGAATTGTAAAATCAGAACACATTCCTAACTACCAGAGAGAATAGTTTCAATCAGCTACTGTTACACAGCAGCATAGATATCTTACTACTTCCATGACTAGGAGACAATAAGAACTGGAAGAAAATTCTAGGTGAATGGCTTGCTACTGGGCAACAGAGGTCAGAATTAGCCATATTCCTCTTTATGGCCCAGGGTTCTAGAGATTATTATTATGTGTATATATGTATATATACACATATAAATAATAACTATAAACACTTATTAATTAGACCCTGTTGAATTCCATTTAAAATGTGGTAGCTGGGGTGCTAAGGAATAGAGAAGCAAAATTAAAAGGGAAGACAGATTTTCCGAGAGCCAGATACATAATAATAGATTAAACTAAACCACACAGTATCCTTGCCTTTTAGTAGTGAGTTCAGTTATGTGTCTCATTTTTATTGAGGGAAGACAATGGGAAAGCTCAAAGACAAGGAGTTCCTTAAAAGACTGTGTCCTGATATCAGGTGATGGTGAAATTTACAAACAGAAATTGTTGTTATTAAACACTCTAGATAAAACTGAACAGTTTTTATCTAAACTGGCCATCGAGGTAGACAGTCTCTGAGATGCTGCTGGGAGCTATCAGTTCTTCCCAACACTAGATCATTTCATTAAATGTGACCCAATTTCATTGAGCACCACTGTTGAACCACCAACAGGCTAGCTGAAATTAAACTCACATTCTAAGCACTCAAAGAATAGTGAAATTGTGTGGAGAATTCCTTCTCTTTCAATTAATCAATCTCAAGAAAAGAAAAAGTAATTCTATTGATAAAATTAGCTGCTCCTGGGCTATCTGTTCTAACCACAACCTTCTCCATGGTTCCTCCTCTCAAAGTCTCTTTGTCTGGGCTATTTTCACCTGTATTTGTAGACATGCTCCTCCCACACTCAGGAGAGAGGAAAGGGGGCTCCTGGGGTTCATCTGTAAGAGGAAGAAAGATAAAATTGCTAAAAGGGCCTTGACGATGGGGTTTGGCACTATTTTTGTTCACATGTTCAACACTTTCACTGAAACAACTAAAAAAATTACATGAAGCCTAACACCTTGTCTTCAGCCTTAGACCAAAGAACTTTATTTTCATTTTCTTTTTTTTAAGCTAAAATGTTATTGAAAACAAACGTTTCTCAATGAGCTGCTTCAGAACAATATAACGTATTATGAAGCTCCGTACATTTTACATGTTCTTGCAATCTTGACAGGACAAAATAAGTCCTCAACTTTTTCCTTTGAATTTTGAAACTGAAACCATTTTCTTCCTTTTCCAGACTCTCCTGCATCAAGACCAGGCTGTTTGGAAGAAACCGTGTAAAAAGTGCATGAGCAGTGAGCATGGAAGACATAGAAATGGGATGCGTCTGGGGCTGAAGGTAGCACTGACTCAGCGAAGGCTCTCGCTCTGCTTCCGTGGTCCCCGCTGGGGCAGCCAGTGTCAGGCCAGGCCAAACGGACACAGCAGAATGAAGGGCTGTACAGTGGGTCCCCATGAAACATGTTACTAAAAAAAGGTGCAACGAGAACCAAGTCCCTGTGCATTCTTAGTCACAATGGTGGGCAGAAGAACCCATACGATTCCTCCCTTTGGTATTAAATAACAGTTTTTAAAAAGCTTTTTAGAAACAAAGCAAAATACATGGTGGGAATGGAAATGTTAACCATCCCAGGTTAGTTGTCCACTGAAGTAAGTCTCATCCCTAAGTCATAAATAAATAATCTCTTTCCTGGTCTGACTTCCATGCCAGGATCAATATCTCTTAACATCTTACTTATTTTATTACTGCTTTTGGTTTTCTGGGACTGATTGAAAGTTGCTCAGAGGAAATCTTTGGTTTTGCTTAAGTGTCCGTGACATTTAATCATGACTTTCCTTGCAGTTTAATTCCAACCAGTCAATCAGTTAATCCACTTCGATTGATTCTGGGCTCTCGGTTATTGGCTTGCACTCATTGGGCATCCGCTGGTGTCGGCTCAGCTGGGTGGCCTGCGTGAAGCTCCTCTCACACCTCTCGCACCTGGTGGAGGCAAGAGAGAAAATTGAGACCAGGGAGCGGGGCCTGCAGGGTGATGGGCTTCCTCTCATCCTGCCTAATCAGAACAGACACTCCAAAGTAGCTTCAGATTTTACCAGCTCAAGAGGTTTAATTGGTGGCTCCTTCCAAGGCCTGGATGCCTGTGATGGGACAAAGCCCGTCTGATGCAGAACAGAGGGATCTGTCAATAGGCAGGGGGAAGGTGATTTCTCCAGAGAGCCCTGTCCTGCTGCAGCTCTGATCACTGTCAGTTCGAATAGATAAAGAACAAAAAGAGATTTTTAGGAGTGAGCCATCAAAGCAGCAGCTTGCCTGCAGTTTTCTGCTCTGTAACCCCAAAGAGAAATAGATGACAAACAGAATTTCACCTACTGCTAATTTACAATTGGGAATTCTACTCCCTTCAGAACAGCAGCCAAAGAGTGCACATCTTGGAATTTGGAAACCAGAGGAAGCAATACGTTAGATTGCAGTGACTGTGAGGGGCAGTAGGCGTGGTCGCTGCTTTTTCGCAAAAGCTGGTTACAGTGTCACAGCCCAACCAAACTTAGGGTTAAAATAATTTATAAAACTAGAATTTGCAGTGGCACAGTGGAAAGGATGTACATATGGGCTAGAATTAAGGGCAGTGTGTCTGATGAGGAGAAAATGTCACACTTCAAGATTTATCTCTTCTTTTTAACTTAAATGAGAAACAACAACAAAAAAAGACTGTAATCTAGAGACCTTGAGTTCCTCGCTATCTCCCATGTCCATATCTTCCAAACAACCTTCACTTACTAGCTTGGTGGCTACTCAATCTACAAAAAGCAGAACACACACTCAAAATCTAGTGGGAGCCTGTTGTTTTTCTGTGGATGATGTCCCTGGCCGATTGTGATTGTGTGTGTAAATACACACACCCACAGATGAACTGTGGCAGCTGGCTGGGCACAGACAGCGACTTCTTCATCACCACCTTACTTACCTGGGCTGCCTAGAGCACTGGCCCAGCATCTAATACAGCTCAGAGGCCACCTCAGCCACCCCAATGCCCTTTCCTCAAACCTTCGAAGAAAAAGATATTCAAGAAGAGCTACAGACAATTGTCCCACTTTTAAATAATGCAACCTCCAGTTTGTGAGCCCCTGCGCTATGAAAGCTGTGGCGAAAGCCACCATGACATAGTCTCCCTGCCTTATCACAGACAAGAAAGCCACAAGCCCTGTTATCTGTTAGGCATTCCACTCTTTCTCCTCTTCAGTAAATTATATTAAGTGCCCTGTCTTGGAAATAAGTACCTATAAAGTAGAACACATCCATCCACTCTGGGAATGCATGTATTTGAACATTGGGAGGCAGGAGCTTCACTTCGCCTTTGGATTTTTCAGGGCTCCTGCACCAGCGGAGTGTGTCAGGGGGAAGAAGTTGTGTTTCTTTGATTGTCTTTCGGGGAATATTTTTAGCAGCCTGTTCCACTGTTAAAAACTGCACTGTGATCTTGACAAATGTATAATGTCAGCTTTAATGTATCAGACCTATCAGCTCAATGAAAATAACTCAGAAGTATTGATCACCTAATGATTTTTGGTGTATTCATTAACGTCCGTGGGCAGCTCATCCCCTCTCCAGAGCTCCCGGAGTGCCGATGACACGTTAGCGAACTGCTGATTGTTTATTAGAAAACTGATTAGTTACTGGATTAGTGTGTCAAAATATACTACCTTTCACTGCTTGACAAACTTTCAAATTATTATATTCCTTTTTTTTATCTTGAAGCTCTAGAATCAATTTCAAAGACAGTAGAATAGCTTGAACAATTGTGAGGAATAAAAATGTGCCTGGGTCATGGTTTTGCATTTTTAATCTTGTGTATTAGAATATGAGGAATACACGAGTTGGCAGTTTAGTGCTTCATATAAGGCAAAAGTGTATGTCTATACGTAATATTTTAACATCCAGATTGGATGGAGACATTAAGAGAAAAACACATTTTTCTCAAGTGTTTGCCTAAATGCACTGCAGATATTTACACACATGGAACAATTTGTTGTAATAGTCAGAAAATTTGTCCAATATATAGGGTGCATAAGAAGAGTATTCCAGAAAAATCATTTCTAGAGCCATCTGCACACCAAGTGTGAGTAAAAATACAAGCAGACGTGTAGAAATTACCTTAATTTAGAATCTTTTCTCAGGGAGTTCTCCTTCTTGAGGAAAGAAGGCTACTAGAAATAGTATCTATGTTGTTTGAGAATGACAAGAATGCAATTTACATATTTGAGGAAGTAAGAGCTAGATATAAAAATACTTTTTTAAAATAAGAGAAGGACTTCAGTTTTATGTTCATTATCTTACATTTTAGAGAAATCTCTTCCACAAAATATTTTCATACTTTAATGAAACTCATCTCAACAGAACTGACTCAACAGAAGTCAGAGCCAGACTTCACTTGGTTGGCATCTAAACTAACCCTGAATTACAATCCCTGATGACTGACTAGCAGGGGCATCTCTAAGCCTTGACTTCGTGCAGTGTAACAGAATAAGAAGGAAGAAAAGATGCGGGTAATGGGTCAGGAGGGAAAAGTGCCCTTGCACTCAGGGGCTTCGTTGTGCCTTCCCTTAGCATAGGTGCTGATGCCACAGCCTTGACGGGAGTATCTCAGGAACAATGAAGTGGAAAGTCTACCAAGTATTATACCATTGTGAACATCTTAATTAGACTTAATTACCTCTAAAGTTTGAGATCATTCTTTACTTACTATGATGGTTGACTGGATTATATGTACAAGGAGCTTAACAAAGCGATGTCAAGTTCTGTTACCACAGAAAACCTGCAACAAGCTTTCTGTGCCTCTATGATATGCCACAAAATACTTTTTGAATTGAACCAAATTGCACAGGGCTTTGTATGTATGATGTGTTCAATGCATATTTACTGATTTTCTTCTTGGATTTGCTTTAATTTTGCCTAGATCTTGTTCAAATATTAGATGTCCTTTGGAATTTCCTTTGATTTTTTTCATACTGAGCCAAACTCCATTTTCCTGATGCAAGAACATAGTGATGAATGATTCTCCCTGCTTCTCACAATAATGAAAAACCCCTCCTAAGGAAAATTCTGGTCTGTTCTCAGTTTCCCAGGTTCAGAAAGCCAGGCTTCGGGCAGCTCACACAGATCTTCTCAGGCAGAGCAAAGCAGCCCACTGAAATATCGAGACACTCTGTTTAGTAAGAAGGAGGAAGGAGTCCTTGCTGCATAGAATAATTTTTAGACTGCCAACTAACTTCTTTATTTCCTTCCTTCCTGCTTGCCTGCAATAAAATGCTTGGCCATTGCTGTTAAGTGATATCTTGCTTTTGCTCCTTGTTTTCCATGACTTCCAGTATCATAGAGCAAATTTAAAGCCAAGACCTTCAATGTGATCCTCCGATTTTTATTTTTCGTACATACTCCTTTATCTTAGAAATCCTAAGTCTACAGCCTAGGGTAGCTGCTGACAGGCCCATTATCTACCTAGAACTTGGGAGATGGATTCTTTCAGTGGAATTTCAGCCAATCAGATATGAGGCAAAGCCTGGATTGAAACTCTGATCTCTTCATGCCAAATCTTCTGCAGCCTTCTTTGCATGGCAGTAATCTTGATATGCCTTCAAAAACCACTTCTCAGCAGAAGATTTTAGAAGTTGGAAAAGGCTTTCTCTGACATGGCAAGCTTAATCTCAGCTCAACCCTGAGAATTCTGTAAAAGCCTCCTGAGCCCTGGGTGGGTGGGACAATTTGGGGACTGAGTGATCCGGGGCATCTATTTGGAAACTCCCCAAGACATACAGTTGGGGGCTATGTGCCTTTACAAGATTCTTCTCCTTCTCTGTAACACTGTGTAAGCCAATACCCATTAGTTGAAGTAGTAAAATTAACTGTTGTAGAGAAACCCATTTTATTGACTAATCTGCAAAAAAAAAGGTTTTTAAAAATGTTTGTTTTATAAGCTTGTAAAAGGATATCTTCATAATATTTACAAATGTCCATGGGATGAATATCCATGAGCTATGGTTGGAAGATTCCCAAAATTCCCTTGGGATAGATCAATTCTGAAAGACCTGGTTGTATATACTAAAGGATTTAACTTTCCATTTCCTAGAAGATGTTTAAATCTTGCACTTTCAAAATAAGCATACACTCAGCTCTCCCCTGGGAATATCTATTTGATAAATTAAAAAAAAAAAACTACAGCATGTGGCTGTCTAGATAAAAGTAGGAACAGAAAGAACTAAAACATATACACAGAATTTAAGCCAACAACTTTGGTTGTTTCATTTTTTTTCCAGATGAAAGTAGGTATGATCAAAACAAATATTTTTGGAAAGGGAAAAATACAATCATCAAAGCCCTTCAAATATTAATCTGATAAATTAAAATTAAGTTAAAATGGCAACTCTATTGGAAACATGACAAAAACAGATGTTAAAGGAAAAAAATTGAGTGGAGTCAACAAGGTTACACATAAGTAACACCTTAACATTAATAGAAATCTATTTCCCATTTTGACCCTGAAACCTCTTCAATTAATTACTGAAATCTATTTACACAGCAACAAGATAAAAATCAATCTGATTCCTGGCACTGTATTTGTCTGGCTGCCCTTTCTAATATAAGGGGCCAGAAGGATCCTGAACCCTCCTGTATCTCTGCTTTTGAAAAGCTCTCTTGCTCAAAGGCATAGGCAATGTGCCACTCATTGTCAACGCCCTCCTCCAGAGCAGTGGTGAAGCCAGAATCTAGCAACCCTGCAGGGCTCACGCCTGAGGGCAATGACAAAGTCCACCAGGCAGGATACAAGCACTGGTGATAAGGAACTCCTAGGACTGTGGTAGCTCATGCAGCTCCTTAGGGTGGATTAGAAAAACATGCCCTCTTTGGGCTATTGCAGCCTCAGGGGGCACAGCATGGTCGGCATAGTGCTGACTGGATTTTAGGCCCCATCCTGCCCCCTTAGCCAGATGCTCTTATGCAGTGAACAAGCTGTGCCTATGTACCGCAACAAAAATTATCACTATTTTGATTACTAATACCATAAATTAAACTATGTTGGAGAATAGTTAAGAATGCTGAATAAAGTAACTATTGAGGAGAAGAGGAACAATGACTATCTTTTATGAACTTCTCCCTTCATTGGCAGACAGAGAGGAAGGCAGGACCCAGACCACAGGACTCTGTTTCCCGAGCTGAGCCTGGCCTCAGGCTGAGCACAAAGTGCGCCACGACAGCAGGTCTGGATGGAAAATCCTGGGTAATGAGGCTCTGGGAAGACTTCTTGGCTGAGACTGAGCAAGGGGATTAGTCTCCTACTGCCTGAATCATTTCCTCTCTTGCTTGATCTTGTCCTACAGAAGGTACATAAGGGGGTAACTCTAGGCTCTTTTAATTCTCCTTCTCAAACAGAAAAAGCCAGTATAGCAAATGAGTGAAGAGAGCTGTAAGAGGGTTGAACTGAAAAGAGTTCATCACACAGACCGTAAAACCTGCTCTGAGAACACTAATCAACCATGCATGCTGACTCACACTCTCAGGCCTTTCCACCTGCTGTTTGGACGGCCAGAAATACCTTCCCCCATGCCCCGTATGTCTAGAAAGCTCCTACTTATCCTTCATAACATATCTGAAACATCATTTCCACCAGATAGCGTTGATTACTCCATTTCTGTGCTACTGTGAAACATCATACATACATGTCTTACTGTTGTACTTTTCACCCAAAAATACATTTACTAATTGGGATTCCCCTTAGACTATGAGGTTTTCAAAGATGGAGAAAAGGAGGAACAGCTAAATGTCATTCACCTTTGTATCTCTTGTACCTACCAGGGTGCCTAGCAAAAAAGTACGTACTTGGTAAATACCAGCTGAATGAATGAACACATACATAACTGAATGAGTAAATGAATGAATGAGTGAGTGAATAAGTGAATGAACAGACCATGTTGCATGGATTCAGATGTCCACCATTTGGATAAGTGTGCCATGTGTAGAAACACACTCACTTGCTCAGATGCTATTATCTTGCCAAAGCCCTTAGAATTCAATTCCATCTCTTTCCACGTTCCCTGAATCCTCAAAAAGTCAATGTACTCTGGGTTTTGTTTTGTTTTTCTTTTTTCACCAACATGGTAATTCTAAAGTCCAAAGTATACACTGAAAAGTCACAAGTTGGCTGCTATAATAGGTTCAAATTCTTTAACACATAGGAAAGAGGAGGATATTTTTCATCAGAATCCTGAAGGGTTCAAGTTCTCCAAGAGGGGATTATTCTGATGTTCTAAACTTGTGGTCACCTTTCTGATGATCATAAGGCTTGCTGATGGCCACAGGAGCTCTGTGTGGCTCCTAGATAAAATTCCAGAAGCACAGATCATCAGAGACTGAAAAAAATCTTAAAATTATTTACTCCTACCTCTTTATTTTAGCGATGAGAAAATAGATCCAGAAGATTTGTCTCATGACCAAGGTTGGCAACTTGAGCCAGGACCAGTGCATAGGTTTCCTGACTTCATTTTTCAAATGTCAGCCACGAAACAAGGAGAGATTCGTTTGCAGCCTGGACACTGGCCTTCCAAGTAGCCTTTGCCAGCTGGCTAAGCTGGGCAGGACTGTGCTGATGCATCTGCTGTCTCTTGGGAAAGGCTACGAGAAAGAGAGGGTGGAGGGCTAGCCGCTACTTACTTGAAGGGCTTTTCTCCAGTGTGGGTTCGGATGTGGTTGTTGAGGGTGGTGGCCCCGGCAAAGGCACGACCACAGTAGCCACACTTGAAAGGCCGGTCACTAGAGTGAGTGACCACGTGGTTCCTCAGTTCTGAAGGCTGGGAAAAGGACTGGGAGCAGTGGCCGCATTGGTAGGGTCTGAAACAAATAAATAGACTGCCTGGTCATTATTTTTTGCGTTGGTCAGTGGAAGTCAGAATCATATGACAAGGGGCCAAAACTTATTGGTGCCATTTTCTTAAGACAGGGCATAGAGCTTTGGCCACTGGATTCCCACTACTTTACTTGTTGCCATACGAACAAAATTCACAGAGCTGCTGAGACACATCAATTCCCGAATGAATATCCCTTTCCGGTTCTAATCATACCATTTTGGAAACTCCTACTTTCTTATTTTTATCTTCCCCCAGGCAAATGTTAGGGTACTTTTGTAAGTAGTGAAAGTACAGACTTCATTAAGCAGACTGTTACAAGAGAAAATATATAATTGTCTCTTATGCTTCCATGGCACTTTTATCTTTTCAAAGCGCTTTAAAATCAGTTATCCAGTTTAATCTTTACGATAATCCCCTGGGACAGAGAAGGCAGTTGCTATCATCTCTGTCAGTTCAGAAAACTGAGGATAAACTGTCCTCCCAGGACATAAGCTCTTGACACTAAGGCCATTCTAGGATGTTTGGACCTTATCCTAAGTACCAGGTAAACACACAGGCAAGCCAGCAAGTTACATGTGTGTTTTAACGGATATTAAACTGTGGTGGACTTATAGCATAATCACTGGTATTGCACAGATGAACACAGATGTACATCCAGATGTGTCTCTTTGTCAAAGATATCCTGACTTCTACCTACTATTCCCTCCTCCAAATATTTGTCCATCAGATCTTTCTTTTGAACATCACCTCCCCAGTTGAATCTGGCAGCAAGGCATGATTTATAGCAGCACAGAAATGACGGGATGTCACTATGCTTGCAGAAGGATGACTCTGATGCAAAACCAAATGGAAGGAAGTGGTGACAAATACCTGATAATTAGCAAGATTATCAGAGCACATTCTTCCCAGCTCACGAGAAGTAAATCAATTTTTGGTTTTCATAAAATAGATTAAAATTCTGTCTTCTCTACAGAAGTTCTTCTGCTTACTTAAGCAGAATCTGGTGAGTGATATAAAACCCAGGGAGTTTTCCCTATTCGAAGCTATTTCATATCATTCTTTGACAGGATTCTAATTTGTTTATCAAAATTTTTGCTCAGATAATTAATAATCTGTCATGAGGGATATTAACAGCATTCACTAAGCCCTGGCTTATGAGTCAGACATTTCTGGCTGCATTTAGAAACCAATGGTGAAAGCAGACTTGAGTGCTCAACCTTTAACAAATGCATAAGCTCCAATGACCAGAAACCAAAATGAAAGGCCAGGAGACAATGGTGACTGAGCATGTACAACAATTCAATTAAGTGCAAAATAAAGTGTAACCTCTCATTTGTCAAGTGAACTGCTTAATTGTGGCTACTTGCCTCACTGAACACAAATACTATTATTTTACCAGGCTTCAGCACACTGAGCCCTGATTGTAGAATTTTTTTAGCTTGATTAATAGCCAAGGATTGGTCAATAACTCAATACTGTACAATTTTAATTACTTACATTTAGAAATCTATCTAACTGCTCTCAAACAAGTTTCAAAGAAATATATAAAAAGTCTTTGGTAAGGAGTTTATCAATCTTGCCAAATTACACATGCATTTTATTATAATTATAAAATAATCCTTTGAAAGCCATTAAAATTATACGTAGATGAAAATGTCCTCCTGCCGAATCTGTTCTTTGTGGTAAACATTAACCTTAAAGGGTTCCTGAAAAAATAATTCTCTCGGGGTGAATTTTCTTAAGTGTTATTGAAGATTATAAACAAAATAATATATTAATATATGCTATATCCACTGACAATTGATTTTTCTAATAGTGAAGGGACCATTAACATTTATTAGCCTCTGGTTATCTATTTTTAATGGCTATCACAATAAACAATAAGCCACTAAATAAAACCAATTAATCTTTTCTTTTTTTTCTAACTCTGCTGTCAAAAGTTGGGGTGATTTATTTCTCACAGTCAGAAGTCAATCCATCCTTTTTATGTTAATAGTTCACAGTGGTAAAGATTTACACACAAGAGAGCAGAAATGACCACAGAGAGGCTTATGTTGAATTCTTATATCAAAGTAATGCCAATGGAAGGCAAATCGGATTCTAAAACATCACCTTTGCCTGGCACTGGCTTGAGAGGCATATGCTAGGGATGCAGTGACCTAAGGCACAGTTTTTAAAACTTCGCAGAACTCAGTTTGACTGAATGGAAGGGGCTAGAACGGGAGAGATAGGGCCCCTGACTCTGAACAGCTGTGGCATTTGGACAAGCCACTCAACCTCCCTGACCTGTTTCCTCATCTACCTGGTAAGGGGAATGGACTGAAGATGACGATCTCTTGCATCTCATGCTTGTTCTTGCTTTCAGGTAATTGACAAATGTGCATCACCCAGGAAATCTGTACAATACACTGCCTCCCAAGATACAGCATCACCAATATGATCTCTATTCTCCATCACGTCTACAAGTCAGCTCCCTATACATGGAGCTTTCTATGGTTGTGTGTGCGTGTACATGCTCATTGGAATATGGAAAATTTAAATGCATTGGTAAAAAGTTGAGAATTCAGAGTAAGAAAATCTAGTACCAAAATATAGGACCAAACCTTGTTTTAGTTAATGTCTAAAAGCAAAGCAATATTCCTTCATTCTTAGGTACACTGAAAAATAAGATTTTAGAATACCTGGTCACATTCACCTTTGCAGAAGCTGATTCTGTATAGAATTTAGAACTGAAGGATGTACCTCATCTGCCACTATAATAACAGTGTCTCTTTCAGCCTAGAAATTTATAGAAAGTTAGCCCTTAGAAAGTACAGAAGTTACACTGTAAGTAGACAAGATTCCTTTAAACCCCCTTTTCTTGTATTTTCAATATTTCCTTAAATATGAATAAAAGAAAATGATCGAAAAGTAATTTTAAAATTGATTAGGTGCCTAGGGTTTCATCCAGGGACATAGGAATACGTTAAAAAATTAAATCTTCAGGCCCAACAGCAGAGCTGAGGAAACATTACTATCACTTTGGAATCTCAGGCATCACAACTTCTTCTGGGACAACTGGCCACAGGAGTTAAGACAATGTTTGCATGTTTCAATTAGCACATCCTAACTCCACGTCTCTCAATATACAGCCGAAGGGCCTTTGGAGCACACAATTAATTGTCATTACTCAGCTTTTTGTTCTGACAACCAACATTCCCATTAATTTTCCAAGGTCTGGCCAAAAGGTAAGACTTATTAAACTTTTGGATATAATCATTTCTGAAGTTCTGCCTCCCTTGATGTGTCATACTCGGAGACACTCTTAAGGACTGACATTCTTGAGTGCTGGGTTTAGCTTTACTCTTTCCAGGATCTCATGACATTGCACAACTAAATGGAAATTTTCTTTAATTTTTTGAGACAGGGTCTCCCTCTGTTGCCCAGGCTGTAGTACAGTGGCGTGATCATGGTTCACAAATCCGAAACAACCCAAACTCCCGTGCTCAAGTGATCCTTCCACCTCTCAGCCTCCTGAGTAGCTGGGACTACAGGCACGTGCCACCATGCCCAGCTAATTTTTATATTTTTTATAGAGATGGGGTTTCGCCAGGTTGCCCAGGCTGGTCTCAAACACCTGGGCTCAAGTGATCTGCCTGACTTGGCCTCCCAAAGTGCTGGTATTACAGGTGCGAGCCACTGCGCCCAGTCCCAAAATCTCCTTTTTAAAGCACTTTATTCTCTCTAAATCATCATAGACATACAGCACCTCACTCTTCTCAAAGCAAAGGCAATCAGTGTGCCTCACAAAAGGACAGTATCTCACAACCACAAGTAACTTATGGTTTTTTTTTTACCATTTGAGATCTTTAGTAGTGTTGTCTAACAATGGAGCTGTTCTGTATCTGAGCTATCCAATACTGGAGACACGAGCCACATGCAACTGCTGCACACTTCATGTGTGGCTAGTGCGCCTGAGAAACTGAAGTACTATTTTACTTAATTTGGATTAATTTAAATTTAAATAGCTTTGCGTGGCTAGTTCTGACACAGAAATATCCAGCTTGATGAAAAAACGGAAAGGTGCTCCTTAAGAAAGAAAGAACTGAAGAACAGAAAACACCTGGGTAGATTTAGCTGGTATATATTTCAATGCTGGTAAATATTTAAGCAGAAAGAAGGCAGAGAGATAATCTTGCACATCTCCTGGCACTCCTGGTCACTGGCACCTCCTTTGCCAAAGATAACTCCGGTAAAATGTGCAATTCATTTGCTTTTAATCTGTAATTGGTTTGGTGTATACATGGGAAAAGGATGAAACATTTAACAAAATTAAGTATGGCTTGGCTTAAAAATATTAATCCTGCTTTGATTTTTTCTTCCATGGCCTCCAGGACAAAACTTGTTCAGTTGGGGCCACAATCTCTCCCTGCTCAACATCAGCCAGCCCAAGTGCAAATCTCTCAAGACTTCAAAGTGAGATTACTTAGGTCACTGCTGGCTGGGTGGAGTGAGAAAAGAACTTAGTTCTACGTAAGGAGAAAAATATTTCAGGACAGTGACAGAAGTGCAAGACCAAACAGCCTGAAGAACATCAAAGCTAGAAAGAAGATAACCTTCACACTTGGGGGATAGGGAAGAAGTGGGACACAAGAATACTGATACATTCTAAGAAACTATTATGATGATGAATTCTCTCCAGGCCCTCATATCAGAGAGCCCCTTCTAATGTCATTTTACCCTCTGATCCCACCACATCTCTTACAAACAATGACACTTAAAACACAAATGTGAATAGGTGATGGTGTGCCCAGGAGGCTGAAGGCAGACTTGCTCCATGTGGCACAAAGAGTCAAAAAGGAGAAAGGAAAAGAAAAGGGATGCAAAATAAAAATAAGCATTATAAAGACACTTTCTGCGAAAATAAAAGAGAACATACTTGTCAGAAAACAATCCACTGTGATTGAAGGCTTTGCTTACCCCTTTCAGGAGCATACCCCCCACCACCATACTGCCCCAATGGGAGTGTTGAGAGTTTCTGCCACAGAAAAACAGAAGAGAAAAGGGATTTCTAACTCCTGGTTCGAGCAAAAGCAAGAAAAGCTACTTTGGCCTAGGCAATAAGCTTATGCAAAATCCCAAATGTTTATAAAGTCCCTGAACAAAATTTTGGTTGATTTAGATTCCAACAGCTTCTTCTCTTCGAATTTATTCAGGAAAAGAAAAAGTCAGTAGCCTGGGAAAAAGAAGGAAGAGATTTTCGGTTTTGCTTAACAGAACAACATCAAGAAATAGTAATTCTGTGGCTCCTGGACCCTCACGGGTGTGTTTTTGTCTTTAGAGCTGATCTCTACCTTGCCAGGTCAGACAGATTTTTTTTTTCTGTGTTAAATATGAGTAACGCAGTGGTAAAAAAAAAAAAAAAAAATGGTGAGGCTGGGATCCCTGAGGATCTACAGATTTCTTTCCTTTTATCAAGGCATAGACTTTTGATGGTACCTCACATGAAAAAGCTCATGATTACAGACACAAAGTCTTTTGGATGGAGGTTCAAATATCTGGGGTTTCATGGCCAAATATTCAGTCCATTGAATAAAAAATCATTTGGACCTCAGACTCAAGGGCCTGTTTCAAATTTGGACTTGTTCGAAACTCTAACCTGTTTTACCTTCTGACTTTCTCTCCTGTGTCCCCCTTTCTTGCCTTTCTTGTACCTGGTTCTAGCAAGATTTTCCTATCAAAATAAAAGCTTTTGAGTGTTTTGAGCAAGGGAAATGCATTCTAACTATTCAGCCTTTTCACTATAAATGGCTGAATGGGCATATATTGCTAAAGACTAAAGGCTAGCTGGTCTATGGAATCAATCACTAAAGAATATATGTATACAAGTTGAGCATCCCAAATATGAAAATCCAAAATGCTCCAAAATCCAAAATTTTATGAGCAACAACATGATGCTCAAAGGAAATGCTCATTGGTGCATTTCAGATTTCAGATTTTCAGATTTGGCATGCTAACCCAGTGAGTATAATGCAAACATCCCAAATCCGAAACAACCCAAAATCAAAAACTCTTCTGGTCCCAAGAATTTTGGACAAGGGATACTCAGCCTGTATTCAGCAGTTGTAATCCACGTGGATAATAACCATAAAAAGGTTCCAAACGTAGCTACTGTCATGAATAAATTTGATGTTCCATTATAGTTCTGTATATTTTTTCCATTTAGCAATTCACCCATGTGGTTAAGAAATTATGGAGAGTATCTCTTACCTCCAAACTTTCTGGTACAAACAGCATACTGGGTTCCGGAACAGAAATGAGCCATTCCAGCCCTTTATACTAAAAGCAAATTATGTAACTAGAATGAAGCTAGGGGGTCCAAGTGACTGGATATCTCCCTCTATTTCCCCTTATCTTCAACAATCAACTCAGATGTGATGATGTAATTCAAGCATTTCCTCATCGTTACTAAGAAATATTGTACTTTATTACTTTGCTTATAAAGGAACTGATTTTTGAAGTAATTTTTTATTTTAACTTATTCAAGAATGATGGTGAACACCTCTCAAGTCTTTACCAACAAAGCGCAGGGAAGGAACCCACTGCTTCAGTAATTTAATCTCACTCTGGCACCTTCCCAGATAACAAGCCCATTACTTCACCTCATCTGGAAAGGCTGGCAGTTCCACACCTGGACATCTGAATCAAATAAGCCCATCAAGGTCCATGATAAGACAGGAGTCTCATGCTGCCTAGATTTTTGCTAATAACTCTAAATTAGCTTGGAATCAGTATAGACCTAACAATCTCCCACTGAATTGTATTTTGAATATGTAAGCTTTCTAGTTTTTCAGGTATTTTTTCTGATAATATACATATTACGAACTATGACATTATTATTTTACAGGACAGACATCACAACACATACATATGATTTTTTTTTTTTGAGATGGAGTCTCACTCTGTCGCCCATGCTGGAGTGCAGTGGCATGATCTCAGCTCACTGCAACCTCCACCTCCTGGGTTCAAGTGATTGTCCTGCCTCAGCTTCCCGAGTAGCTGCGACTACAGGCGCCCGCCACCACGCCCAGCTAATTTTTTTGTGTTTTTAGTAGAGACAGGGTTTCACCGTGTTAGCCAGGATGGTCTGGATCTCCTGACCTCGTGATCTGCCCACCTTGGCCTCCCAAACTGCTGGGATTACAGGCTTGAACCACCACGCCTGGCCCCACACATATGATTTTCTAAGTGTAACTGAGATCAGACAAAACAGTCTGTTTCAGTATCTACTTACCATGAAATAGTTTCATTGCTTTATATGGCATTCAGCATAAACTCATCTCATCTCATCCTCAAAGCTAAACTTTGAAAGTTCTACTATCCAGAAATTTTTCAACTATTGTTTTATTTTACCTGGCATAATTAGTTATTATGACTATAATGAACCTTTGCAAATAATAGATCCAAACATCTGAATTCACTCTATTTAAAAAGCAAGTTTATAATCAGATTTTAACGCATCTTTTGTATTTTAAAGACTACTAAAATGCTTTGCAAACTTATAAGAGACATATCTTGAGGTTCTACGTATATTTGCAAGGAAGGCAAATTTTGAAAAAAGAAATCCTTTCTGAATGAGGAAAACATTTTCAAGCTTTTGTATCACCTCTACACCAATAGTACTAAGACGTGCAGAAGTCTGTTGATATTCTCACCAGGGGGGCCGCCTATTGAAAATAAAGATTGTGAAGACACAGCTGCCTTAACAACCCTAATTAATGTTTCAACATTAATTAGCTACAGCAATGTTGATGCTAAGCAAGTAGTTTTTCCAACAGCACAAATAAAAATGTATGCATGTGTAATGTGCGCATGTATCCTGTAATTGATTATTATTATTTTACAAAATATCCACTCCCTCTCCCCCCGACCTCCTCCTCCCCGCCTCTGCTTGGGTTTTCTAGGCACACTGTGCATCCTACAGAGCTGGGAGGGAAGAGCTGGGTGTACATTATTAGGCGAGGAGAGCCAAGTGGCTTGCTTAAATTAGTGGCAAAATTAAGAAAATAACCCAAGAGCCCTGCTTCCAAGTCTCCTACCCCAGCTTCAAAAATTATCTTCTGCTTTTATATTCAAAGTGCATTTTGAATGCTATTCTTAGATACTTGGGTTTTAATCAAGTTTTCATAGAACATGAAGGAGAGATAAAAACATAAGCAATCCTTTCTTATTGAATTAATTTGATTTTTGTCTTTTGCGCTCGCAGCTATCAAAACTGTCAAATAAACCGGTTTTGATTCATAAATAATAGTTCCATTATATCTACTGTGCCACTCGTCAGAGTACCTGAAATTTTAATTCACTTGTTCAGCTAAATTTCATCCTCAGTTCATAGCCATAAAATTCTTTATTGACAAACTTTCAAACCAACTTTGACTCTGAGGTATCTAGTCAACATTTTTCTTCTGTGTGGATATTAGTTTATTGAATAAGTGGCATCTGTTTTCCTCCACATCACTAGCAGAGTAGGTATTTCCTTTTGACAGCTTTGCAGGATTTATGGGTTTGCATGCTCTGAAGAAAAATAGTACTAAGCAAAAAATTCCAATTCATTACCTCTTAGTACTTAATTAAGTTCATACCCACGGCACACTGGAGGTGAACCCTGAAATGACTGTGACAGCAGCAGAGCAGCCAGCTATATTATCTTTGGAAGACAGAGAAGATTCTAATTATCCTGACCTCATTTTTCCATCTATGATATTCATAAACGTTCCTTCTATTTCTCTCCCTTTTAGGCTTGGGCAGAACTGTTTGGAAGGCAAGTGCAGATTCCTCTCTGCAGCCACCAACCTGTCTGTGCAGCCCTTATATGCAAGAAAGTCAAGCAGTGGTCTCACATTTCTCTCTGACCTTCCAGAATGCAGACACCACTTATCACAGGGCTTCCCCTGTGGAGGTGCTCAGAAGTTGGCGAGAAGGCAAGCAGTGGGTCTCACTAAGCAAACACACTGTCAGCAGTGAGAGTTAGGGTTACCTGTCGGGGTTCTGCGTGCACACGTGCATCTGTAAGAGGATCCGCTGGGTGAACGTCTTAAAGCACTGCCCACATTTCCAAAGATGCCAGTCACTGAACTCCGAGTGGAGCTGGCTTGTGGAAGTTGGGCTCGCAAGGACTCGCTGGTTTTTCACGTTGATTTGATTAAACCCTGATTCAATGGGCCCAGACTTATCCAGAAGAGCGAAGTTCCTGCTGCACGGAGTCTGCGGGAAAACAATGGAGCGCTGCTGGGTGGTAGGGGCGAGTTTGCTGCTTTTGTTGAAGGGCTGCAGGGCGTCTTGTCTGCACATGGCTTCCATTACCGTTGAAGGGACATTTACTAGGAGAATAGCAATAGTTTAGAAGATCAGTTTTACTAGCCTTTAAAATAAGTACAATAACACATACTTTAAAAAAAAATCAAATAAATCAACATTTTAAGAATTTGTGTTTCTGGACTCAGAATTAACATAACAAACCATCTGATTTGAGGGGAAAAAACTATTATCACAGATTAATAACTCATCTGATGCCTATTTATTAAGCAATTATATACTCAGGATTGTTTTACATGGTCTTTGCCCTCATGGAGTTCACTTACGACTTGAGACATACAGGAGTCCATAGTGAGCACCACACTGCACCTATGCCTGGAGGGAGTTTAGATGGGAGGCACAGCAAGGGAGAGGGAGTGAGCAGGGGATGTTGCCCAGAGAGGGGAGCCCTGAGCAGTGCAGAGAAAATTGATTCAGCTTGACTGATGGAGAATTTCAGGCTTTCCTCCAGATCTTGGCAGCACAGGATAGGTATCCAGGAAAAGCTATTTGAAGAGATGAAGGGAACAAGATGAAAGACACCTGGAGGCAGGAGAAGTCTAGCATGCAGGTGGGATAGTAAGGGAGACGGGCTGACTGAGCAGGGCACGGGATCTGGTCACTCTAGGAATAAGGATTGGGGGTCAGAAGGAGACCTCAGAGGGCCTTAAAAGTCCAAATAAATAAATAAGATATTTCAGATCTAGAAAGTAGACACAGACCATTCCTGAGCAGAGGGATAGAAAGAAAAATAGAACCTGTGTTCAGGAAGGGCTTGAGAGAGACTTGATTTATAGATGGGATGCAAGTGGATAAGGAAAGAGTAGGAGGCAACCAAGTGGTGGTGCTTGTGACTCAGGCTTTGGAATCTGAAAGACCTAGGTTCAAATCCTGCCTCTGCCTCTTATTAGCTTAGTGATCTTAGGCAAACTATTCAATAGCTCTGGGCCGCAGTTATTCCATCTATAAAATGAGGACAGTGGTACTAATGCTTCTAAAAATAATAGCAGCACGGTGTGGTGGCTGAGATGGCTGAGGTTTTAACCTCACTATTTACTAGCCTTGGGCAAGTATGGAACATCTAAATCCATGATTTGGTCCCTGGTATAATGTAAAATAGTCACTCTCAGGACTGAATGACATAATATAGAGACAGCGTTTAATAAAGAGCTTGACCTATGGTTGACACTCAATAGTTGACCCTATGAGCCTTAGCCTCCTCATCTTTAAAGTCCCCTTTTACGAGGTTTAAATACATCAATGAAAGTACTTATTACAGGGCCTACCATGAACAGCAACTACCATTTTTATTATGGAAGGAGAAGCGACGGGTGTGAGGGAGATGGCCCTAAACTGGGGTGGTGGCAGTGGAAGTGGGGAGAGAACTAGAAGAAATACTTCTGAGGAGATAAATCTAATAATATATCTAGAAATTGTTGTTCTTTTTATTAAGACATTAGTGAGTTGATAATATTTATAAACTATTTGCTAGTCATTTCATAGGTCCAAAAGTGATTAGAACCTAATAGGCTTAAAAATTCTTCTTTTTTTATTTTAACTACTATATCTATGGGTCGTTTCAAGGCTGAGAGATTAAAGTTACCAGGTGGTCAAGAGAATGAAATTAGAGACCAAAAATTTTGAAAAGGATATTGGCAAAAAGACTGTGATAGCAAGTAACAAAATAATGCAGACTATGGCCACTGGCTACCAGTTCAAGGCCGCGTGGCAGGAAACACATGACCTGGGAGCACTCCTCATGCCCTGCCACAGACCATCGCTGAGAATGCTACATGGCACGAAGACGCAGGCATCCTCAACAGTAGGGGACTATGACTGCCACGAAGCTCTGTGCTCAAGTGGACAGGGAGATGCCATGTACGGGCACAGAAAGGGGTAGGTGCGCTGCCTAAGCACTCTTCAACTGAGAACATTCTGTAGAATCACACGTGTTAAGCAAATCCAACCAGAGGACTAGCTCTGTCTGCAGGGCTCTGTCGGCATAGCCCATACTGTCTTAGGAAAGAAAAGTAAAGCAAGAGACTTGCAGACCTAGAAAGAGCCTAGAGTTTGTCTAGTTGGCAGTTCTTAACCTTGGCTATCGCACATTAGACTCACACAGGAGAATCTTTAAAAACTACATTATAATCTCTCCATAGGGCCTGGGCATCTACATTTTTTAAAGTTCCCCAACTGCTTCTAAAGTGAAATCAGGGCTGAGAATCACTGATCTAATCCTAACTTCTCCTGTTACAAACGACAAAAGCCATGTCCCAAGAAGGTCCAGTAACTTACCCTGGGTCACACATTCACTTAAGGACACATCTAGGTGGCAAGTTTTAGCTTTCAGACTTACAAGACAGAATTTTTTTTTCTGACCACACACTCATAGCATCTCTGCTCAATAGCTGTGTTTCAAAATTTAAAGGATGTTTTTACAACTAGTACATTGTTTTGTGTGTATTATATATAAATATACATGTTATATATACTTATACATATACTTATATACACCTACGTACATATGTTTGTATGTATGTCTTTATTCTATATATAAATATTTATGTATATTTCAATTCTGGGGCAAAAGAATACAATCAACATAGAATTTGTGGGCAGTTTTTACACCTAAAAAATATTTTATGGCACACAGATTGTTACTTTTTAAATAGGCACTGAAAGACAAGAAGGAATGTTTTGCCATGTTCTGGCATTTTTAAAAATAAAACATAAAAACAGCAGCATTGTCAGAGATTGGGGTAGAACCATCTTGTTTGGCCCTTTCATTACTAATCCAGAAGAGGCAAAGCACAGGGAAGCCCACAAGGTTTTAGGCAACACTAAGCTTTTAAAGTCCAGGCAATTTCAGACTAACAGGAAGTAATGCATGGTGAGAAAAACCATAGAATGAAGATGCCATCAACATGCAAGAGAGCGGGAAACACAGGCCAGCCACTTCACTGTAGGAAAAGGAATAAAATGCTTCTGGGGGTAAATAATACAAATAATACTCTAAGTGTAGATGATACATTCTGAGCTCTGACTTACACTCCTAGAAAGTAACCTAACTGAGCCGGGTGTGGTGGCTCACGCCTGTAATCCCAGCACTTTGGGAGGCCGACGCGAGCAGATCACCTGAGGTCAGGAGTTCAAGACCAGCCTGACCAACATGGAGAAACCCTGTCTCTACTAAAAATACAAAATTAGCCAGGCGTGGTGGCACACGCCTGTAATCCCAGCTACTTGGGAGGCTGGGGCAGAAGAATCACTTGAACCTGGGAGGCAGAGGTTGCGGTGAGCCGAGACCATGCCATTGCACTCCAGCCTGGGTAACAAGAGTGAAACTCCGTCTCAAAAACAAAAAGGAAACTAATTGATTAATTCTAAAAAATTGTTAAGGTCACATAACCTTTTATATTAAAACAAAAGAATGTGTGGGTGACAGGGGAGTAGGGATGAAGAGAGATTGATTAATGGGTAGAAATTTACATTTTGGTAGAAGAAATAAGATCTAGTGTTTGATAGATCAGTAGGGTGATGATAGTTTACAATGCTCTATTGTATATGATCATGCCACTGCACTCCAGCCTGGGTGACAGAGTAAGACTCTATCTCCTAAAAAAATTTAAAGCAGCACTTTTTAGGAGACACACAAGATTATTCTTCCTAAATATCAGCCTCACTGACTATGGCCACTAAAGGTATAAACTAAACACAAGAAATTTTCAGAAAAAGGACAGGAAATTTCATCCCAACACAAGAAAGACAACATAGACGACGGCAAAAGGTACAGAGATGGCTTATTAAAATGACCAAAAAGATGAAGTGGTTTCTGCAAGAAGCAATATTGAGCTAGTCAATCTCTTCATTCTGGAAACACAAAGATTAAGGGGAAGAGGGCAACCTCTCAAAGCCTTAAAGGATACAGTCAAGGAAGAACATGAACTCATGAAATTTGGACAGTTAAAATATTGAGAGAGGCAAATTCAGGATCTATAAAACAAAGTTCAGTTTACCCCTTCCTCACTCATTCATTCAGTCCACAAATAGTCGCTGAGCATCTATTACATGCCTGACCCTGTGCTAGGCAATAGGGGGATCAGGAAAACCACAGTCACTGCCTTCTGACACACAAACTCTAGTGGGAAATACAGATATCAAGCTGATGTTTTTACAGATAAATATTTACTCAGTTTCATCAAATGTAACATTCCATTAATTTCACCATCATAATTGTAAGTCACCATTAATTGCAATACACTTGCCAGTTTCAGAAAGATTAAAATGTAAAAAAAAAAAAACACATAAATTTTAGAATTGACAAAATACAGTTAAGACAAGTGTGGTAAGTGCTGTTAGAGAAGCAAAAGGATATCAGGAAATGATAAATCAGGGATGGCTAAACTTGAGGTATGAGAGAATCTGAGTTCCTGAGGGGTACACGGGCATCATACAAGTGCAAAGGGAGGAAAAGGCAATGCAAAAAGATGGAATATCGGCAGCTTTGCCATAGAGTCTTGTGCCACGATGAGGTAGGAAGGAGCTCAGGGCACTAAAGGAATGGAAAAAAAGGCAACGTGGCCAGAGAAAGAAGAGGAGACGCGCTGCAGCCGAGGCTGGAGAGGAGGGCAGCACAATTGCCAATGCCTGTGGGAGCTGCACAGGCCACGGAAATATCTGATGGGGTGATGGGAGGCAGGTTAACACAACAGAGGATGATGGGGGCGGTAACATTCTGAACAGGGCACGGCCAGTCTAGAGATGTTTGGAATCTAATCTTGTAAAATGCTACATGGGCCATAGAAAATGTTTCTGGAGACTCTATGTGACCCATAGGCTACCATATTAAGGAACTGGGGATTTAGCAGAGAGTAATGGCAAGCCAAAAAAAGATTTTAAGCTTGGGTGTGAGATGATCAGATTTATGCTTTAAAGGCATCATCACTCTGTATCAGTAAATAAAGAAACAAAGTACAGAACAGTGTATACAGTGTGCTATATATACATGTGGGAGAATGACAGCCAGAGAATAAAAGGGGGAATATGATTAGATGCTCGAATGGGCAAAAATTATCTCTGAAAGAGTACCTGAGAATCTGCCAACATTACTGATGGTGTCTTGGAAGGAGACTTATATGTCCACAGTACTTTCTGCATTTTGATCTATGGGACAGAGCTACCTATTAACAAAACAAGTGAATAAACTGAAACAATAAAATAAGCAAGTGGTTGAAACTTCACTCTGGCCACCAGGAACTAAAGAAAGAAAGTGTGAAGTCATGCAGAAGGCTACTGCAAGGGGTCCAAGCCAGAGTGGATGGTGACACTAGTCAGGTGGCAGCAGAAATGAAGTGAAGAAATGCATTAAGAATATGCAATCAATAGGACTTGGTGGCTGATTGGATAGAAGGGTGAGCAAGAGTGAGGTGTCAAGGTTTCTCGACAGAGCAATTGTATGATTGGGAGTGAGAGCTGCTGAAAGATGGGAGAGGCAGTGAGTGGGAGTGAATAGAGTGGTTTTAGCTTTACGCAGGTTTAGTTGGAGATGCATGTGAGACATGGAAGTGAAGATGTTGCCAAGACAGCTGGAGAGGAGTCTGGGGCTCAGTAAAGAGGTCTGGATTGAAAATGGAAATGTGGGAGTACCTGTCTCAAATTAGGTCGCCCAGGAAACAGACTCTGAAATGGGGATTTGGGGTTTGAGGATTGCTCTCAGGATCAACACCTGTTGGGAAGTGAGGCAAGCAGCACTGGGCTGAGGGAGGAGTTTAACAGCTCTGGAACTGGATGGAATGAATGTCCTTTAGGGTTGTCCTGGTTTGAGGCAAGGGAACCAGTCCTTTATACACCCCACATTGACCAGTCATTGGACATGGGCTACTGTGGGAGGAAGTATGACCAAGGGCGAGGGGGTTCAAGTGGGCTAAAGGTAATTCCTGGAAACAACTCATCTGAGATGTCAGCCCCCTACACTCCCACAAACAGTCGGAATGAGCGCCTCCATCCAGTAGCAAAGCTGGGCTTGAGGCAGCACACCACAATATCCTACAGCACGCAAAAAGTCAAATCTCTCATAACAGTGACTTTCCCTAAGACCTTTGTCATTTGTCTCTGTCAATGCCTTTTTAGTGGGTGCTGCCTTCTTGTTGGAGTCTTGTAGAAGAGTCAGAAGCATCCCTGAGGAGTGACTTCTTTCTTCTTCTAGGAACCTACAGGTTTCAACAGCTCTAGACCAATTTTTACATTAGTTTCTTGGTTCAGGGTTTCCATAGCTGGCAAGTAGTGCAAAATCAAGCCTCATAACATCCTACGGCTAGGGCTACGTTTTAGAGTGTGACTTTGTTTTCACCAATGTCCCAAGATGGACAATTCCTTAGCTTACTGGCTTGAGGGCAGCATTTTTCTATTACCCATTCAGGGACAGGATAGTATCTTTTGATTCCTGGTTCTAAGCCAACTCCAGCTTTGCACTGTACACAAGTGGCCTAGAACCTTGACTCCTCCCAGCTGAATGACTTAAGAGAACCTGACAGCCCCGAGCTCAAGCTCTCTGCTGTGGCCACCTCACACAGCATCTGCACAGTGTTTGATATTGTGGTTATGTGCTTCTGTGTTCTCTTGCAGACTGAGCTCCTCCAGGACAGGGCCTGGGTTTTTGCACCCATCACAATGCTTCCCCTGGGGCCCTGCACAGATGGTCTTGTGTACTGAACTATACATAATCTTCTAAAGGTCACCACTAAGGGCTTGAGTAGGGCCTTCCTGACTCTGACCTAGTTTCTCGCTGTTGGTGGAACGGTAGGGGTGAGGGGCACCCTGCAGAGGTTCCCCTTTTTATTTTCTGCTCTTTAAAATCAAAAGAAAAAGGCAGGGCTCCTCCAAGCAGGGTTTACTCCAGTGCAGCAACTCCCCTGTTGCCATCAAGGTTCACATTCTGCCACCTCAGCTTCATATGCTGAGACAGAAAAAGCAGCAGGAAGACTTGTTTAACATTTATTCCCAGGATTTTTTTTAATTTCCTCTGAAACGAATATGAATACACTAAGGTCTTTACACTCTGCAGGAGCTAATCCCCCACTGGAAGCTTTGGGGAACCTCATTCCTTCTTGCGGATGCGATCTGTCGACACAGGCGTTCCTTCAGGCTCTTTTGAAAGGCCCACAGTGGATGGAAAGGCGCTCTCTTTGGAGCTCTATTACATTTATAATACGACTTTTTTAAAAAGAAAATAACATAGGAATTGCTTCCAGAACCCATATGCCTGTGTGAACTGCTGTCTTCTCTGAGTCAAGGCGGCTTTCAATGAGCTGTCCGGGCAGTGAGTGTACCCACAGCCGCCCTGCTTTGGGGCTGCCGGCGGAGGGGGCACGTCCTGAACCCAAACCCACCGCACACTCTCGATAGGAAATGTGTACTTTCAATGTTGAAAGAACCATGGGAAGAAAGTTATATTTTTATAAATGAAAGTGCTTAATATTACTCACTAAGTAAAATCATATTTTCCTTGAATGCCTTGGTCCAGGTATCAATTTCATTAACAACAACAGAAAATCTGCCTGAAATATTTAATCCCTTCTAATAATGGTAATAGAAATTCTCAGTATTTATTCAGCGCACATTTCGTCATTGCTCACTGTGAGCTGAGCCCTGTAAAGAGGCTCTGTGGAGGTATTCTATTGAAAAAGTCTTTGATCTCAAGAAGCTTCTTTTTAGGTACCAAATTTATTTTGTGGCTAGCTCAGTGGGATAAAAATTGTCTTGGAATTGCTAATCCAGTGGAGATGATTTAAATTACTCAGGGCTATTTGTTAAATTATCTGTCCATGCCCTTTTTCACATTTGTGCTTTTAAATCACAGAGTATTTTCTTAGCACAGAAGAAGGAATCCTCATTTAGGTGTTCCCAGGTCTCCCAGTGAATCACATGGAATGAGAATCCATCTTAGAGGCAGTCAAAGTCATATATGTCCCCCACACTATCTGATGAAGCCTTCTGCTGGTTTCTTGGGTGGCCAATCACGACAGATATATGACTCTGAGACAGGAACTGAAATAAAATTCCTATAATACCCTTGGGGGAAAGGGGATTGTTACTGTTGAGCACTTTAGTCAATGGCTTAATTCCTTTTAAACGTCTCTCAACCCTTACTTAGAGCTCTGAACGGAACCCAAAAGGACTACTTAGTTTTCCTACTGAGTCTACAATACTTCAAGCTGTTGTAGCTTTGCAAATTTTCTTTCAAGGACTTCAGGTGCTAAATGATATATCATATATCCTGGTAGAGTTTATTCAATACTCTAATCATCAATCTCAAGAATGCTTCACTCAGGTTAGACACTAGCAGAAAGAAGAACTGAAAAGCAAACTGGTATGTTTTTTCCAGAAAGTACATTTTTGGCATGGTGGCACCAAATCTGAAGGCCAGTGGTACGCTCTTAGACAGCCATTGTCAGGTGGCTGTGAATGGCATACAGACCCAAAAATGCTCTACTCCAACCCCTCAATCCCTCCCATCCATGTGACAGCATTGTCAGGTGGAAGCACCATGTGCATATGAGTCTCCCACTCCAGAGATTCAGATCAAGGGTAAGAAATGCATTTCCTAAGTGGTCACTCCACAGTTTCCATTTCTGGCTCAGAGCTCAGTAAGTCGTCATGCCATCCTTCCAGCTCCTCAGGCCAAAAGCCTCAAAGTCATCCCTGACTCCTCTTTCTCACTCAGCATCTAATGTGTCAGAAAATGCTGTTGGATTTACTTTTAAAACATATCCAGAATCCAACTACTTCTCACCACCTCCACCACTTCCATACTAGTCCAAACCACCATCATCTCTCCCCTGGATTCCTGCAAGAGCCTCTAGCTGGATTCCCTGCTCTTCCCCCTGTCCAGTCTACTGTCCAGTCTCCACTCAGGGATTATTCCTGAAAAAAATTCAGTCAAATCGTTCTTTTTCACAAAACCCTACAACAGCCCCCTTTGCCCAGCTCACACAGAGTTAGAGCCAGGGTCCTGACAATGGTCTCCAGGGCCCTACAAGGTCTTCCCTGCCCTAGCACGCACCCACATCTAAGTTAATCCCTCTTCACCTCACTCACTCAGCCGCACCCATGCTGACCTCTGTGATGCTCTTCCAACATGCCAGGAACATTCCCATCTTGGGACTTATAATTGTCTGGCTGCCAGGAATGCTCTTCTACCTACTAACACATGGCTTGTTCCTTCACCATCTTAAGTCTTTGCCCAAAGGCCACCTTCCCAGTGGAGCTTACCCCGTTCACTCTCTGAAACTGTAACTCCCAACTCCTGGCACCTCTTTACCCCTTTTCTGCTTTATTGGCCCACAACACTTATCACCATCTGACCAACTATTTATTCACTTATATATCTGTTGATAATCTGTCTCCCCCCATCAAAATGTAAGCTCCATGCGGGTAGGGATTCTTGTCCATTTTGTTCACTGCTGTATTTACATCACCCAGCAAAGACACTGGCTCATGGTAGGTGTTCCTTACACATCTGAACAATGAATGAATAAATATTTGGCCTTGATATGTTTACTCTAGACATTCCTCAACACACACACACCACAACAACAGCTTCAGAGTCTGTAGCAGGTTGTAGTAAAAGAAGAAACAGAGGATCTCCTGAGATTTCTAGAATCCTTTTGGATCAAACACTCTAGATGGTTACGTCAAGGTTCCAACCTACAGACAAGTCCATGTTAGTAGATGCGGAGGCTGGCTGATGCTGACGCCTTTCTGTGCATAGATAAAGATCTAGTTTTGGGGGCATGGGGCATGGAGCCATTCTGTTTGAGGCAGAGCACAGTGGCTTCTACGTCTACATTTGCCTCTCACTGCATACTCATGGCCAACACTGAGATTTTCTCCTATGAAAACAGGAACTCCCACAAACCGGAATATGGCTGCAGAAAAGAAACTTTCCAGTGGAAGCTTGCAAAATCAGAGGAATGTACTATATGTCCAAAGATTTATTTTTTGATTTGAGATTGGTTTTGGGGTTAGGGTAAAATAGAAAAGGAAAGTTGATAGTAATAGGCTTTTTGACGATTTTTCTTTTTACAAAGAAATTAAAGACAAATGGGAAAGAAAAATCTGACCATCAGCATTTTGATCAGTCATAATATGAGCGTTTTTAAATTGTAGTTTTTGTGTATGTGAGTGCATGTCTTAGAAAGTGGAGAAGAAAATGAAAAAAAAAACCACTTTTTTCAAAATGAAGTTTCTTATCCATTATCAAAAGATATCTGTTATCTTTGTTTCTTTTTGTAGCATAACATCAAATTATCAGTTCACAAATTAGTCAATTTGGTGACAAGAAAACACAGTATCACTGAAACCAGTGTTTCTCACTGAAGCATATCAGAATAACCTAATTCTGTTCCAAATACTGGAAATCACTTTAAAATACTTTTCAAATAACTGATAGAGCAGAAATATAAAGTTTACATGAAAGTTGCTGCAAGTTGACATTTGCCTAGATGTTAATTCTTTTAAAGATAATGGTTGGCACGATAATAAAGATAGGGGAAAATTACATGTTTCTAGACACGGTTTTAGACAAAAAATTTAGAAAGACACAAATTCCTCAGTCACATATCTACCATTTTAAATATTATTTCTCATGCAAATGACTACGTAGGAGGAAGCACACCCAATCAACTAAAGGGGTGTTACCCCTGATTAAATGTTATTGCTTTCTTGTTACTTCATTTTTGCATACAGTGTGGCTCCCACAAGACTGTACATCCCTTCAGAGCAGAAGGTGAATCTTACACTGTTCTTGTAATCCCTAAGGTGGCAAGCATAGAACCAGACGCATAGTAGGTACTAAGTGAATACCAGCTGACTTAACTTGCTTCAACTATTATTTAAAATTCTGGCAAAGGCTTTGAAGTTGTTAACAAGTGAAGGACTGGCCCATACAGGTTAAGATGCCCTAGAGAAAGCAGATGACATGCAGGGAAAAGAAAACAATGGAACAGACTTGTATATGTTTGTGTTACTTATTATAGTGAACCACGTTTCATGAGTTTCAAAAAAAGCTCTTAAAAAGTTAGCTTTGAAATAGGTATATTGAAATGTGAATTCAGAGCTAAAATAAATTCTTACAGTTTTCATCCTGGGCAATGCATTGTAAGGGGATCCCAAAGAAAGACGTATAGCTGTCATTGTACCACACCAGAAGCTCGGTGCCCCTAGGGATATCTATACAGGCTCGGTAGAATATATTCGACCTATTCAAAACAAAAGAAAACCCAGCTTAGTAATGCATAGGACTCATGTGCCCCCATCCATATTTTTATTGCCCCGAAAAAGTTCTGCTCAGCTCCATCTAAACAGTTTCTGATTGTAATAAATTTACACCCAACTGATTGTCCCCAGCAACCAATCACAGTCTGTAACTCAGTATGATAAACAGCATTCAGTTTATTTCCACAATGACTCTCCCTAGAATGAACTGGCTGAAGAGACAGATAATTTAGCCCAGGAGACATCAGAAAGGAAGAATTCATTAAAAAAAATTTCATCTCACACTAATGAGAAAATCCCCTCTCTGGAAAATTGCAAAGACACTGGTGCCCCAACCTCATATATAAATACTATTGATTTCTTATTTGAAGGAAAAGCATTAAATGTATTGTTGCAACTTGGCATTGGGAGTTCCAAAATTTGTAATAAAATTAAGCAGCTTTGTGATATAAGGACTCAGGGAAATAAAAATCCTCTCCACTGCTCTTCTTCTAAAGTTTGATACAGGAGAAGAGAAAAACCCTCTTATGTGAAATGGATGGAAATTCAATAAATACAAGAGGAGCACTTTACTCTGGCTGAAAGATTACACTCTGAAATGATACAGTGAAGGTACCGAGAAATAAACATTTTTTATAATAGCTTTGGTACTGTAAAAAAAAAAATCTACAGATTAAAAGAGTGAGGAGACTGAGACTGTTTTTCTCAATGAAGAATTGCTACAAATATGAACCACAAGTTCAAGATAAAAGTGTGTAGGGTTGGTGGGCCTTAAATTTCTCCTTTCTGTAAGGAATTGGCTGTAGCAGGGCAATTTGTTCCTTGTATAACACTGCAGACATAAGGCGAATGCTTCTCCACATTTTTCATGGCAGTGAGATATGCACTTGTCAACATATTTTGTCACCACAAAGTGGCTCTTGGCAATAGAATCATAAAGATCAATAAAAAAGTGCAGATTCTCAATATTTTACTTGCAGCTGCAAAAATTTCATTTATCTTGTTATTTTCCTTACTTGCTGCCATTCTGTCTCACGAGGGCACTGCTAGCTAAGCAGAATGTTTTTCCCAACATTCTATGAATATCTTACAAAAACTCCAGCCAGTTGCCTAGCTCTTGCTACCCTTCCTCCCTCTGCATCTCCAAGAGCTGTGCATTTTATTAATTCTTTCCACTGCTACATAAAAAAATCAAAATTGGAGCTGAGCTATAAATCACTGGCATCTCCTAACTTGAGAAAAATTGAGTCTACTTTGTACTTCACCCTTGCAACATTTCATCTCTCGGTTTGGCTTCCCTTAATATAAACACTGCGCCCAGCAAATGAATGTGCTAAAACCAAATGACACACTTTGCTGCTGAAAGAGCAGAACTGTTTTCGAGCAATGGGTGGTCTTCTGAGGCACCGAGTAGGCCGAAAGGGGGCAAAAAATGTGTAAGCGTACACCATTCCTTACAAGTGGGCAGAGCTTCCAAAACTCGCAGAAATCTCTGCATGTTGAAGCACATCAAAGGGATTTTTCCCTTTTCAGATAATATTTCCTTTGCTGACATGTATTTAGTATTGTGGTTGGATGACTCATAAAGATAGCTTCATGGCGTCCCAACGCAGTTGAAGTGGAACACATGCCAACAAACATTATTGTCAGCCTCAAAATAAAAACAAAACGTTCAGCTAAGGGTCAATCAATCAAGGGCGCTTTGAAGAAAATTCCATTTAGATATTACAAATCATAACAGAATGAATTTAAACCAGCTGACTTTTTGTGAAGAGGACATTCATGTACAATAAAAATTAGCCTGGCTCTTCAGGGTCCAACTTTTCTATTTTCTTACTCTTGGACATGGTCACTGGTGATGAATGCCAGTTTTTAAAATTGTGTTTTTGTATTTCATTTTGTAAAGATCTGAAATAATCAAAAACAGATCAGCAGAGAGAGCTCATAGTGTAAGCGCCATCATGAAAGGAGGAGTTGTAAGAAGCCCACTTAATATTGACAGATAGGCAATGACTTACCCATGCCCACCTTCCTCTTAGGGGGTTCTTGTTTTCCCAAATTCAGAATTTGCCTCAATAGCTCCCTGGGTACCCATTACAGAACCAAACTGTCTCTTACTAAATGGACAAGCACAATCTTCACTAATTTTCTAGCTCAGAGTTTTATAAAAAACCTCACAACAGAAATGCAGCTGTAATAAAGGTGAATAAAGCCCACATACAGCAGTATAATGAAATACTGTCTTGTGCTACTTCATTTAAACTGTTACTTAATGAAATAAAACTGCACTGAAAACCAAGGCGGTGAGTCACATACTGCCCAAATTTTTTTAAATTGAAGACCTCAGAGAGCAAGCCAAATTTGTGTAGCCTTTAACCAACAAGAGGAAGAAAGTTAAAAAGAAAAAACTTAAGCTTCGTTTAAAAAAAAAAAAGGAAAAGAAAATAAATAGCCATAGGCAGGACTCCAAGTTGCTGAGCACAGAGCCCTCTGCTTTGATGTGTCTGTGGTGCCTAATAAAGCTAAACAGTTGCTTCTGATTCTAAAGGGAACACGGCTGTTTATAACTGAGGTCATATATTTATACAGCACACGTTTTCGAGGGATTTTGAGAAAAGAAGGCTTAGTTGTGGGGCTTTTTTCCTATTTGATTTGTTTTTGCCCTCTCGTCTCCACTCCAGCCTTCCTTAGCACTAAGTGGAAATGCTTCACCAGCAGGTGCACTGAGAAGAACCGGCTGAGCGTCCAGGGAATCCACCCTGCTTTTCAGCTCCCCAGAGGCCTCACTATGTGGACCCCCCTAAGAGAAATGGGGATGGCTCCACCCTGCCTTTGTTATCCTCTGGGTTTTGCCTATACCTTTCAGGAAAGCAGGGGCTTCTCTACGCCCGGAAACTGCCTCATCAACTGAAACGAATCCTGAATCATCAAAGGGCCAAACCCACTGCCACCTTTAGAGGGAGCAGGAGAGTTACCCTGTCTCTGTCACTGCCACTAAGTCTAACGGTTTTGGAAAGGTATCCTTGGGAAGGTAGAGAGTTCTTGGTTTCCCATGCTATTGTGCAAATAAAGCTATTCGTCAAAGGAGACAGCATGTAGGAGACTGAAAGCAAGAGACCTGAGGCTGAATCTCTGGCCTTCTACTTATCTGTGTGAATACGTCTGCTTGGGAAAAGCACCCCAAGTCAGTGGGTTTGCTGGGCTCATTCAGACCATTCTAGAAGTTCTAATGATGTGGGAGTAACTTCACCATGTGCACGGAGTGAAGGAGGCCATCTACTAGCACTGTTAATCCTAAATGTTCATGAATGCTCTTACTGTCATAGGAACTAACGAGGTTTCAGAAACCTAGCAAAAAAGAAAAAAAAAAAAAATGTCTGCCAGTCCTTGCAGAGTTCTGCAGGATTTTTTTTACCCACCAGCGGCAAGCCTGAATTTGTATATGCAAGCCAAATGGCTTCAGCTCTGTAGGTGGTAAATCAAGATATACTTTACCTGTACTGAACTACTGTTAGATTCTGTTCTCCGCAGTGCCTTGCACATCGGATATACCTCATCCAGCTCGACTTACTAGGTTCCCCACCATCAATAAAGTGCTGTAGTGTCCCATCCTGGTCATATATCTGGAGAAGAGGTCAGAAGGTCAAGTAGTTAGAACGAATCATCAGCAATCATTTTCCCTGCTTCCCTTGGTGTCTTTATGTGTCAGCTGCAGAAATTTATTGCCCTTAGGTTTGCTAGTGCTTATTGATGCTTGTGGACACTCAACCGGAATAACAGGAAAATATGTTTGGATGATGCAAGTCGATCATGTTTTTCTTATCAAGCCAATCTTCTCTGTATTAAACATATTTGTGGTATCTCACGGATGTGACCATATTTCCCAAAGAATATTTAACTGATTTTGACAGGCTAGTCTTAAGTAATGAGCTGCTGGATAAACAAAGCAAGCTGAAAGGAGAGGCTGCACTGACATTGTTGTAACATCCACATTCGAGGCCCCCCAGTCTCAAACACACCACTGCCCAGAGGCATTCGGGAGGCAGTAACTGTCTGTTCAGCAGGCTGGGCGACACCTAGCAGAAGGCAGTTGGAGAGTTATGGAGCCATAAAGAACTGGCAAAACAGACTCTGATTTTGGTGAAATAAATGGACTCTCACCTCAAAGAAGATGTAGGGCTTCAGTTTTCAGGACCTGAAACTAGTAGGAGAGGAGTCATTAAAAAAAAAAAAAGAGAGAGAGAGACACTCAAAAAAGGTAAGAAAAAAATGGCTGTCTCCTACGAATCCTACATTTCTTAACTGAGTTGTCTAATTGTTACTGCCTCACATCAATTCAAGCAGATTTCCTTTCAAGACAGCATTTGAGAAAATGAAATCCGCTTCAAACTACTCAATAAGCATGGGACAAAAAGTCTTGTGAAAGCAACCAGGGAGCCAAGCAAACACAGAGTCAGTGCCAACAGCAGAGGCAACAGCTTGCCTTTCCAGAAACGACTTCAGATCCAGGGCACTTAGGGGAACATGGTATCTAGAGGAGTGGGAGATGAGGAGGTCATGTATCCACAGCAATTTTAGAAAGTCACTCCCAGTCCTGGGGCCATCGAGGAAGCAGGGACAGTTAAAAAAGTTTCCTAAGGGCATGGTTCTCAGAAGGACCATCATGCACTGCACCTTTTCAGATAAAATCAGCAATGGGATCCTTCTTCTGGTAGCTACTTCTCCAGAGCATCCTGACAAATCGTGTCTCTCACGCTTGCTAGTCAGCCCTTCCACTTTTCCTTTTCAAATAAGCATGGAAAATAAGTATTAGAGAGAGCCTCACTGGTTGCATTTAGCCTCCAAAATTAGTATGGTCATTCATATTAGTTTAGCTCAGCAGTTCTATTCTGGGGTACGGGGTGCAAACGGGCTTAGTGATGACAGTTTCTTTTTACTATCACTAGTCATTTAAAAACAGCTGAGTTTTTTTTACTTTATTTATTTTATTTTATTTTATTTTTTGCTTTTCTTGAACTCATTCCTCTCCAACCCCAACCTTTCCACTAACCCCACAATGAAAGACAAACATTAATCTGTTAAAAACAATTGAGAAGTTATGACTGGGTAAACACACCAGAGTGATCACAGCTGATAATCAATTTAGCTTGAGAAGACTGAAGAGATTCTTGGATTGTATTTATTTAAGGCTAATGACTTCTTTAAATTGGATAATGGCAAAAAATGGAAACATTGCTTGGGGTGGCTACATCTGCTACATGAGCAATCTAATGATAGACAACATATTTAGGATTGATTACACTGTAGTTGTGACTGTTTTTGTTGTTGTGCGGTTTTGTTTTTGTTTTTTAGAAAAACTAGTTAAGATTAAAAATTTCAACTCTGAGGCTGTCATCTGAACCAGTTTCTTCAAAATTGCAACATTGACCAAAGCCATTTGTTTCCCTTAATGCCACTGTTAATCTTTAATGGAGTAAGAAATGTTGATGACCCAGCCCCCTACCCTCCCTTCCCTCAAGAATAAACCTTCCATAGGGACTGCTGGTGAAAATTATTATGAAGCATTTTGAGAAGTGCACACAACAATCCTTCTTTGTGCATCAAGCCACTATCTTCAACAGCAAGTAAAATCCTCTAACATTTCTAACTAGTGGGGGCTATCTTAACTGTTGGCTTATTTGATCACCAGCCACTAACCAGTCCACCTTGAAAATTAGTATGAAAAGTGTTTCCCCCTACACTCTTGTTTCAGCAATAATCTTAACTAAGTATATTGTGACTACAAGGAAATCTACAATTTTTGCCTGCCTGATATAAACTGCTACTTGCCTTGAGGAAAAGTAAAAGGCTATTTGTCAGGCTTTTCCCGCATATCACACAATGTAGCACATGGCATGAGGTTTGGCTTTCCTGGCTTGAGCTAATACTAATATTATAATATTTCACATGAAACTGTGACGCAAATCCCATGCACCTACTTAAACCCCATAACTACATACCCAGAGTTGAATAAACTCATTCAACCTTGATACTGCTTTCTCCCTCAGCCCCCAGAGCCTAGCCGTCATCAAACCCAGTTGAATTTGCCTTCTACGTATTTTTCAAGTGCATTTATGTCATTCTCTCCGCTGTCAACCATTTTAGCCCAAATGAGATTTTTTTTCTCACCTAAAGTATAGCAAGAGCCTCTTAACTAATTTCAAAAAACATCAGAGAGAAAAATAAATGAAAAGAAAACCTAGCCCTTTTTTTTTTTTTTTTTGTAGTTCAGTTTTTGCATACATTGTTAAAACAGAGAAGCTATGTTACCTAATGTTAAAAACTATCTGTTATCCTCTTGGGAAAATATTTGTAATACATATCACTATATTATTAGCCTCTGATTTCTTTTGTGATTGTTGTTGCTGCTATTTTCAAACCATTGCTTTTGGTCTGTTCTTTCTCTTTTATCAATAGGAGTGGAAATATAAGAAAAAGGGAGACCTAATTCTTACCTTTTTAAGGGAATTTTAACAGTATTGAATCTAATTCTATTTATTGGGACATTACACATATGGTTGAAATAATGATCACACAATTTCTCACTCATTACAAATCATGCATGGCATTAACCAAAAGCTACCACAAGAAAGGAGTTGTATTGTGATCCTGGATATTAGGAAGTGCCACTCTCTCCCATGCTCTTATTTTCCTTGCACAAAATCTAGCTTTAAATGAGAGCAGCAGGAGTAAAATATGCACCAGGGTTGCATGTTACAACAACTGGCTGTGAGTGGCTTGTCCACTGCTTTGTCATTTACCAAGGCTGCCAGCCTACGATAACAACAACAAGCATAGAAATGGTGTAAGCCAGTGACTGATCTAAGCTCGTTTTAACATAAGCATAATACCACCTTCCAAACGATAGGAACTGTGTGTACTGGTGGCTCTGAGCAAAGTGTTTCTCCTTTGCAAACTAGTGGCTCTCAGGCTAAATTCAAGCAATAGACCAACCTTGATTTTCCTGCACAATGTTTAAATTTTTTTTTAATTTTATCTAGTCGAGATTTCTAACTTCTGAAAAATCAAAAGATGGGTCCTCACTTCACTAATTTACTTACCTGCTTGGCCTCATTAGACATTTACATTTGTAAGCCCAGCTGTAAGGGAATTCCTGCCACCACTGAAAATCAGTCCTTTACAGCTGGGGACACTTTCAAAGAAAACTGTTTGAAGTGACAGCCTACAAACACTGCAAACATTCATCACTGCTGTGCTTCCCAGATGCCATCATCTGACCCAAGATTCAAGCTTTCTGTCCTGTAGTTTTCCAGTGAAGGGGAGTGCAGAGTTTTGTTTTGTTTTGTTTTCGTTTTTAATTTCCCTTCATTTTTACCAGCACAGGCTTTCAAAGATCTTTTTAAGTGAAGGATCCCCTTTAATTCAAGGAAGCCTTAAATGTAATTCCACTATAAAAACAGATGAAAGTTGCCCTGGTTAAAAAATGAGGGGTTGATGGGAGCACCTCACCAGCACAACTAACCCCACCATGATTCTCTGAGACAGTTCCCAGGACACCTTTAGGGGCCCAAGGTGAGCTGGGGGACCCTGTGTGAAAAAGCACAGGCAGCACATTTCCTCCAGTAGATAAGGCCTCGATGAAGAACTCAGTCACCAACTCTTCCGCTAGAATGCTGAGCACTGTGGCTAAATTTAGAGGCCAGGAAAATCAGATTTGGAAGGGACCTCAGAGACCATCTGTTCCAACCCCAACCATTTATACAGAAGGAAATGGCGTCTACAAAAGTTAGTAGTTTAAGCAAAGTGAGACGACTAGTCCATGACAGAACCAGACCTCATCTCGGGGCCTTCTCACCTTCTCTCCACTTCTCTGCCTCCCCATCTGGGAGTGTGCTGAGGCCTTCCTCACCTCATTCAGTCCTGTAAATATCCTGAAGAGAGCCAATGACCTCAGACAAAAGGAACTTGAATTACAACTTAATCATGAATATGTTCCTCCCTGAACGGGTTCTTTGGATTTCAGCATAGGGAGGGGGAAGCGGGATCCGAAGGTTTCATATAAAAGGGATTAGCACAAGGTCAGGAGATCGAGACCATCCTGGCTAACACAGTGAAACCCCTTCTCTACTAAAAATACAAAAAAAATTAGCCGGGTGTGGTGGCGGGCGCCTGTAGTCCCAGCTACTCGGGAGGCTGAGGCAGGAGAATGGTGTGAACCCCAGGGGGCAGAGCCTGCAGTGAGCCGAGATCATGCCACTGCACTCCAGCCCGGGCGACAGCAAGACTCTGTCTCAAAAAAAAAAAAAAAAAAAAAAAAGGGATTAGCCAGTTTTCAGGGGGTAAGGAGACACTTCAGACGCCCTCTCCCATGTTCCCAACCCTGGCATATCCCTGTGCAAAGGCTCCAGACACTGGCATTTGGTTGTGTGTTAAAGTGCCAGCCTCCTTCAGTTTTCGCCAAGCAGCTGAGGTGAGGAAGCATATTTTATGCCCATACATCTAACACAGGGACCAGCACATAGGAGGAACCCAATGCATGCCAAAGTAATTGAATTCTCACAATAATTCTGTATCTTCTTAAAGATATTGGATTTTACTCAAAGCTTAAGAAGAAATTACCACTAAATGCAATTAAACCTTGATTCTAAGTATTAACAACTAGGATTAAAAAATATTATATTCTTTTTGAAGCCAATCTCTTTCAACTCTATGAAATACAAAGGTGAATTTCATATGATGACTTAAAATGGAATAAACAATTACCACAAAAAGGGCCCAGAAAAGGTCGTTGGAGATTTTCAGTTTAGACCTGTGAACCCAGCACTGTTTAAAATCCTTTCACAGCTCATGGAGTAACCAGGGAAGACCAGATAAAAAGACACGGTTTCTCAGATATCCTCTACCTATTTACACAGTGCCTTTACACAGTCCCATCTTTCTGTAAAATTCAGAAAATTGGGGTTCCAATAGTCAAGTGTATTAGAAATTTAGGAAAGCATACTGTTTGCCAACATAGATAAATATATTTTACTACACAATTCCTCTGTGTGTCAGGAGGTAGAGGCCCAGTATTTTGCAGTCCATAAGACAGCTCTACAACCATTTACTCAAAAAAATGATTCTTGGTTGTTTTGACTACGAAAAATTAGTGACCAGAATACTTTTATTGCTAAATAAAAGATTTTTAAAAGGTGAACAGTGGTTGTTAAAGGAGACCTTCTTAAGTATTCTCAGTGAAAACACACGATATAAACCACTATGGTTATGCGCGACTGTAGGGTGTAGAGTACAGAGGTTAAGAGCTTGCATGTGGGTGTCAGTTTCAATGCATGTGGGTTACAGTTGTGGTGATGTGATTTTGGTCAGTTATTTAACCTCTTAAGGAAACTGAGACTTTCTTTTTCTGAGAAAAAAAAAAATGGTGCTAATAATAATCCCTACCTCAAAGAGCTGATATAAAAACCAAATAAGAGAGTATATGTAAAGGACTTAAAACAATGCTCGACATCTAGTAAGAGCTCAAAGAACATAGCCAGCCTTAGACCAACACTATTATTAGACAAGAAACATCAGCCTAGACATAATCTACTAACTTGCTCACAGACACTGGCCACAATATATTATGTGCAGCATATCCAAATAAACTATTTCTAAGGTTACCAGAGCATAAACTCATTGAGGGCAGGAATGCATTTTAATCATTTTTTAATTTACTGATAGGTAGGTAATTTACACAGGGTTTTGTACACACCAGGAAATCAACTTTTGTTGAAAAAGAAAGAAGAAAGAAGAAAAAGATTTGGAATGACATCAAGGGAATACAGGAGTAAAACAGTTGAAGTATTAATAGTTTATATTTTATCTCCCAGATGAATCTATTTTTAAAATAAAGCAAACTATGTCAAAATAAGAAATGGTATATGAATGTAAATACTGTCCAGAAAATGGTAAGGAATCATTTCTTCAACTCCACACTTACCTAAAGTTAATCAGTTTTTAGTTCATTGCAGTGTCGCTTGTCATGCAAAAGACATAGGCACCCACTATACCTTTGAGAACATTTCCGGAGCATGCTTGAAATTAACAAGTATTTATTACAAAAGTTTTAATTAGCTGTGGCTTCAGAACCCCAATATCCCAATATCTCTCACTGAACATCACTTACCATAGAGGATTGCTTGACCTCTGAAGTCACTGACATTTTTGACCAGAGGGAGCCCCAACTTACAGTGCCATATTCCTGCATCAACACTCAATATGTTCAAGGTAGGTGAGCTGTCTGTGCAGTCACATGTACCTGGATGCAGAGCAGGGGACATTTGTGGATTTCAGCCTGGAGCCTCAGATCCACAGAGATCCAGCACTGCTCCCCAGTCTAGAGAGGAAAACAGCAAATACCACAACAGTGTGGCCTACTAACCTTTCTGGTTTGAAACTTTCAAATAAAGCTAAATCAAGGCTTGAGAAGGAAGATCACAAAATAAAACTTTCAAAACAAGTGAAAGCATCTGCCTCCACCTTCACACAAGGAAAGAACATCAGTTAATGACCAAGTCATACATATTCGTGTGGCATTTGAGTTTATAAAATACTTTTACAGGCTTATTTATTTGTATAACTGACCTACAAGGGAAGCTGAGAATATTATTGTTTTACAGGTAATAAGCCTTGGGCTGAGAAAGATGAAATGATTTGCTCGCAGTTATATAGTTGGGAAATGTGAATCATAGGCCACCATGTTATTGCTTTTTTCATCACATCCTATTTGCCCTATCAGAGAGAAATGTAGAGCTCTTCCTTTAAAACTAACTGAAATTCTCCAAATGAGGGTCATAAAAACATTCATAATGATTAATAAAGTTCTTTAGCAATCAAATTTCTATTTTTAGAACAAATGTCAATTTAGTGAGAATTACTTAATCTGTTATTAAAATGTAAACAACCAGCAACCATGCAATGGATAAAGACACAAATCCCCATTTCTGCTTATCGCAATGTGTCATAATGACCAACAACATTAAAAAAAAAAAAAAGACAATGCATAAGACCGTGAATATGCATATTTTACAATAAAGCTTCTTCATTAAACACCGACTAGTTTGCCCGTATTATGTGTGTTCAGCTTTTTATTTTTTCTCAGATATATAATATTATACGTTTTTTCATTTTAATAGTTTCTCCCTCCTCCACCCATTATAATTAACTTATTTTGTTATTGTGTCTAATAAGGAAGTCCTTTCCTCTCACATTGGTTTGGAATATTTTGGCATGTCTCGAATGCCAAGATTCTAAAATATGGCTTCAAAGGTCAAGTAATAGATGCCCCATAAAATAAGTGAGTAATGGTTATATACACCATTGCTGTATTTTCAGTAATGCTGATATAAAGCTATATACTGTACTTTGTCAATTCACATTCATCAAGTTCCAGAAATATTAGAAAATCATTAGAGGGTTATGTTGAGTTTGCAGATAATACTAACATATAAGTCAAGACTGAAATATGGTAATCAGAAAAACAGTTGAAAAGTGTCAATAAACTGTAAAACACCCGTGGTGGTGTTTGCAAAGCCTTCATCAGAGAGCCGGCCATGTGAAGAAATGGAAATGGGTATTTTGGTCACACTGTGGGTCAGCTGCTGCTAAATGTCAAGTTAGCAGAGGAAAGTCGGTGACTCTGAGGATTATGACATGGAGACTCAGGCACTCCTGAGAACTGTTGAGCAATTGGTGAATTCCACTTATCTCTGAAGACGGCGGCAGCCGTCGATATGAAGCCTGCCATCCATCAATCTGGAGTCTTCTTCAGGCATCCTCTGTCTGTTGATCAGAAGAAGACTTTGGGGAATCAGGCTTCCATTATCAGGATTTTGTCTGTGATCTGAACAAGCCACTGAACCTTTAACTTTTCACTTGGCAAAAGCATATATGCTGGAAAAGTCCTGACAGTTCATTCATTTTGCTCCATCCTGGAGCCAGCTGATGTCTGACTGGTGAGACCCGCCCTCTTTGATGTTGTACTCTTTTGAGAGTGCCCTGCTGTGAAAAAAATTTTATCCATCCAAATTAAAGAGAAATATTTCTGCATCCAGCTGTTAGCTGTGACATGTTTGCCATTTTTCACGGCACTGGCTTGGTGCCATCCACAGGCTCTGCTGCAAACCTATCTTTTTCCCTCTTCTCCGTTGCAGCAATAATATCCACAGTGCACAACTGTCTCCAGTGTCCACACAACATCAACACTAAAAAGGAAAAAAATGGTAACCCTACATTGCTAAGAACAACCTTGGAAATATTTGCATGGAGCAGTTTCTTTTTCGTTTTTTTTTTTCCTCTCTCTCTTTTTAGTATCAGTGTTAATGTATTTCACAGACTGCAAAATTCTTTGACACAATCTACCCATTTAAAAATTGCTTAAATCCAGTCTTTAAAAATCTATCTTTAATTAAAGCAGTCAACAAGAATTCTTGACATCTATCAAATATATTTACAAATGAAATGAACTTGGATCCTGCGAAAACTTATTTTATATACACTGAGTTCACATTAAAAAATAGACATTCGTTCATGCATTCATTTGAGCAGAGAGAGCTCTGTAAAAATAAAGAAAACTCTCATGAAAGCTTGAGTAAACATTTATATCTAACTAATCAAGAAAACCTGTATCTTCTTTTATTTATTAAGTGCCATTTGGGGGCTTATAAAGATTGCTGCCACAAACTGTGTGTATTGTAAACAAAGGGCAGCTTTCATTATTACCACGTTTGTCTCCATATCCTGAGATGAACGAGTAAGCACCAGTTTCCAGCTTCCCTCCTATTCTGGCTTTTCTCTCTCTTCTCTCTCATATACACTTTTGCTGAGATGGAAGGGGATCAGTAAACTAGACCTCAGCCCTCGGCATCAGAGAATCCTGCCTTGCAAATAATCTCAGACTGTGGCTAGCAAATGTGAAGAGCTACTCAGCATCCTTTCTCGTGTCAGCGAAAGATCGATTTTGGAAACAACAACAACAACAACATGCTACATATGAGAAAGTATCAATTTTGGAAAATAAACCACAGAGAAATTTGTATTAACATCTTCCTCCACTTTTAAAAATAAAGCCTTAGTTTCATACCAAATAGGAAATGGAACTATTATTTTGTTAAAATAATCCTACAAATAATAGTAGTGTGAACTGATGGGATTTGCACGTTACATACAATCGTACACCAAATAGTTCTGCACTAGAGAATTATAAAATGACACATTTAAGTTAATGCTCACACTGCGATGCACACTTGAAATCTCTATATGGCTCCTGCAACATATCTTTTGGAGTACTATTTAACTCTTTATTGTAGTGGAAATTTTGGTTTATATAGTCTAGTGGGTACAATACCGAATAGACCTTGCTGAAACCTGACTATACCTCAGTTACTGACTACACCTCAGCCTAGTAGCTATTGAAAAATATGATTTCCAAGAAGCAGCTTGGACCAAAGCCTAGGTGCAAACCGCTATGTTAGACAGCAATCGTATTAAATACTTACCAAAGTATTAAGTGGGAAATCAGAGAGACTACTTCTATATATGCGTAGACACAGACTATGCCCTAGAGCTCACCCGCTTTTTTTTAGTGAGATTTTTCTAAAGACACAGAATGTTTGTCCCAATGAAGTAATGGTTTCCTATGGTTTTACTTCTTTTCAGAGCAGGCAACAGCTTTATTTCTTTGCTGAAATGTGTCACTCTTTAAATTATTATGTTTTCCTAAGTCTACGACATTCTTTTCCTAACCACACCAATAAAGTGTGATTGTCAGACATGCTTTATTAAGGGAAAAGTGGCCGTCTGTCAAGGATAGGAAACATATTTTCAGATCTTAAATAACTGAGAAGACATTCCTTATGTCACGCTGGGACAGTGCTGAGCATACACTCAGTTCCCAGTTTATACTGTCCTGCCCTGGATCAGACAACAACAGAAGAGATGAAGCCACCCCTCAGACTCAGGGTGCTCAAGAAAGGGAGCATGTAAGAGCCACTACTGGCCTACATCAAAGACATTTACTTGCCATGGGTTTCCTCCCCCATTAAGATCCAAGAGATGAGGCACCAAGGGTAGAGGGTGATGACAGTAATGGTGAGTCTCAAATTTAGACCTCTGACTTCCCAGACAGCATTCTTTCAACAAAAATTTAGTAAGCAGCTACTGTGCACCAGCCACTGTGCATGGTGCAGAGCTTTAAAAACCTAAGACCCACTCCCTGCCCTCAAGTAATTTACAGTGTCATAGGTGAGAGACATGTAAAACAAATCATAAGATATCTTATCTGGTACCAAATTTGTAGATTTTCCCATCCAACCTTTGGATATTTGTTGTCTAGAATGGGATTCCTATGTGTGGAAAAGGTAATCCATTACAATTTTGCAAAAAGGACATCAGGACTTAAAGAGAGGCAAAGCTAATCATTTAAACCAATGCTGGATTTAAAAGGCAGCATTAAACAAGCATGCAAGGATATAACCTCAAGGAGGGCAAGGATAAAATCTGTCTTGTTTGCCATGGTATCCCTAGGCATTAGCATGGTGCTTGGCATATAGTGCCTTGTGTTGGGAATATCTGTCAGTCGGTTGGTTGTTTGGATGGATGTCTGTTCGGATGGGTAGCTGGATGAAGAGATGGACAGTCAGGTGGATATAGATAAAAGGACACGACGCCTGCGAGGTACCCAAGCATTAAGGGCTGGGCCATGTCTCTCTGCTCTGTGAGTGAGCCAAAACAGCTAAGGCAGAGTTGAGTATGCCCTGGGAGAATTTTATGGGATACAATGTTGCTTTCCAAAGTATGCCTTGCCTCAATGGTCAAAATGAACATTTCCTTTAAAAATGTCCAAAAGTCTCTGCAGAGTTGAGGCTGCTACAAAGCAGCAGGATAAACACTTCACCCAATGGAGAGGCCTAGCATGTACCTCTCTCTCTCCAAGTGTTGGTCCTCCTCCCATTCCAAACCCTAAAACTGTCCCACGCTGAGGACTACTGTTACCATCCCTAGTCTTCCCTTTCACTGACTCCTCAAACCATCCCCCCACCCCATTCATGCCTCAGTGCTTCTCTTCAGGCCCCAGTTCTCCTCTCATAAGAATCCTGGTAGCTGTAACTTATACCTAGTTGTGAAGGTGGGTCAAGGAGCTACTCTTGAAAAGAATATTTGCATTTTGAGCTTTATCCTTAAGTGAAGTTTGAAAGGGGGCAATGACCTTTTAAAGGAATTCGAAAATGTGTAGTAAGGGCTGAAGTCATCCATTATGGGGGAGAGCAGATGGCCATTCCCAAGATCCTTCCCATTGCATAGATGGCTGTGTTAGTCCTCACAGAGCTCTAGGGGAAGCTGCCCATCATGCTGCTGCAGTCCTAGTACAGGAGCACAGGCTCCCTGAGGAGGGTGAGACTCAAAGGAGAAGGCAAGGGATTCTGGTGACAAGGGCAACCCCAGGTCCTCCTCAGAAGAGCTTTCTGCAAGTCCTCTCCAGGGGGTGCTAGCAGGGCCACTCAGCCCCACTTTCATAAAGAGCCTCAAATTTAGACCTTTGAAGCCATTTCCAGATGAGGTTATGCATACAATCACAGAGATAGACTGACAGGATTGAAAGAAGGAGGCCTTCTTTGCACAACTCTAAATTGGGTCCCATGACTGGACCACACTGCCTGTAGCAAACCATAAATTAACATTTTTATAAATCCTGTAATTAACTTATGAATAGCACAGTTCTATGTTTCTCGTATTAAAAGCATTAAGTTGTTAAAGGTAAACATTTAAAGTATACCACTGTTTTTGTAACCCTATTTTGGCATTTTTTTCATTTTTCAATATATCAAGAGCCTCAGAAAATGGAAGTGGCTCAGGCCTCCAAACAGGCCTGGTTTGGGCTGGCTAATAAAGCTCCTTTCACACAGCTGGGCGGGAGGCTGGCAAGTGTGCAGCCAGCACTGGGACACCATGCCGTCTCCCAGAGAGACGCCCTGTGTTTCTGGATGGGCATCTGCGTCGTAAGGTTTGGTTCCCAGGAAATCTAACAGAGAGATCCCGTCAACCTGAATGTCTGGGACACAAGGTTTGCTGATCCTTTGTTTTGCAGAGGTTATGGCTCACATCAGTCCCCAAAGAAAAGAAGGCACCTAGTTACACATTGTTATAACCTGTAGGCTTCCTAAATTCTAGACAGGAAGTGGGATTTATTCCCTTCTTTCCACAGGAAGCATCTGTGGGCTGAAAGGAAATAATGGATGAAATCTCTTATGGCGGGGTCTATAGAGAAGCTTCAGGCAGGGCTACAAACACCTTGAAACCACAAGAAAATGGTGTGTGTGCATATGAGTAACCTTCTGGGAAGAAGGTTCATAGTTTTTATTAGATTCTCAAAGGAGGTGTGTAAACACACACACACACACACACACACACACACTTTAAAAACTACTGCCAAATCCCATACCTTCAGATAAAAGGATAGTACTGACTGGAGAAATAGAAATGAGAACATCCGTGACTGAGTTAGAGTTCTTGGGATGTTTAATGTACTTTCGAGGAGGTTCTCTTCAAAGGTTGACAGGTTTCTTCAGTCTCTGAAGTACTTGATCTCACTCTCATTTCCTCCTTTCCTGAGCTAGAAATCCTGAGGTTTTTTTTGTTTTGTTTTGCTTTGGTTTGTTTTTGTGTGTGTGTGTGTGTGTGTGTTTTTTTTTGTTTTTTTTTTTTTTTTGGTTTTCACTGTGCTTTCATTTTGAATTTGATTGCAATTGTGTTGTGATATACTGGTTTTACCTAAATCCCTGACCACATTTTCAGGACCGCTAGAAAAGCAAACTGAAATAGAATCCTTTGGTTGGTTTATTTCATAAGACAGATATTTTTAGGTTAGAAACCACGTGTGTGGGCCAGATTACACTGGGCTGCTCAATATTTCAGCTTTGTGAACATTTAGCACGGCCTATTGCTGAATTTAGTGAGTTAACGGTTATTAAGACACCAAAGCATTCTCTGTCAGCTTTGATCAAATCCTATGATGCCACCACTTTTCCTATTAAAAAGAAAACATGTAATCACATTAAATTAGCTCATTCAGTAGAATCATTTCCTTTTTGAGCTGTAAATTTTGTATAAATTAGGCATTCTTAATCTCCCTCTGGCTTACCCCCTCATATTCCCTAGTTAATTAGTGGCTAGATGAGCTACAGATGAGGAATCCTGTGTTCTACTTCTTACTCTGGCAGTATTAACTGTATGACCTACTAAGTCACTGAACTTGAATCTCCATGTGCTCCATTGTGAAGCATGGGCTTTAAATAAGATGATCTTTGGGATTCTCCAGCCCATTTCCATGACCCCATGAATTGATGACTGTGTAAATATGTCTTAATATAAGTACTCGACTGCTGGAACGCAGAAGGATAAGAGTCATAATGCAACCATTTCAAGTATATAAAAAAATTTCAATACCCAGTAAGAGGGAGGTGGGATAACCTAAGTCGCAATCTTTTGTTAGACCTAGGCAAATTTAATCATAATTTACGCCTTCCGAGCCACTGAGTCAAGAATAAACTGTTAAAAAGATGTATTTTTTTAAATTCCACATAATTAAAAGTGAATTCAGTTACACAAACGTTTAAGCTGTGCATTTAGATTTAAATGAAAAGGAGGCATGGTCGTGGAGTGAATCAGCCTGGTTCTGAATCTGGGATTCAGCAAAACATTTAAGTCATTTGTAAGATGACATATTACAGAGTTTCTGTGAGGATAAAATGAGATTGTCCATGTTAAGAGCCTGACATACAGTAAGTGCTCAAACAGCACCATTATCATTGTTTTCTATTGGTGGGTTTTAATTTCCCTTTCCAAAACAACTTTCCTTCTACTTCAATATTTCCGAAAAACTAGGCATAGCTAAATACAAAAGAAATGACAGAATTTTGGGCCCTCGGGTATTGTGTATTAAGTGGAACTGGGCAGAGCAGGAATCAAGTCTCAGCTGGGTGACTTCAGATAAGTTACTTAATTTCTCCAAGGTCACTCTTGTGTGTAAGAAGAGAATAATAACTCTATAGAGTAAGCAAAGATTTAAGAGAAATATGACATATGAAGGGCTGCAAATAGTGCCTGACATACAATTACAAAAGGGAATTTCTAGAAAAACAAAAATCTTTTTTTTCTATAGCTCAGTGATCCCCTTTCACAAATCATAAAAAATTCTGAAAAATTCCTATACAATTGCTTTAATTATATAATGAATGAATTACATAAATGCCGAGATACTAAATAATGTTTAATATGTTAATTCAGGCAAATTCAAACTTGAAAATTTTCTTCAAAATTTCTAAATCATTTCAGATGTATCTCATTGCATCACATATTTCTTTTTAAGTTAAAATAATATTTTAAAGGGAGGAAATAGTATTACTCCCATATCCTCAAAACAATCAGAATTTGATATATTTATTTTATAAAATAATGTTGAGTTGGGATATAATTTCTCAAAACTGAGTTTATAAAACCAAGGAAGCATAATCATGATAAATTGCACATGGTTTATACTTTTCTCTATTTAATTTCTATAATCACCCATGTAAAAATTATCAGAATTAACTCTAAAAAATAATTGACTTTATAAAAAAGATTTTAACTTAGAATCTGAGGTTCGATTTAAAAGGCGGACATGCCTGATGACAGAATAGCCTGTAAACAACTTTAAAAACAATAATACCTAGAATTAAAATCTAAGAATTAACAACTTGCCTTCTGTTTATTAGTAAGCCATTTACAAGCGTAAGTCCCAGCAAGAGTAAGCACATAAAACAATCCTATGCACCAGAAGAAAGACTGAATGTAAAGATTCTGTCTTATTCATGAAAACTGTTTTTCAGACATTTACTTTGTAACAATTTCATCGGAAAGCAAAAATTCATAGCCTATCAAGATATGTGCCATTTTTCATTAGGTAAGAATTTTTTTTTCTGTAAGTCATCTTTGCATTTCTTTTGCAATAAATTTAACACATGTCAACATCTAAATGGTATAATTAAAATCCAACAAATATCTTTTTTTCCCTTTAAAGTGAATAATTTTGTCCTGCTGAGAAGCTGCATAAATCTTGGCTAGTTTGTACATTTTTGCTTTCAAAGATGTAATGTAACCATCAGAGCTGTTACATCATGTAAATAAATTTCAAAGATGGTATTAATATAAAAACTATATCACATAACCCTAAAAATTTAATATAGCTGCCATGGCTATAACCAGATCATTTTTCCAAACAAATATATATTCCATCATGTCATTTTGAACTTTTTCTGACCTTTTTTTTTCTGAAAGAAAGAAAACTACAATTGGGACCAAATGTTTTGTGAAAGAAAATACAGGAAAGCTGATTTGGCCAAGCGCAGATAATTTCAGATTAAAGATGTTACTACATCTTAGAACTTAACCCATTTTCTTCATAAGCTGCAGTAATTATGATATTATTATGATATCATTTGGGAAGTCTACGAGCTTGCAATAGTGCTTAGAAAATTTTTGAATGGTTTAATATAAACTATTACCAATTACACAGTTTATTTACACAGAAAAATCAAGTGCAAGATTTGCTGCCCTTTGAAATAAGGGTTACAAGTGTGTCAGCATCTTTTCTACCAACAAATCATAAAAACATTTATATCAACCAGAAGCCCTTCCTGCAGCATCCTTTTTACCACCCATCCTTCCTCCTTCCAGGTCATACTCCCACATCACCCACCCCATCCCTCATGCTCCTCTCCAACCACATCTTGGTTCCAGAATCTCTGATATCTTTCAATTCAATTCTGTACCTGTAATAAACCCAAGGTCCCCAAATCTTCACATTTTAAAAATCGGTTGGATAAGTCAAAGGAATCAAAACACTAGATGCAGTGACCCTATAGAAACAAAGTCACCAGGGTCCAACACAGGCCACACACAGTGAGTGACACCTGCATCCCTGAGGACTGGTTCGGCATATACCAGTAATGATTCTCTAAAGACTCTTTCAAGAACAGCAAATAATCTATGGACCACACAATCCATATGCTAAAATACACACACACACACACACACACACACACACACACACACCTCCCAAAAAAAAGATGCAAAATCTAATTTTCACTGAATATTATCCATAAACTATTAGCTGCATCTCTTCTGAATGTTTCCATGAGGAGGTCATTTCACAGACTACCTAAACAAGAACATATGCCTAATACAGAATCCACCAAGAGATTCTACAGTATACTTTAAAGCTCACTTCAGCCAGTTTAGACCTCTACTTTAAGAAATAACAAATTCTTTTTCTTGTCAAAGAACTGCTAATTTAATATTAGAATTTTCATTCATTTAAAAACTAAACCAGTGTACTATATTAGTCTGTTTTCACACTGTTATAAAGAAATATGAAAGACTGGGTAATTTATAAAGGAAAGAGGTTTGATTGACTCACAGATCCGCATGGTAGGAAAAGCCTCAGGAAATTTAGAATCATGGCAGAAGGCAAAGGGGAAGCAAGTACTTTTTTCACAAGGAGGCAGGAGAGAAAAGTGGCAGCAGGGGAAATGCCAGACGCTTATAAAACCATTAGATCTCATGAGAACTCACTATCAGGAGAACAGCATGGGGGAAACCACCCCCATGATTCAGTCATCTCACTCCCTCGACATGTGAGGATTACAGTTCAAGATGAGATCTGGGAGAGGACACAGAGCCAAACCATATCATGTACTTTAAAGGGAAGGCGCAGGAAGCATGGTGCTTAACAAGGCTAAGGAAGGGCCCTGCTGCATCTCTCCTAGACCAGTTGACATTTCCAATAGCTTCTTTCCATGCCTTCAAAAAGAAACAGCACACAACTGAAACAAAACCAAACACTTGTCATCTAATGTGTCCAAATATTGAAAATTCTATGATTATGTTTGCTTTGCTTTTTACAGATGTGATATATAAAAATCCAAATTTACCAAAGAGATAAAGGAATAATTTTGTTTGACAAAAAACTTTACTAGTTTTCCTGAAAACATTCAACTTTCCCAAATCCCTAAAGTATGACTTGAATAAAGCAAATTCAAATTATAATGTTTCAAAAATATAGTTGCTGTGTGAAACAGGTTTTACCTTTGTGTACACACTGATAAAGAGCAGAGATTATATAGGTGCTTAATAATCTCTGCTGAAAGCAAATGAGTAAATGCTCATATGCATGTGATAAGATAACCTGCTATCAGAACCATCCCTGACATTTTGGTTTTCATATCTGTCCTTTCCCTCTAAAGTATGTTTCACACTTCTCTTAGCTTGGTACAATTGCCAACAACTACTGCTTCCTTTTGCATTTAGGATTCCAGAACATGGATTCCTATGTTTTGGTATCATAAGTCATATTATTTACCAATATTCACTCATGTGCTTATTTTTTAAAGTCATTAGAACAGGAAAAACTCCCCAGGCCTAAGTTTCTTTTCTTTGGGCAAGAAATCATGAGTGAAAAAGAAAAATTCTTACATCATGGAAAACCACGTGGGCTGTCATATAATTCTGGCCTATATCAGTATTTGAAAGGTGGTGGGGTGAACCCCGAGTAGGCAGGATTTCCCAAACTTCAGCATCAGCATTCGTGGTTTTTCCTCTATCTTTATACCACCCATACCATTACATACTTAATATTTTTAAAATGACTTGAAATCAGTTTGTTCCTGGTACTTAGTCTCACCATAAGCAATATTATTTGTAAAACTGTGGGTTTGATGTGCCAGGTATATTAAGAACACTTTTCTGTATATCACCTACAATTTTTTTTTGAGACGGAATCTTGCTCTGTCGCCCAGGCTGGAGTGCAGTGGTGCAATCTCGGCTCACTGCAAGCTCCGCCTCCCGGGTTCACACCATTCTCCTGCCTCAGCCTCTCCGAGTAGCTGGGACTACAGGCGCCCACCACCACACCCGGCTAATTTTTTGTATTTTTAGTAGAGATGGGGTTTCACCGTGGTCTCGATCTCCTGACCTTGTGATCTGCCCGCCTCGGCCTCCCAAAGTGCTGGGATTACAAGCGTGAGCCACCGCACCCAGCCATCACCTACAATTATTTTTTTCTATTTTTTGTTATACTTTAAGTTCTGAGATACATGTGCAGAACGTGCAGTTTTGTTACATAGGTATACACATGCCATGTGGGTTTGCTGCACCCATCAAACTATCATCTACATTAGGTATTTCTCCTAATGCTATCCTTCCCTTAGCCCCCCACCCCTCGACAGACCCGGGTGTGTGATGTTCCCCTCCCTGTGTACATGTGTTCTCATTGTTCAACGCCCACTTATGGGTGAGAACATGTGGTGTTTCGTTTTCTGTTCTTGTGTTAGTTTGCTGAGAAGGATGGTTTTAAATACAACAACATACCACACTTTGGGAAACACTGGCTTAAGAAGCAAGACACTGCACTGGCTTCCAAGGCCAGCTCTGCCCTAGCAATGTGTGCTATAGGGTGAGTAATTTTAAGCTCTAAGGATTTCCTGGCTTGCTCATCCGTAAGTAAAATGCCAGGGTAATATCAAAATTTTTAAATCCTAAAATTCGATGATCCCAAGACATCAATAGTGATTTGCAGTTACCTTGCACACTGACTCACAGCAGAATCAGATTCAGGTCTTGGAATTCTCAACTCCCAATTTCATGTTCCAATTTACTCTTCCACATCCCACTGTCCACACAAATGTGCAAGTAACTTAAAAATGGGTATATTGTGAAATGACAGCAAACACATATTTGGTGCTTACCTCATGTCAGGGACAGTTTGAAGGATGCACCATATATTATCTCACTTCATCCTCACAACCATCCATTAACTTATTTTACATATAGGAAACTGAGGCATGAAGAGAAGAAGTGTCTTGCACAAGATTATACAGTTAGAAGGAGATGTAGCTGGGAATTAAAGCCCCAAGAGCTTGGTTGCAGAGTGTGGGTTGTTGCCACCAAACCACAATGCAAACTTGGGATGCTCCTCGGCTGCTAAGGTTCCCATGCACACATTGCCAGCCAGACTCTGGGAAGCGAGGAGAGCAGTGGGTGAGACAGAGAGAGGACGCTGAAAATAATATGGAAAGTAAATGATGGAAAATGAGAAAGAAATGGAGAGGAAATACACTGAAACATGTACTCTTTTGCCTAAATTCAGCACACACAAAATCACCTCTATTAAACCTTTTCCTACCACCATCGGCAAATTAAAAAAGCAATCCAAATAACATCTCCAGCCCCTTATTCCCAAATAAGACAATTAAAATTCAGAAGAAAAATTTGGTCAAAAGGCTCCAAAATAGAGTCAAATGTGCTAAAATATATGCATAATCTCTTAGATGTACTGGCTACTTAGTTTCTAATTAAGTTATTTTTTCTTTTTATATTTTCATTCTTTCTACAAAATAAAAGAAAATAATAACAATGAAAAACACTTCAGCCTCTTGGGTGTCTACTTTGCAAAATAGTCTACTCTGTTCGGTGAGTAACATCCCACATCTCACAGCAGCTCTCCACCAACATGAACCCTATAAACACATTAAAACGACCGGGACAGAAATAAAATAGAAGTGGCGGGTCACCATGTAACATGCCAAAGAATATATTCAAATTGTAGTCATATGATCATAGTCTTAAAACTCGTAAATGGAATGATTTCCAAAAGGAGATAAAGGTCTGGCTTCAGAGAGGGATGGGGTTGAAAATATAACCTTGTAATTGAAATCTTCTCTGAAACTCACAAGAAATCTGGTCACTCTCACTTCAAAGAGGCCTCTGCAAAACCCATGCACGACTAGCAGAACAGTGAGAGTTGGCCCAAGAAGAAAGTTTCGTTTCTACCGTAAGATCTTAGACCGTCTGCAAATAAAATTTTAATACTTTAATTTCCTTTCCTTTGGTGCGAGTGAAAAAGTAATAAAAAATTATTTAAAAATATCCCAAGGCAGTATGACAGTTAACAAAACAAACAAACAAAACTTTAAAGTAATTATGTTGATCTCCACTGTCCAAGTGGATTGGTCTGATTATTTTAATATTTGTGTATGATGGATAAATATGGGGAGGGGAGAATAAATGTGTATGAATAGATTCTTAGGAATTTAGAAATTCATCCAAAATTCAGCAGTTTGAGATGACTTAATGAGTTTGATAATAGGATACAGAAACTTTAATTCTTAAATCATTTGTTTTATTTCGAAGCAGTCAGGGTCGATTAATCAGCTTTAGTAATAGTTTAATGGCTTAGAGGGCTCCAGGCTAGGACGTTGCAGGGGGTGGAGGGAGGGTGGTTGTTGTAAAGTTGTGTTACTAACTTCCCATCTATAGCAACCATAAATTGGTTCACCCTAAAGTTTTATTAAATCCACAGGTCTTTAATACAAAGCTGAGCTCAGCCATTGGACATGTACAAGCCACCTGAGTGGAGAAACGTCTGCATTCACTCTTAACAGTTAATGATGTCTTTCTGTTCTGTTTTATTTTTGTTTTGGGCAACAACCTTAGCTTTTTCAGCATGGTGAATTTCAGAAGTCTTAATATTGCCTTAAAGATTTTCCACTACTTGTGTCTGAGTTGCTGATTTCTAAACCTTCATCTTATAGAATAAATAAAATGTTTTAAATGCACACAGGCAAAGGTAGCTTCATTCATGTTAATATAACACTTCGCACTTGTGTAGCACTTAATTGGTTTCATAATACTTTGATATATGTTTACCTCACCACAGTTTCCAGTCTGTGTAAACCATCTAATAATTGCTAATTCTGAGGTGATCGTGAACCTGTAAGTCAAGAAAACCAGAGTTAATTTGCTTTCAGCAAAAGTTTTTAATTATTTAAGAAGTACAGGGATCAGTGAGTTGGGTTTTTTTAAGAATACTTTTGCTCTTTTTAATGCATTATTTTGATAAGATCTGGTTGTCCTTATTGCCTGTGGAGGCTGAATGTGTCAACCACTTCAGGTTAAATGTCCCTGCATTGCGACGTGATTAGCTTCTTAAAACACTGATGTCTTAAGTAACATTCTATTGCAAATCTCTGCCTTCGGAGCAGTAACTTGAGATGATCCAATTTATTTAAATGTACTCAAAGAATGAATTCCCAGGAGCTAAACCACATACTGTTTAGCAGAAATCCTATATTGAAAATATTGGTAGAGATATGAGGTTAATAATTTTTATGTCTGTTTACGGTTATTCTGGCTTAATTTCATTTAATTAAACCATTTTATGACAAACACATTAAAAAGCTCAGTTCCTTTTAACATTAAATTCAAAAATGCCCATAAAATTAGCTTTCTGTGTGTGCTATAATTTAAAATACATAAAAATTTAAATGCTTTCTAAATAGATGGAGGGATCTAACATCCAAATCTATCTTCTTATATCAATTCATATTTGGTTAACATACTGTACCAATTCCCTTCATTAAAATAAACTTAATTTATTACTTTGAAATTAACATATACAGTTTTTACTGTTTTTTTCTAGATGCTAGTTTTAAACACTAGAATAAAGATCTATACTGAAAAATTTAACTGACCTTTAATGCATTCACGTTCTACATTTTTGAGCTAACATCTCTAATAACTAAGGCCATTACCATTGTTAAGATAAAGAGAACAAGGAATTCAAATGTAGTAATAAAATCACGCTGGGAAAAGCATTATTTAAATCCCACATTTATTTTTCAGATAAATTTTGAGTTTTTATGAGAGAAAAAGAAGTAAAACTTGGCTAACAATTAGAGAAGATTATTTAGTAAAAGGACAAAGTGACTTTGAGTTGTTGGAACTATTTACACAGAAGTAACCCAAAAGTTTGTAAACTGATCTTTCACTGGCTTGATTAAAAGAGGGTAATTAATAAATGACAAGACAGAATGAAAAGTTCGTGTGGCATTTGATAAACCACCCAAGAAGTTAAATCAATGCTGTTCTTTCTGTTTAACTTCACTATTTGTTTTTCCATTTGAGCTGCCAACTTTCTAACATGCTACAGAAGGAAGAAGAGACTTTCCTTTTTTTTTTTTTTTGATTGATAAACATCACAGATTTTTGTTTCAAATCAACTGAACTTTTTCAAGATGATCCTTGCATTTGCTGTCACACTTGTGGTAAAGCCATTATTCCATCAAAACTCTTTAAATAGCCACCACCCCACTTTTTTTAGCTACTTTGACAAGAACACCATAACAGTTCACATCACCCTTGACCTTCAGGGTGTATATCATCTTGTCAACATATAAACAAACACACTATTGGTTGTATTTTAATAGATTTTGTAAATATCAGGATCCAATTTATCAAAAGGTTCATGCTAAGTGACAGCTCTGAAGTTCTGGATTGTATTTGCAATGCTAATTCTGACTTTTAATAAAAAAGGATATTTAGGTTGTGTTTTGCACTTTTGTCTTTTTTTTTCAGGAATGCGTAATAAGCTACTAGAAGTTTTCTTCCTTCCTATGATGGAAGCTTTGACTAACTCAATTTCAAAAGGAAAAGATTACTAGTACTATCGAAGGTAGTTATTTCTTTCAGTTGTAGGAGAAACACACGTGTTTGCATAGGAAGGATTTATACAAGATTCCTGCTACTATCCCCTTTGCTTGGCAAAACGCATTACCTATAATAGTAAGAATACTTTCTTTCAAATGGAAAAGGAGATTATGACAGAGATGACTAACACTATTTCTGCAATCAAGTAATTATTTCCTTTTTACTTTCATATTCACAGGCCTCTCACACTGTATGTCAATGACTTTACATCTTCTTTCCAAAACAAAATGTGTTATCAATATCAAGGTGCCCTCTGTCCTTACATAGCCTTTACTAGGGAGATAACTATTGGAATACTGTACATTTTGCAAGCTAGGAGAATTGAATGGACAAAATATACTTTTTGTCAGGGAATAGTCTTCATGATAATATTTGTTAAAGATAACATGTAAGAGTTAATCAAATTTCAACAACTGTAAAGATATAATATCTACATCCTGGCAAAACAGGAAAAAAAATCAAAAAGCTAATATATCTGGGACATAATTTTTTAAATAATTAAAACAATAATTTTTGATTTAAAGGAATTAAAAACTTCTAAAACAATGACGTTAATAAAAAAGGCAGGGGCCTCTAAGCGATATTGACTTGCATATACACGTATGTGTGTACAACTACAATTCTATCATGTTAGAAATCATACTTGGAAATTATCTTATGTAGGCACACATTTTGAGTCTGGGCCAACCACTCAGCAGAAAACACAGATGCATTTAGCAACATTCAAGGCTTCCTGAAATGTCAACACACTTGGAGAGTGCTTCACCAGAGATATGGGGATGATATACCTGCTCTTGTGAAAAACTAAACAAGGAAACCCATTAGAAAGCGCTTACAGAAAATCCAAGATTTCAAAACTTCTCTTTGATAAGTTAGAAAGAAGAAACACACATACACACACAACAACCCACATAACTTGTTGTTACTTCAACAGAGGAATTTGTTTATCCTACTTATGTGAAAATTGATAACTTTAATTAGAACTAGCAATAATTCTAATTTTGAAATGCCCAAGATGTTTCTCTACATTTATACACCCAATGTGGTAATGAATGGGATTCTTAGCACTGAAAATACTACAATACACAAGTTTGGCTCAAGTAATAGACAAAGAAAGTTTGGAACTCTGTACATAAAAATTTTTAAGTATGACACAAAGTAGGATAGGTGTTACTAAAAGGGCACATACTTCAGAATGGGATATGTCTAGGTTGGAAATAATAATGATAGTTAATATGCACAAGCTGCCTGCTCTGTGCCAGGCACTGTTCTAAGTGCTTTATATGTTAACTCACGTCATTCTCAAACTGCTTTATGGAACAGATACTATTACTATTTCCATTTTGTCTTTGAGGCACACAGGGTACAGAAAGGCTAAACAACTAACCCAAGAACTCACTTCTAGTAAGGAACAGAGCTGACATGCAACCCTAGGTAGTCCTAGACACAAAACATCTGGCACTGTACCAGACATATAATAAGCATTCAATATCAATAAATAAATCTTATCATCATTGTTCATTCAGAAAATATGTATCAAAACTCGAGAATATACATTTGAGTCAGACATGATCTTTGGCCTCAAGTTACTTTTATCCAATCTGCTGAGAAAGATAGATATTAAAATTTATGACTCCGACGCATCATGGTGTTGTGAAACACACAGCCACTCGAGGCTTCGGTTTCTGACACAGTAAATGGAAATAATTAAACCACCCTCAAAAGGATGATTCAAGGATTAAGGTGGATAATATGGTAAATGCTGTCAACATTAATAATAATTTCTTTAACTTTTCTTTTTTTACATAATACTGGTACATATTTATAGAATATATGTGATATTTTGATGCACGCATACAACAGATAATAATCAAATATGAGTAACTGAGCTAGCCATCACCTCAAATATTTATTATTTCTTTGTGTGGGAAACATTCCAAACCTACTCTTCTGGCTATTTTGAAATATACAATAAATTCTTGTTAACTATGGTTGCCCTATTGTGCTAGTGACCATTAGATCTTATTCCTTCTAACTGTATTTTTGTGCCCATTTACCAAACCCTCCTTATCTCCCCTCCCTACTAGCCTTCCCAGCTTCTAGTAACCACCATCCTATTCACTGCTTCCATTAGATCAATTTTTTAGCACCCACATATGAGTGAGAACATGTGCATCACCATAATTTTTAATATAATGAAAAGAGTAGCAGACAATACTGTGTGCTATTAAGAATAAAGAAATGTAAGCAGGATTGCAGTTGCACTGAATTCCCAGACCATCTCTTGAGAGAACTAATAACTGTTTATTGGCTATCATCTGGCTCAGAAGCAATTTTTAATCACTTAATGCCATAAACACTTTAATGGAACACATGGACTTTATCATTTTAAAAATATTCCTAGGCTGGACATGGTGGCTCACGCCTGTAATCCCAGCACTTTGGGAGGCCGAGGCAGGTGGATCACCTGAGGTCAGGAGTTCGAGACCAGCCTGACCAACATGGAGAAACCCCGTCTCTACTAAAAATACAAAAAAATTAGCCAGGCGGGGTGATGCATGCCTGTAATCTCAACTACTGATGAGGCCAAGGCAGAAGAATCATTTGAACCCAGGAGGCAGAGGTTGTGGTGAGCCAAGATTGCACCATTGCACTCCAGCCTAAGAAACAAGAAAGAAACTCTGTCTCAAAAAAGAAAAAATCCTAAATAAATGACAGAATTTAAATAAAGTCACCACAAAAAGATTCTCTGTGCCTGATTCTAACCAAAAAACATATGTGTACTGCTAAATATATTAAGAAAATAGTTATTCCTCATGCTTGAAAATTTCTTAATTCTTTAAGATAAACTTTCAGGGCTAACTGCTGTTGAGAAAGAGATAAAGAGAGAAAAAAGGAGGAGGGAAGAAAAAAAGGAGGGAGAGAAAAAGGGAAGGAGGGAGAGAAAAGGGGAAGGAGGGAGAGAAAAAGGGAAGCAGCGACAGAGGGAGAGAAGGAAGGGGAGGGGAGGGGAGGGG